>NC_083736.1:50018023-50389273 GCF_028564815.1 Eubalaena glacialis
TAGAAATAGCGAATCGCTATGTTGTGTAACAGAAACTAACATAGTGTTGTAGGTCAATTATACTTAAAAAACAGCAACCTAAATGTCCATTAATAGATGGATGGATAAAGAAGATGTGGTACATATATACAATGGAATATTACTCAGTCATTAAAAGGAATGAAATTGGGTCATTTGTAGAGACGTGGATGGACCTGGAGACTGTCTTACAGAGTGAAGTAAGTCAGAAAGAGAAAAACAAATATCGTATATTAACGCATATATGTGGAATCTAGAAAAATGGCACAGATGAACCTATTTGCAAAGCAGAAATAGAGACACAGACGTAGAGAACAAACATATGGACACCAAGGGGGGAAAGGCAGGGTGGGATGAATTGGGAGATCAGGATTGACATATATACACTGCTATGTATAAAATAGATAACTAATGAGAACCTGCTGTATAGCACAGGGAACTCTACTCAGTGTTCTGTGGTGACCTAAATGGGAAGGAAATCCAAAAAAGAGGGGATATATGTATACGTATAGCTGATTCACTTCACTGTACAGCAGAAACTAACACAACATTGTAAAGCAACTATACCCCAACAAATAAATAAATAAAGTAAGTAAGTCAACTGATTAGGAATGGTAATTACATCTGCAAAACTCCCTTCAGAGCAACAACTGAAGATTCGTTTGACTGGGAGAAGCTGTGTGTGTGCGCGCGCGTGCACACGTGCACACGGCTACTTTCATTCTTCAAACCATTGCAAAAGAATATTTTTTGAACTGTCCTTTATTCCCCATCCAGGCACATACTAGAAAGAATTCTTGGGAGCATAGTTTAGCCTAGAGAAATTGACACACTGCAAAGTCATTATCGACCCTCAATTTGGGATGTGTCTCTCCTATCTGTCCTGCATCTATCAATCTCCCTTCAGCTTCTGTTCTGAAGAGGATATACAGCCTCTTACTACCAAGTATATTTTGCTTCTTCCAGAGTACCAGCGATAGCAGGAATGTCATGAATTTGAAGGATAACAAGTGGTCAGAGATGGTAAGGAGCATACTGTGCATAGTTCTCAGTAATAAACAAAACAGAAAATGTTTAACATTTCATTTTGAGTGGGATCTTATATCTTACCTCTCTAAATTTATTCCCTGCCATGCTTGTTGCTTACTGTCTTGCTGCCAAACTGAAAGCACTTGTCTGTTTTCCACCTGTGGGAGGCCTTTGCCCATTCTATTCCCTTGGCCTGGCATGCTAGCTACAGAATTTCACAGGACTTTCTCCATTGGTTCATTCAGGTCTGATCTATGATCACATTCACTCTTTATGCCTTCATACTACTTCATTGTTATTTATTTCTAGAACTAATTACCACTTTAAATTTCATTATATGTTGGCTTACTGCATTATTTTCTGCTCTCCCTCTACAATTAAAGCTCCTTGAAAGTGGGAGATGTCTCTCTTTAGTTCAACGTTGTATGTCTAGCAATCAGAACTTTACTTAGCACTGTCAGTAGAATGTGCTTCATTCTGAGGTTTAACTTAAATGAATGAGTGATTGAAAGTTCTCAAACATTAATGGAAGAATTCCTAGGCATTTATATATCTTAATATGGAATAGATAACTTAAAATTTTTCAATGAATAATATTTCACTAATGCTAATAAGACAACCAAAGGCAGTTTTTTTAATATTAAAAAGATGTTTCACAGCTCATTATATTTTGAAAAAGTTTTTTGAATATAGAATGACTATTTACTTATTATTGGGAATTTTTAGTATCCTAAATAGTAACTCTGAGTTGGAAAAATTCAGAGAGACCCAAGTTGGATCATAGTTCCATCACTTCCCAACTATGTGACTGTGAGCAAAATTAGCCTCAGGCTTTATTGTCTTTCAAGTGGGGATAATATTGGGCACATATTTTAATGAGGATTACTTGAGGTCCACATACAGTAAATCCTCAATGAATGCTATCTACCTATTCATTTCTTATCAATTGTAATATAGATAGATTTTCATAAAGAAGTTACATATAATCTTATTTAATAATTAGTATTTAGAACAGGCTGCCTATAAAATATGGATAACAGCATCCTTTCATTGCATTGAATATTTAATTTTAAATGATATGCCTAATTTTATTTTTTATTAAAACATTTTGCATGGCACAACCACGAGAATGGCTAAATTAAAAGAAATTTCAGAAAAAAAACAAGTATCACTGCCAAATATCAAGAATATGAAGCTAACTAGATATTCACCCAGAGGCCACGTGTCCCATCTTGCTGTGATACTCTAGGGTGACACCTGTTGTTATGGTATAAGTAATAGCATCTCCTTTCATTCTCAAAAGTATATTGGTTTGGCTTGTGAATTTTATTGTTGCCTTAATTGAAATAAACAACATGAAGGTTGGGAAGAGAGACCTAACTATAGATATTTCGGAGATTAAAAAAAGATTAAAAGGATATTATGGACAATTGCATACCTGTGTATTAGATGAAATAGATATATTCATTTTAAAGCAATATGTTAAAATTGACAACTATATATATAAAACTTTATAAATGTAAGACCTATAACTATCTATATAATGTATATTATATACACATATGTAATATATATAGTATATATATACAATTTGAATAGTTTTAAAAATCATTAGAGAAGTTGAATGTGTTAAACGTCTTCTGACAAAGAAAATACCTGAGATGGTAATATCCAAGAATAAATAATCCAATTTTAATATAATCCTCACAGAGAGAGAAAAAGAAATAATCTCTCAATCTTCATGAGGCAAACATAACTTTAATAATAACATTAGATAAGGATAATCTAAAACAACAAAAAAAGAGAAACTAAAAAAGCACCCTTACTTGAGAACATAGGTACAAAATCCTAAACAAAATATTGGCAAAGCAAATATAAATATTTTTCTTCATTAAAAATCCAAAGGGGTGATTTAATGGACATATATAACACATAACTCCCCCCAAATAGAAGAATGCACATTGTTTTCAATAACAAATTGCTTATCTCCAGTCTAAGTCTTTCCTCTTAGATAAAATCTACAAATTAAACTCTTCATTAGAGTGATCTGATTGGATAAAACTGTAAGCCCATCAAATTCAAAATTTCCATAACTGCATTTATCGGACGATAATTAATAAATCTTTCTCACATCCTCTTTTTTCCTACATCAACCAGTTCACCAAGCAAGAACTCTTGAAGTCATCATAAAGTACTTCTATCCCTAGGCCAGAGACTTCCAATTGGTTACTGAGTCCTGCCAGTTCTATTGTTGACATGGCTCCATCTCCAGTGGTAATACCTCAGTAGGACCCTTGTTATTACCATGTAGACCAGCGTTCCCCAACCTTTTTGGCACCAGGGGTTGGGGACCCCTGATGTAGACCACTGCAGCCACCTTTGATGTCATCATCCTCTTACCCATTTTACCCAGTCTTGAAACTCCTGCAGATTTATCTCTTTAATATGTGAATCTGATCATTACTGTCTACTTAAAACCTTTTTGTGTTTTTCTATCCTCTTCAGTATTAAAATCTAATGTCAACATAATATTTAGTGGGTTTCTGGCCCCTGACTTCTAGATATGTTACCATATTCCTATACACTATGCTCTACTAATACTAAATTACTTGCAACACCTAAAAAATAGCATATTAATTTATGTTTCTTGCTTTTGCAAATGCTTCTTTTGCTTGTAATATTCTTTTTTCTTTCTTAAATGGTTGATCCATATTTTCTTCAAAGAAGCCAATCACAGGAATCATCTACTTCGAGATTCTTCCCAACTATTTTTTACGTTTCTCATGAAACCTCCTTTCCCCCTTTTCCATTCCTACTGTACTTATCACACTATAGTTTAATTTTCTTTTTATTTATTTTTTCCTATCTAGACTGAAAGCTCCTTGAAAGAAGGGATCATGGCTTGATCTCTGTGTTCACAGTGCCTAGCATATGCACTCAATGAAGATTTGTTGAATAAGTGACAAATGAATATAAAGAAGTAGAATATGAAAGCATATGTACTAGTATACATATGTACAGTCAAAATTTTGAAAGTGATTCTTTCTGTTTTGACTAAATATGAGATAATTTTTCCTTTTAGTACCCTCCTTAGTTTGTATTTTGAGAAATAATGTGTACATATGCAGTTCTTAAGGTGGAAAAATCATTAATATAAAAATTCACTGTTGAATGAGTTAAAACAAACAAACAAACTCAGCAAAAGAGATCAGATTTGTTGTTACAGAGGCCAGGTGAGGCGGGAAGTGGGGAGGGAGGAGGAATTGGATGAAGGCTGTCAAAACGTACAAACTTCCAGTTATAAGACAAGTAAGTACTAAGGATGTAATGTACATGATAAATATAATTAACACTGTTGTCATACTTGAAAGTTGTTAAGAGAGTAAATTTTAAGAGTTCTCATCAAAAGAAAATTTTTTTTCTATTTCTTTAATTTGGTATCTATATGAGATGAAGGATGTTCACTAAACTTATCGTGGTCATCATTTCATGCTGTATGTAAGTCAAATCATTATGCTGTACACCTTAAACTTATACAGTGCTGTGTGCCAATTACATCTAAATAAAACTGGAAGAAAAAAAAATAATAAAATGACTTCCTGGTTTGGGACTCAGGGTCTTTCACCACACAGGGAAAATTAGAATAGGAGCTGGTTTGGGGTCGGGTGGTAGAGAGGAGGAAGAAGATTTAGCAAGTGATAGGGCTAAGGAATCATGGTCAGAATACAATGAATTTTTCTTGAGGCATATCAGTTGTGGTAAGAAAGGATCATATAGGAGGGTAAATGGGGACGTCTGGGGGCAAGACAGCACCCCATTTTTGTCCAGTTTCCCTTTCCTTCCTTCTTTCCTTCCTTCTCTCCCTCCAGTCCTTCTTTCCTTTCTTTTCAAGGAATATGTACATGTGTTTTAAATACATAAATATATAAATATATATATATCACATATATATGTGGTTTAAATATATATATATATCTATCACAAAAGGGAATAAGATGAAAAGCAACAGTCCCCTCACTTCCTATCTATCTCCTGCCCCTCTCCAGAAGCAACCCCTTTAAACTACTTCAGCCGTTTTTTCTTGTAGTCTCTGTATCTAAATACAGTATGTATATGCCTACCAGTAGTCCTTCAATCATCAACTCTATATTTTGTCTATTGACTTTTACTATGGTGTATGATAATTCATTTCCCTTTCAGTTTTAAAGTGGGGAGATAAGTCAGTCCTAAATTTCCTGATGAATCCCTGATTCCAGCAATAATTACTTTTATTGAGCACTACTTGAAAGACACAGTTGTAATCACTTCGGATGTATTAACTCATTTAATTACAAGCTCAGTTACAAGGACGGGGCTAATAACAAAAACAGGAAAACAAAGACTTAAAAAACAGGGAGAAAAAAAGACAATGCTAGGCCTTCCCCACTGAAAAACGTTAAGGGTGAATGAAATAGCAGTTAGAAAAAAAAAAAAAAAAAAAAGGCCAGCTTTGAGGCACTAAAATTGCAACCGGCTCCTTTAATTCCCCGCGGCAGGCGGGGCGTGGCGCCAGATGGCTTACAATGAATGCCCCTTCAAGCTGGCAGCGCCCTTCCAAGCCTGTGGCTTTGTAAGAGCCCGGGCCACGTGACGGCGACAGGCGGCGCTCTGTCTTTCTCCGCGCAATCTCTATGGTATTCTTCTCAGCCCACCGCCCCTAGGGAAGCGGCAGTCATGTGACAAGCTCCGGGTTTACGGCAGGTGTCCACGTGATCCTGGCCTGCAGTAGGGTGGCTGCGGTGAGGTACCTGCGCTCGTGAAGGGTGGGCGGTTAGGTCGTAGCCGCCGCAGCCTCCGGCGGACTCTCCCGAACGGCCAGGCTCGGGAAAAACGAGCCGACTGAGGCATTCATCGCTTAGTGCTTACGGCACGGGTCTGTTCTTTATGCCACCTCCGCCTTCCTCGTCCCCACCTCTTTGCGGGTGAAGTCCCCTTTGGGTTTCGAGACCTTGGGGCCTGAGGCCCAAACTCGAAACGAACCCCCCACCCATCCCTCTTTTCTTCTCATCCTCCATCTCTTCCTTTGCATCACCGAATCACTTAGCCGTTGAGCTGGCCAGCTCGGCGGTGCCTTGAGGCCAAGTTCGAGGCGGTAAAGGTAACGGTGGGGAAAGCAGCCCCCCAGTGGACAAAGGTGGAGGCAAGACTAGAGCAGGCCTAAGGGCCGCAGGCAACGAGAATAGGCGGCTGAGGGGGTGAACAGGAAAAAAAAAAAAGAGAGAGAGTACTGCGGATTTAGAAGGGACTGGAAAGGACTTGTTGCACGATGGAAGAATCTGACTCTGAGAAAAAGATGGAGAAAGAGAATCTGGGGACGAGAATGGATCCTCCCATAGGGGAACCGGAAGGATCGCTTGGGTGGGTGAAGGGTATTAAGTCAAACCTGGAAGGGAGGGGGCAGGGGGGACGTTCTAACTGAAGAGAGTATTGTGAATTAGAATACCCCACCTATGATAAATTCTTTCGATTTACCAGTAAGGTTGCTTTTGGTGATTGGATAAACTAGCTAGAGGTCTGGTTGCTAACTGGGGAGAAACAATCCTTAGGACAGGCCTGATATTACTCCGGGGAGGGGGAAGTGTTCTAATTGAGGAGGCAGTTCTGAATTGCTTTGAATTGTCAATAAAGGAGATTTTACGTCATCATGTTGACGATAAGAAGACTAGGAAGAGGGTTGGCTTTTCCTGGGCAGAGATCAGTGGCTCAAGAGTGCTTTCTGTGCCAGTTTATACCTGAATTTGAGAATTTATATGCTTTGTGCCTGTGATGAGTGAAATATGACTTGGAAGGACAGCTGAAGGACTTAAGATTTTTAGAAATATGCTGACTTTGAAAAACAGGATATTCAAATATGACAATATTGTTTGATTTATTAAAGCATTTGTAAATATTGCTTTGATAAATTTTTTAAGGTGATAAAAAATTGAATCTTGAATTTTAATGGCTCATTTATATTCCTAAATAAATATTCCTAGGAGCTATTTCCTGAGCACATAATTAGGGGAGAGGGAGCATAAACCCAGTTTTATAATTTAGGAAAATGAGGGCCTCTACCTAACTGAGGTCCCCCGCACAGCTGTACTCAGCTGTTGTGCTAAATGTGCTCTTTTGCATCTCTACGTTAATTCCAATTTCTAAGGCAACTGGATCATGGAAACTCTGTCTTTTGGTTTATATCTGCAGGTGGGTGCTACCAAATACAGCCATGAAGAAAAAGGTAAGACGTGTTAGGTACATCAAAAACATGAAGGTAAAGGTAAGAAGTTACTGTTCAGGAAGTATATTTGTGGTCATATATGCCATCTTTCCTTGACTGTTGTAGGAACCTTCTACATGCTCTCCCTGACTCTTGTCCCCTTCTTTGCTATCAGATTTAATTTTTCTAATATAGAAATCTAAGTCATTCACATACTTAAGAACTTTTTGTAACTTCCTGAAGCCCATAGAATACAATCCAAAAGATTTCATCTCATAGAATGCCCTTTAAAAATCTATTCCTGACTAAACCATCAGCCATACCTTTGCACCCTATCATAGCCATGCAGAGTCTGTTTTTCTCCAAGTTTACAAATTAATTTGCATTTTGTGCAAGCCATACACACACAGTACACAGGCCTCTGCCTGCACATTTATGTTGAACCCAACTCAAATGTTATCACTATTAGGTTTCATGTGAGTTCTCCAAATGGAATTGAACACTCCTTCCCTTGTGCTCTTATGGTACTGTGCCCCACCTTGGGGTTTAAGAAGAATCGATAAGGGCACAGTTCTAGAGTAAGTTTCTGAATCTTTTGGGCTTTCAGTTTCTCCATTTATAAAATGGTGATAATAAGGTTACCTGTCTCATAGAATTATTATGAAGTTTTTAAACAAGCAAATGCAGGTAGAGCACTTAGATTAGTACTTAATACAGTTAGCCTTGATAAGTCTTTCATAAGCTATTAAAGTAAGATTTCTTAAACAACAAAAGCTCATAAAAAAGAATGAAATATTGCCATTTGCAGCAATATGGATGGACCTAGAGAATATTATGCTTAGTCAAATAAGTCAGAGAAAGACAAATGCTATATGATATCACTTATATATGGAATCTAAAAAGTAATACCAATGAATCTATATACAAAATAGAAACAGACTCACAGACATAGAAAACAAACTAGTGGTTACAAAGGGGAGAGAGACAAATTAGAGGTATGAGAGTAACAGACACAAACTACTATACACAAAATACATAAGCAACAAAGATTTACTGTATAGCACAGGGAATTATACCCAATATCTTGTAATAACCTATAATGGAATATAATCTGCAAAAAAAATGAATCACTGTGCTGTACACCTGAAACTAACACAATATTGTAAATCAACTATACTTCAATTAACAAAAAAAAAAGAAATACACTGTATTTAGCCTTAACTTTATCTAATAAGTCAGTTATATAACTTCAGTTTGCTAAGGGAATGTTCTTGATGAGCCGGTCTAAAGTTGCTATCAACAAGGATGCCTAAAAATACCAGAAATTTGTAAATGATAAAGAATAAAAGCAAAACGTTTTTCTAACAACTTTAGACTATCTCCTCAGTAACGTTTCCTTAGTGAGATAAAGTTATATAGCTAAATAGATTAAGCCTGAGGCAGTATACTTTTATTAATACTCCCTATATTTGTAATTAGAAATTTTTATAAAATATCTTGGAATTTAAGATAGAACATGTACCCTCTCATTTGAAAATCAAGGTAATTGGAATTATATTTCATAAATTTTGAGTTAGAAAAGACTTAAAAGTTACCTCACCCAATTTCCCCCCTAGTGCAAGAATCTACAGCATCTTTGGTAGGTGTTTTTCTGTCTTTGTTAAATGCTGTCATTGACAAGAAGGTGTTTACCTTCACCCTTTCCACTGTTAAAAAATTGCTTGTTTTATATCCTTGTTTTGATAGCTTGCTCATTCTTTTGATGAACATATTTTGAGCATCTGTTATATGTTAGGCACTGAAGACTCAAAGGGGATTTTCCCTGCCATTCAGGCGCTCAGAGTCTTGTGAGAGACCAAAAAAAAAAAAAATTGGATAACTGCAATGCATTATGGTCTTAGCAGTGTCATAAGAGTGTCATGGGAGGACAGAGGTGAAATACATCTAAGCCAGCCTAGGGCATTGGGATCAGAGAAGTTCTTGAGATGATTACTGAACCAAGACTTGAAGGGTAAGTGGAGCTTAGCTGAAGGAAGAAAAGGGAGTGGAAAGTTACTGGCAGAGAGTTCAGCATGAAAAAAAGACCTGGAGCAATCAAAGGGACTACAAGCAGTTCAGTTCAGTATGGCTGGACTTGACAAGTTCCAGGCTAGGAGGGTCAGAAGATGAGGGCAGAGGAGTAGATAAGCCAGATCAAGGAGGGTCTTATATGTAGTTTAAAGACTTGATCCTGTAGGCGATGGGATGCTCTTGAAAAGAAAAGAGTAATTAATGGAACAAAATCATGAAGGTAAGTAAAAGGGATGAAATTAAGGGCAGAGGTGGTAAGGTTGATCCTGAGGAGGAGAAAGAACTTTCAGTTATACTGAAATACCCTGCCAGATAGTTCAGTGCATAAAACATTACATTATGAGAGTTCCTCTCAAGTTGATATTTTGCTAACATAGTACTGAATGCATGATAGTATATATTAATAGCATAATAAATTCACTGTGATTCTATCACCAAGAGAATGTGTGACTCATGACAGGTAAGTGGCTGGCCTCTGGAATTCTCGGTACCTCTGCATTCACCACTGGTCAGAGAACTAGTCAGTTACAAGTATCCACTCTAGGTTATTAGTACTGTCACTTCAGTGAAACATCAAGTTCAAGAGAGAAATAGATCCCTTTAGACTTGATTTGCTCTTGATCGCTGACTTCTTTCCTTTCTTTTTTCCCATTTTGTCCTTAGGTGCTGTTGATGGGTAAAAGTGGGTCTGGTAAGACCAGCATGAGGTCTATTATCTTTGCAAATTATATTGCAAGAGACACACGTCGCCTTGGTGCAACAAGTAAGATGTTTTATCTTATTGTAAAGTCAGGTGATCTTAATAATTCACATAACACACTTGGTTGCAGTAACTTGGGGATGCAGAGCTTGACAGATTTGTTTTTGAGCATGTTTCCTTTTTTTTCATTCCTTCTCAGAAGGATGTGACCTAATTCTGGTTACTACTACTTGCTCTCTTGGGGAGGTTCTTTCCTTTCTAGGTTGCTTACCAAATGGGATAACCTTGTCCAACTTCGTTTTTATCCTGC
This sequence comes from Eubalaena glacialis, assembly GCF_028564815.1. NCBI lineage: Eukaryota > Metazoa > Chordata > Mammalia > Artiodactyla > Balaenidae > Eubalaena > Eubalaena glacialis. The sequence goes on from NC_083736.1 coordinate 50,028,386, forward strand.
TCTTTCTCTACAAGCATAGGGGTCCTTTTGTTTGTTCATTTTTTAGGAGGGGGAGGGTGTTTGTTTTTAACAGTTATTATATAAACAGAAATTAATTTATAGGCATTAACAAGCATAACATTAAAATCTAAGATTTTATAAAGCAGTAGTCCTAGTCTTCATTAAAAGGTAAATTGTTGGGTTTGGGAGGCTGTCAGAGGGAGGTTACCCAGATCTGTACTCTGCTACTTCTCTTCCTGGATACATATAGATGTTTTCTTTGGAGTTATAGCTTTGACTTGAGAAATGTTTCCTTGCCCTTTATGGTTTGAATGTTAAATCTGGTTTCTTAGTATAGGCTAGCTGGGCTGCCATGGCTGCCAGTTCAGTGGATCTATGCTCCTAGGAGACCCTTTCTGTCTTTAGGCTATAACGCCATTTCGTTTTGTAGCACCTAAGGATTTCTGGATTCTTCCTTGGTCCTTGGCCTCTAGGTGACGAAACCATTGCTCTACCTGGCTTTCAAATTTTCCTGATCTGGGTTGCTACCATCTTGGACACTTTTAGGGACAAGCCACCCACTACTTCATAAGGTATCTCTGGTTTCAAGAACAACAAACATTTTTAAAACACCCTATGTTCCAGAACCTAGGATACAAAAGAGAAGGAAACCTCATTTCTGTTCTTAACGTGCTTGGAGTGTAGAATAGACTCTCATAATTAGGGAAGCTTTAATGATTAGAAAGTTATTTCTTAGAGCCCTGAATCTATTTCCATTTATTTCTGTTAGCTGGTACCCTTTCTGTTCTCTTGAGCCTCTCCAAATATTTTAGTATGATTAATGTCTCAGTCTATCCTAGCCATTCCTTGCCTCCCAAATCTTATCTTCCTTAAGTTAAATATCTCCAGTTCCTTCATCTATTCCTCATTTGACATCATTTTGAAGCATTTTTAAGGACTTGTTAGAATATGTCTATATTTTTTTAGTGATGAGACTTAAATGAAGATGTGGTCTAATCAGAGCAGAGTAGGACTGTTACATCTCTTGTTCTATAGGCATCACACTACTGTTAGCACAGTCTAGCCCCTACTCTCCTGTGGAGCAGCCTTAATCATACTGAGTCATACTAAAAAAAAAAAATCCTTTTCACATATATTTTTATTAAAACAACATATCCTCCTTCTGATTCTTGTGAAGTTAATATTTTGAACCTAAGAATAAATGCTTATCTCTGTTAAATTATTCAGTTTTGATTGTTTTAGCCCATGAAAGGTTAACTTAAATCCAGAACAAGTTACTATCTCACTGGGCCTCAGTTTCCTTATCCATAGAAAAGGGGTTGGATCCTATTTTCATTTTAGCTACTTATTCTCTCATCTGATATGTTAGCTATCCTTCCTAGCTTTGTGCAGTTTGTACACTTGATAAGCATCTCATCTAGTTTTCATCTAAGTCATTTATGAAAAATTTTGGTCAGGACAGGGTCCTATGGCCTGTTGTGCCTCAAGAGACGTCCTTCTAGAAAGTACCTGTCCAAACTTCTCCCTGTTTTGATTTGCTGTATTTTAATTTTTTTCTATTTTTCCAAGTTTAATATCTAGACCTAATAATCACATGGTTTCAGTAGATCAGAGGAAGCTAATGTTTATTGTATGGTGTTTTATTTACTTTAGTTCTCATATTAACTTCATTTTAATAGGTGAAGAAAATATAACTTAGAAGTTAAGGTCACGCAACTCATAAGTGTTAGAGCTAGAATGTCAATCTATGCTCCTGCTTTATTCATTGTTCTACAGCCACAATTCCTGGCAGACTTCTTTCTGTTTATGTTTTAAATTCTGCACATTTCATTGATGTACTTTTTTCTAGTCCAATTAATATTTTTGTTTTTAGCTAATCAGCAGAGTTGATTGACTACCTAAGTCTGGTGAATAGTCTTAAAACCCAAATTTCAGAGCTAGTCAAGCTATTTAATAGTTTTGAAATAATCTAGCAGATTCGTTAAAAAGTTATGAACAGAATGTTGCAAATTATATGAACCCTGTACATGAAGCAGGCCATTTATTTTAACAAGTGTTTTTCTGGAGCTTCCTGTGGATGGGACAGGGCTCTTGACCTTAAGAATATCTCAAGTGAGACCTGTATCGATAATACTTTGTTAGTAAGTACTGTATTTCTTAAAGGTGATAAAAGTATACTTCAAAATATTATGTTGGCCTGATGCTTTAGTGTGTCACTAGCTAGTTTGTCATTGCTGAAGAAAGGTCTTGGTTCTACTTGCTAAACTTATAGACTAATTAAAAATACATATAGTGTATTGATTTTTACTTACTATTCCTTTTTGTGAAGTTGCTGATTTTCTTTAAAAGTAGTGAAAGAGTACTTATTCTAAAATATTATATCACCTTGAATGTTTTAGTGTTTCTCTAGTTTGTCATTGCTGAAAAAAGTCCAGGTTCATTTTGTTAAACTTAGAGTGTACTGTGTTTTGAAATTTGAAGTAAGAATACAGAATGGTGGTATTTATTTATCAGGGGGCTGTTAAAATGTGTTTGTTGGAATAGTAAACTTGTCAATAAAAATGTGATTATGAAGTATTTTAGTCTCAAACACTGTTGACAGCTCCAAGATTTCCTGCCTTCTCAAAATTCTCTGATCCCTTGGCTTTTATTTAATGCTTTATTACCCTGGTTTTATTCCTTTATCTTTAACCATCCCTTCCTTTTAAAAAAATGAATATTTTCTTCTTTCTGCCCCATAAGTGTATGTGATTTCCCAAAGCTCTGTTCTTGGTTCTTTTCAGTTGCTGTTATGATAGCAGGACAGGAAGATTAAGAGAGCCAGAGGGCCCTATAGGAGACCTGAGACTAAAGAGGGAGGCAGAAAGTGGGGGTTAGATCATAAAATGCCCTATAAGCCAAGTCAGGTAGTTTAAACTGAGGGTAGAGGGCAACCCTTAGAGAGTTTCAAACAGAAAAGTAATATGATCAGATTTCAGTATTTTTAATTTTCAATTTTAATTGGAAAAGTAATACTTGTGAAAAATTCAAACATTGCAGAAGTGTAGAAAGTCTACTCTGTCCCTCATTCTCAGGCCTACTTCCTAGGGACAACCACCATTAGTAATTTGAGGTTATCCTTTTGGCCTTATGTTTCCTGGGTATATACAGTCATACATAGACAGAGACATGTTATTTTTTTTTCTCTTTAAAGAAGAATGAAATAAAATCTGCACTGTGGAGAGATCATTATACCTGTAATATAGAGGATAGACTGGAGGGAGGCAAGGGAAGAAACAGATTGACAGATTAGGGAACTGTTTTTAGTAGACCAGGTAAGAGATGATAGGGGCTTAACTTGGGTTAGGGTGGTAATAGTGGGTATGGTGAGAAGCAGATGGATTTGGGATATTTAAAAGGTAGAGTCAGTATGACTTGCTGGTAGGTTTGGGGGGAATGGTGGGGGAAAGAGTGGACTCAAGGATGAAACTTAGTGTTTGGCTTAGGCAACTGGTTAAATTCACTGAGTTAAGGAGGACTGAAAGAGGAATAGATTTTGTGGGAAGAATGGGCAGATGATGAGTTATATTTGGATACATTGAGTTTGGGATACTTGTGGTTTATGCAAGTAAAGATGTCCAGTATATGATTCAGAAAGGGAAGAGAGAAATCTGTATTATAGATACATGTTTATGGATTATCAGTATCCAAATGGTAAATAAGATGATACGAATTGATTAGCTTGCCTGGGGGAAAGAATACATAGAGAGAAGAGTAGGTGGCCAAAGATGGAATCCTGAAGAACTCCAGCATTTAAGGGACAGAAAGAAGAATAGGAGCCTGTGAAAGAGGACCTGCCAGAGAGGTTATAGGTATGCTCTCAGAGGCCAGGAGAAGAGAATTTTTTGAGAAGAGAGTAGTCAACAGTGTCATGCTGCAGAAAGTAAGACAAGGACTAAAAAGGTCCATTGGATTTGGTAATGGTGCCATTGGTCACTTGATGAGAACAATTTCTATGACATGGGAGTAGAAACCAGATTTCTATCCCATGTGCTCCATATCTAAACAGTCGCTGAATCCTGTCACTTCTTTTATTATTGTCTTTCCCTTTCTCAGTAGCACTTCTTTCCATTTTTTTTTTTAGTACTAGACCGTTTACATAGTCTTCAAATTAATAGCAGTTTGAGCACCTACTCTCTCGTAGACTCTGTTGGAAATACAAAGACATGTAAGATATGATTCCTTTTCCAAGGAGGGGGAAGTAAAGGGGAGAAGGGAAGTAGTTTGAGCACCTACTACGTGCCAGGCACTTGATGTATGATAACTCCTGTAATCCTCACAGTAATGTGAGGTCAATAGTATGCCTCCCACCTTTTTTTTAACAGAAGAGGAAACTAATACTCAGAGGTTAAGTGACTTACCCAAGGTCACACAGAGAGGTAGAGCTGGTATTTGAACTAAGAACTGTTTGACTCCAATGCCCATGTTTTTTTAAAGTAATGCTTTGCTGCTTATGATCTAGTTAATGAGAAGATAAAATTGCACAAAAGTTAGATAGCAGTCAGTTTAAGCAACAGCTTCAAGGTAGTCATAGAAGAAACACCACTGTGTGATGTTTAACTGTTACATAAATTGTAAAGATGATAATTGCTAGACTTTGAGAAATTTCCAGGATAAGAATTTTCATTATTGTTTCTTGTGATTTTTAGTGCCTGGCAGAAAGTAGATGCTTAATAAATGTTTAAATGAATTCAGAGGGAGTGATGATGATAAGTAGGGGTGGCCAGGTAGGGATTTTAGAGGAGGTGGGATTTAAGCTGGGTCGTAGAAGATGAATCTAACTTTGGAAGAAAGGTGGGGAGGACTTTCTAGGCAGATGGACAGAGTAGGCAAAGTAAAGGGTGGGGAGGGAAGTGTAAGGCAGAGGTCGCAAACAGGCAGCCTGTATGCTGGATAAGGCCTGTAGATGTGTTTTGTTTGGCCTGTGTAATGTTTTAGAAAAATTGGAATTAGTTATCAATATGTAAAATTTCCATAAAAAATCTGGATTTTCTACTACTATTGAAAAATTTAAAGATCTGGTAATCCTGAGCCCACGTTCCTGCATGGCAAATGAGCTAGAGCTGTGTAACTGCTACCCACTCCATCGTCCCCTTGGGTGGATATTTACTCTCCATACCTGATCAACTTCACTCTTGTACGTTTACTGGCCTGGCTCCTATTAGCAAGTTTGCGACCCCTGATGTAAGGTATGTTGGAGGTTGGGGTGGTAGAGGGGTTTAGGAGGACTATGAATAAACCAAATTGGACTGGAGCAAAAGGCTTCATTAATGTGAATCATTGGGGAACATAAAGGTAGATTGGAAGCCAAATTCTGAAGGACCTTGAATGCCCCCCGTGTAGGTATGGAGGAGCCATTGAAAGTTTTTTGAATGGGGAGTGACATGTTCAAAGTAGTGTTAAGAAGATGAATCTGGCAGTAGCCTATAGGATGAAGTAAAGTGAGTAAGGCTTCCTGGTGGGAGGTAATTATGGAGCTACTGTAGTTGTATAGGCTTGAGAAGGTAAGGGCCTTCCTTAATGTTAGTAGCAGGTTGTAAAACAAAGAGTGGAATTGAGAGAGATTACAAAGGAATAGCAATGAATTGAATGTGGACAGAGGAGTCAAAAATGACCCCCTCAAAATGGGAAAATGGTAGGGTCATTAACCAAAATAAGGAAATCAATAGAGGGAGCGAGTTTGGTTATGTTTTATGTTTGTTTTGTATTTGGTTTTTGTTGTCTTTTTTTAATTTTTAAATTTTAAAATTTTTTGTGGAGGGTGTTGATGGGTCAGAAAAGAGCTATTAAATGGTATATGTCTCTGTCTTACATGTTGAAATTTTAACAGTATTATAATTGGAGATTGTTTCTGCTCTAAGCACTAAAACAACTAAAAAGTAAAACGACTTACGTGAGAGCCAGTTCTGTAGCTCAGGGTAGTTTAGGTGCCCGCCTTGCCACTAAACCACACTACTAAGCTGAAAATCACCTTCTTGTTGTAGCTTTGAGCATTTCACTCCACTTTGGTCCTTCTAAATTCCATGGGTTAGCACGTTGCTTATTTTGAATTTCATCTCGCATGCTACAATTACTAGATTTGTCATGTTTGTCTTCCAGTTGATGTAGAACATTCTCATGTTCGATTTCTGGGAAACCTGGTATTGAACCTGTGGGACTGTGGTGGGTAAGTACCATCTGCTTAATTCTTCATGAGGCAAATGTCAATAATCATGGCATCTAGTATAATCAGCACAGAGAATACATTAAAGTAACTATCATTTGTAATAGCTACATTAGTTAGAAATTACTTCAGAATTGGCACTTGATTAAATAAAGATCTCTGACTTTCATGTCATTGTGAAAATGCCCTCTGTATGTGACATGTTTAAGCAGCACTCACACAAGCTGTATCTAGGTATCTGTAGTATGGGATCAAACATTCTTCTCTTTTTCTGATGAATAAATTAGGTTTCTATCTCAGGTGGCCTAACACCAGTCCTGAGCTCTTAACCATCACACCATACCGCGTCATTCTTTGTTATTTCAATAATTATCTCCAGGCAGTCTAAGCACTGTTGATTGGACCTCAGTTCTCCAGCTGAGTTTCCCACTGTTGGAGGAATAGGAGACAGTTTTTCCTCTCATGTCCAAGACACTTCCAGAATATCCTATCATAAATACACATTCACTGTGCATATGGTGCTCCCTTGCATCTCTGTACTGAAGCAACATGTAGCAACATGTAGTGCACAGTGGTTAGGAGCCTAAGCTATGGAGTTAGATTGGGGTTTGTATCTCAGCTCTGTTAGCTGTGTTATCTTGGATAGATCATTTAAACTCTCTGAGCTACAGTTTCTTCATCTGTACAATAGGATTAATGATCGTACCAACTCGTATGGTTGTTCTGATGATTAGGATTATATATATGTATATATATGTGTGTGTATATATATTATATATACATAATATATATATATATATCTCAAGAGTACCTACAAAATAAATAAATGTTACAATTAGCTCAGTGTCTCCCAGCTCCTAGTATAGAGCCAGCCATGGAGTAGGTACTCAATGAATATTTGTTGAAAGAATAACAAATCAGAAAATGACTTCCTTATTGCTAGCAGATGGATAACACCCTAGTAGCTTTCTCCATGTAAATCCTTCCTCAGTATCATTGCTTCCAATTCTGTAATCTGTGTCAAGAGATTAGTTCAAGTCCTTTGCTTTTAGGCACTAACATGTTATTGTCATTTTTACAGATAAGGCACAGCTACTTAATAGCAAAGTGTAGGACTAGAAGCTAGGTTCATGATCTTTTTTTAAAGAAACTGCTGTTTATTGAGAGCATGCTGTATGCCAGGTTTCATGCTAGATTCTTTCTGTAGGAAAGAAAATCTATAGATTTTCAGGATAGCCTCCAGAAATGTAGAAAATTAAATTCACCAGAAACCCCCACCCCAGTTCACTGATTATTCTGGTTTTCTAGAAATCTATTCAACATTCATTCAGCAAACATCTATTGATCACCTACCATGTACCACACAGTGAGCAAAGCATTGAAAGTTACAACATAGTAGATTAACATACACAGTATTTGGTGGCTATGACAAAAACCTTCAAAGTAAATATAATCTTTTTTCTTTCCTTTATTTATTTAGTTGTTTTATTTTTGTCTATTTTTTAAGATTTAATTTTTGTTGAGGTAACATTGGTTTATAACATAAGTTTCATGTGTACAACATTATATTTCTACTTCTGTATACCCTACAGCATGCTCACAACCAAAAATTTAGTTTCTATCCATCCATCAGCATACAGTTGACCCCCTTTACCCTTTCTGCCCTCCCCGCTGCCCCTTTCCCTCTGGTAACCACTACTCTGTTCTCTGTATCTATGGGCTTGTTTTTGTTTTATTTGGTTTATTTATTGTTTGTTTGTTTTTTATATGATGGGTGAGATCGTATGGTATTTGTCTTTGTCCATCTGACTTATTTCACTTAGCATAATACCCTCAAGATCCATCTGTGTTGTTGCAAATGGCAAGTTTTCATCTTTTTTATGGCTGAGTAGTAGTACATTGTATATAGATACCACATCTTTTTTTTTTTTTCCTAGTACTTTACTTCTTTAGAGCAGTTTTGGATTCACAGCAAAATTGAACAAAAAGTATAGATATTTCCCATTACCCCCTGTCTCCACACGTGCATAGCCTCCCCCATTATTAACATTCCCCATCAGAGTGATACATTTGTTACAAGTGATGGACCTACATTGACACATCATTATCACCCAAAGTCCATAGTTTACATTAGGGTTCATTCTTGGTATTGCACATTCTATGTGTTTGGACAAATATATAATGACATGAATCCACCATCATAGTATCATAGAGTAGTTTCACTGCCCTAAAAATCATATGTGCTCTGCCTATTCATCCCTCCCTCCACCCTGACTCCTGGCAACCATTAATCTTCTTACCATCTCCATAGTTTTAACTTTTTCAGAATGTCATAAAGTTGGAATCACACAGTGTGTAGCCTTTTCATATTGGCTTCTTTTTTTTTTTTTCCTTTTTTTCTTTTTGGCTGCACCATGCAGCATGTGGGATCTTGGTTCTCTGACCAGGGATCGAACCTGTGCCCCCTGCATTGGAAGCACGGAGGCTTAACCACTGGACCACCAGGGAAATCCCCATATTGGCTTCTTTCACTTACTAATGTACCTTTTTTTAACATGTTTATTGGAGTATAAATGCTTTACAATGGTGTGTCAGTTTCTGCTTTATAACACAGTGAATCAGTTATACATATACATATGTCCCCATATCTCTTGCCTCTTGAATCCCTCCCTCCCACCCTCCCTATCCCACCCCTCTAGGTGGTCACAGAGACCGAGATGATCTCCCTGTGCTATGTGGCTGCTTCCCACTAGCTATCTATTTTACATTTGGTAGTGCATATATATCCATGCCACTCTTTCACTTTGTCCCAGCTTACCCTTTCCCCTCCCCGTATCCTCAAGTCTATTCTCTAGTAGGTCTGCATCTTTATTCCTGTCTTGCCCCTAGGTTCTTCATGACCATTTTTTTCTTCTTAGATTCCATATATATGTGTTAGCATACAGTATTTGTTTTTCTCTTTCTGAATACTTCACTCTGTATGACAGAATCTAGGTCCATCCACCTCACTACAAATAATTTCGTTTCTTTTTATGGCCGAGTAATATTCCATTGTATATATGTGCCACATCTTCTTTATCCATTCATCTGTCGATGGACGCTTAGGTTGCTTCCATGTCCTGGCTATTGTAAATAGAGCTTCAGTGAACATTTTGGTACATGACTCTTTTGAATTATGGTTTTCTCAGGGTATATGCCCAGTAGTGGGATTTCTGGGTCGTGTGGTAGTTCTATTTTCAGTTTTTTAAGTAACCTCCATACTGTTCTCCATAGTGGCTGTACCAATTTACACTCGCACCAACAGTGCAAGAGGGTTCCCTTTTCTCCACACCCTCTCCAGCATTTATTGTTTGTAGATTTTTTGATGATGGCCATTCTGACTGGTGTAAGATGATATCTCATTGTAGTTTTGATTTGCATTTCTCTAATGATTAATGATGTTGAGCATTCTTTCATGTGTTTGTTGGCAATCTGTATATCTTCTTTGGAGAAATGTCTATTTAGGTCTTCTGTCCATTTTTGGATTGGGTTGTTTGTTTTTATGATATTGAGCTGCATGAGCTGCTTGTAAATTTTGGAGATTAATCCTTTGTCAGTTGCTTCATTTGTAAATATTTTCTCCCATTCTGAGGGTTGTCTTTTCATCTTGTTTATGGTTTCCGTTGCTGTGCAAAAGCTTTTAAGTTTCATTAGGTCCCATTTGTTTATTTTTGTTTTTATTTCCATTTCTCTAGGAGGTGGGTCAAAAGCATCTTGATGTGATTTATGTCATAGATTGTTCTGCCTACGTTTTCCTCTAAGAGTTTGATAGTGTCTGGCCTTACATTTAGGTCTTTAATCCATTTTGAGTTTATTTTTGTGTATGGTGTTAGGGAGTGTTCTAACTTCATACTTTTACATGTACCTGTCCAGTTTTCCCAGCACCACTTATTGAAGAGGCTGTCTTTTCTCCATTGTATATTCTTGCCTCCTTTATCAAAGATAAGGTGACCATATGTGCGTGGGTTTATCTCTGGGCTTTCTATCCTGTTCCATTGATCTATATTTCTGTTTTTGTGCCAGTACCGTACTGTTTTGATTACTGTAGCTTTGTAGTATAGTCTGAAGTCTGGGAGCCTGATTCCTCCAGCTTCGTTTTTCTTTCCCAAGATTGCTTTGGCTAGTCGGGGTCTTTTGTGTTTCCATATAAATTGTGAAATTCTTTGTTGTAGTTCTGTGAAAACTGCCACTAGTAGTTTGATAGGGATTGCATGGAATCTGTAGATTGCTTTGGGTAGTAGAGTCATTTTCACAATGTTGATTCTTCCAATCCAAGAACATGGTATATCTCTCCATCTATTTGTATCATCTTTAATTTCTTTCATCACTGTCTTATAATTTTCTGCATACAGGACTTTTGTCTTCTTAGGTAGGTTTATTCCTAGATATTTTTTGTTGTAATGGTAAGTGGGAGTGTTTTCTTAATTTCACTTTCATATTTTTCATCATTAGTGTATAGGAATGCAAGAGATTTCTGTGCATTAATTTTGTATCCTGCTACTTTACCAAATTCATTGATTAGCTCCAGTAGTTTTCTGGTAGCATCTTTAGGATTCTCTATGTATAGTATCATGTCATCTGCAAACAGTGACAGCTTTACTTCTTCTTTTCCAATTTAGATTCCTTTTATTTCTTTTTCTTCTCTGATTGCTGTGGCTAAAACTTCCAAAACTATGTTGAATAATAATGGTGAGAGTGGGCAACCTTGTCTTGTTCCTAATGTTAGTGGAAATGGTTTCAGTTTTTCACCATTGAGGACGATGTTGGCTGTGGGTTTGTCATATATGGCCTTTATTATGTTGAGGAAAGATCCCTCTATGCCTACTTTCTGGAGGGTTTTTATCATAAATGGGTGTTGAATTTTGTTGAAAGCTTTCTCTGCCTCTATTGAGATGATCATATGGTTTTTCTCCTTCAATTTGTTAATATGGTGTATCACATTTATTGATTTGCATATATTGAAGAATCCTTGCATCCCTGGGATAAATCCCACTTGATCGTGGTGTATGATCCTTTTAATGTGCTTTTGGATTCTGTTTGCCAGTATTTTGTTGAGGATTTTTGCATCTATGTTCATCAGTGATATTGGCCTGTAGTATTCCCTTTTTGTGACATCTTTGTCTGGTTTTGGTATCAGGGTGATGGTGGCCTCGTAGAATGCGTTTGGGAGTGTTCCTCCATCTGCTGTATTTTGGAAGAGTTTGAGAAGGATAGGTTTTAGCTCTTCTCTAAATGTTTGATAGAATGCGCCTGTGAAGCCATCTGGTTCTGGGCTTTTGTTTGTTGGAAGATTTTTAATCACAGTTTCAATTTCAGTGCTTGTGATTGGTCTGTTCATATTTTCTGTTTCTTCCTGGTTCAATCTCGGAAGGTTTTGCATTTCTAAGAATTTGTCTATTTCTTCCAGGTAATCCATTTTATTGGCATATAGTTGCTTGCAGTAATCTCTCATGATCCTTTGTATTTCTGCAGTGTCAGTTGTTACTTCTCCTTTTTCATTTTTAATTCTGTTGATTTGAGTCTTCTCCCATCTTTACCTTGATAAGTCTGGCTAATAGTTTATCAATTTTATCTTAAAGAAACAGCTTTTAGTTTTATTGATCTTTGCTATCATTTCCTTCATTTCTTTTTCAATTATTTCTGAGCAGATCTTTATGATTTCTTTCCTTCTGCTAAGTTTGGGGGTTTTTGTTCTTCTTTCTCTAATTGCTTTAGCTGTAAGGTTAGGTTGTTTATTTGAGATGTTTCTTGGTTCTTAAGGTAGGATTGTATTGCTATAAACTTACCTCTTAGAACTGCTTCTGCTGCATCCCATAGGTTTTGGGTCATCGTGTTTTCACTGTCATTTGTTTCTGGGTATTTTTTGATTTCCTCTTTGGTTTTTTTAGTGATCTCTTGGTTATGAAGTACTGTACTGTTTAGTCTCCATGTGTTTGTATTTTTTACAGATTTTTTCCTGTAATTGATATGTAGTCTCATAGTGTTGTGGTTGGAAAAGATACTTGATACGATTTCAACTTTCATAAATTTACTAGGGCTTGATTTGTGACACAAGATATGATCTATCCTGGGGAATGTTCCATGAGCACTTGAGAAGAATGTGTATTCTGTTGTTTTTGGGTGGAATGTCCTATAAATATCAATTAAGTCCATCTTGTTTAATGTATCACTTAAAGCTTGTGTTGCCTTATACATTTGAATTTTGGATGATCTGTCCATTGGTGAAAGTGGGATGTTAAAGTGCCCTACTATGATTGTATTACTGTTGATTTCCCCTTTTATGGCTTTTCATAGTTGCCTTATGTATTGAGGTGTTCCTATGTTGGGTGCATAAATATTTATAATTGTTATATCTTCTTCTTGGATTGATCCCTTGATCATTATGTAGTGTCCTTCTTTGTCTCTTGTAATAGTCTTTGTTTTAAAGTCTTTTTTTTGATATGGGAATTGCTACTCCAGCTTTCTTTTGATCTCCATTTGCATGGAATATCATTTTCCATCTCCCCACTTTCAGTCTGTATGTGTCCCTATGTCTGACGTGGGTCTCTTGTAGACAGCATATATACGGGTCTTGTTTTTGTATCCATTCAGCCAGTCTATGTCTTTTGGTTGGAGCATTTAATCCATTTACATTTAAGGTAATTATCGATATGTATGTCCCTATTACCATTTTCTTAATTGTTTTGGGTTTGTTATTGTAGGTCTTTTCCTTCTCTTGTGTTTCTTGCCTAGAGAAGCTCCTTTAGCATTTGTTGTAAACCTGGTTTGGTGGTGCTGAATTCTCTTAGCTTTTGCTTGTCTGTAAAGCTTTTAATTTCTCCATCAAATCTGAATGAGATCCTTGCTGGGTAGAGTAATCTTGGTTGTAGGTTTTTCTCCTTCATCACTTTAAATATGTCCTGCCACTCCCTTCTGGCTTGGATAGTTTCTGCTGAAAGATCAGCTGTTAACCTTATGGGGATTCCTTTGTGTGTTACTTGTTGTTTTTCCGTTGCGGCTTTTATGGTGTTAGGGTGTAGTTTCATTCTTTTACATGTAGCTGTCCAGTTTTCCTAGCACCACTTATTGAAGAGACTGTCTTTCTCCATTGTGTATCCTTGCCTCCTTTGTCATAGATTAGTTGACCGTAGGTGCGTGGGTTTATCTATGGCCTTTCTATCTTGTTCCATTTATCTATGTTTCTGTTTTTGTGCCAGTACCATATTGTCTTGATTACTTGTAGCTTTGTAGTATAGTCTGAAGTCAGGGACTCTGATTCTTCCACCTCTGTTTTTTTCCCTCAAGACTGCTTTGGCTATTCGGGCTCTTTTGTGTCTCCATACAAATTTTAAGATTTTTTGTTCTAGTTCTGAAAAAGATGCTGTTGGTAATTTGATAGGAATTGCATTGAATCTGTAGCTTGCTTTGAGTAGTATAGTCACTTTCACAATATTGATTCTTCCAGTCCAAGAACATGGTATATCTCTCCATCTGTTGGTATCATCTCTAATTTCTTTCATCAGTGTCTATAGTTTTCTGCATACAGGTCTTTTTTCTCCCTAGGTAGGTTTATTCCTACGTATTTTATTCTTTTTGTTGCAATGGTAAATGGGAGTGTTTTCTTAATTTCACTTTCAGACTTTTCATCATTACTGTATAGGAATGCAAGAGATTTCTGTGCATTAATTTTGTATCCTGCAACTTTACCAGATTCATTGATTAGCTCTAGTAGTTTTCTGGTGGCATCTTTAGGATTCTCTCTGTATCGTATCATGTCATCTGCAAACAGTGACAGTTTTACTTCTTCTTTTCCAATTTGTATTGCTTTTATTTCTTTTTCTTCTCTAATTGCCGTGGCTAGGACTTCCAAAACTATGTTGAATAATAGTGGTGAGAGTGGACATACTTGTCTTATTTCTCATCTTAGAGGAAATGCTTTCAGTTTTTCACCATTGAGAATGATGTTTGCTGTGGGTTTGTCATATATGGCCTTTATTATGTTGAGGTAGGTTCCCTCTATGTCCACTTTCTGGAGAGTTTTTATCATAAATGGGTGTTGAATTTTGTCAAAAGCTTTTTCTGCATTTATTGAGATGATTATATGGTTTTTCTTCTTCAGTTTGTTAATATGGTGTATCACATTGATTGATTTGCATATATTGAAGAATCCTTGCTCCCTGGGATAAATCCCAGTTGATCATGGTGTATGATCCTTTTAATGTGTTGTTGGATTCTATTTGCTAGTATTTCGTTGAGGATTTTTGCATCTATATTCATCACTGATATTGGTCTGTAATTTTCGTTTTTTTTAGTATCTTTGTCTGGTTTTGGTATCAGGGTGACTGTGGCCTCATAGAATGAGTTTGGGAGTGTTCCTCCCTCTGCAATTTTTTGGAAGTGTTTGAGGAGGATAGGTTTTAGCTCTTCTCTAAATGTTTGATAGAATTCACCTTTGAAGCCATCTGATCCTGGAGTTTTGTTTGTTGGAAGATTTTTAATCACAGTTTCAATTTCATTACTTGTGATTGGTTTGTTCATATTTACTATTTTTTCCTGGTTCAGTCTTGGAAGGTTATACCTTTCTAAGGATTTTTCCATTTCTTCCAGGTTGTCCCTTTTATTTGCATAGGGATGCTTTTAGTAGTCTGAGGATGCTTTGTATTTCTGCGGTGTCTGTTGTAACTTCTCCTTTTTCATTTCTAATTTTATTGATTTGTGTCCTCTCCCTCTTTTTCTTGATACGTCTGGCTAATGGTTTATCAATTTTGTTTATCTTCTTGAGGAACCAGCTTTTAGTTTTATTGATTCTTGCTATTGTTTTCTTTGTTTCTATTTCATTTATTTCTGCTCTGATATTCATGATTTCTTTTCTTCTGCTAACTTTGGGTTTTGTTTGTTCTTCTTTCTTTAGTTCCTTTAGGTGTAAGGTTAGATTGTTTATTTGAGATTTTTCTTGTTTTTTGAGGTAGGCTTGTATAGCTATAAACTTCCCTCTTAGAACTGCTTTTGCTATATCCCATAGGTTTTGGATCGTCGTGTTTTCATTGTCATTTGTCTCTAGGTATTTTTTGATTTCCTCTTTGATTTCTTCAGTGATCTCTTGGTTATTTAGTAACGTATTGTTTAGCCTCCATGTGTTTGTGTTTTTTATGTTTTATTCCCCTGTAATTAATTTCTAATCTCATAGCGTTGTGGTCAGAAAAGATGCTTGATATGATTTCAATTTTCTTAAATTTACTGTGGCTTGATTTGTAACCCAAATTGTGATCTGTCCTGGAGAATGTTCCGTGCGCACTTGAGAAGAAATTGTAATCTGCTGCTTCTGGATGGAATGTCCTATAAATATCAATTAAGTCTATCTGGTCTATTGTGTCATTTAAAGCTTCTGTTTCCTTATTTATTTTCATTTTGGATGATCTGTCCATTGGTGTAAGTGTGGTGTTAAAGTCCCCCACTGTTATTGTGTTACTGTCGATTTCCTCTTTCATAGCTGTTAGCAGTTGCCTTATGTATTGATGTGCTCCTATGTTTGGTGCATATATATTTATAATAGTTATATCTTCTTCTTGGATTGATCCCTTGTTCATTATGTAGTGTCCTTCCTTGTCTCTTGTAACATTCTTTATTTTAAAGTCTATTTTATCTGATATGAGTATTGCTACTCCAGCTTTCTTTTGATGTCCATTTGCATGGAATATCTTTTTCCATCTCCTCTCTTTTGGTCTGTATGTGTCCCTAGGTCTGAAGTGGGTCTCTTGTAGACAGCATATATATGGGTCTTGTTTTGGTATCCATTCAGCCAGTCTATGTCTTTTGGTCGGAGCATTTAATCCATTTACATTTAAGGTAATTATCGATATGTATGTCCCTATTACCATTTTCTTAATTGTTTTGGGTTTGTTATTGTAGGTCTTTTCCTTCTCTTGTGTTTCTTGCCTAGAGAAGTTGCTTTAGCATTTGTTGTAAAGCTGGTTTGATGTTGCTGAATTCTGTTAACTTTTGCTTGTCTGTAAAGGTTTTAATTTCTCCATCAAATCTGAATGAGATCCTTGCTGGGTAGAGTAATCTTGGTTGTAGGATTTTCCCCTTCATCAATTTAAATATGTCCTGCCGCTCCCTTCTGGCTTGGATAGTTTCTGCTGAAAGATCAGCTGTTAACCTTATGGGGATTCCCTTGTGTGTTATTTGCTGTTTTTCCCTTGCTGCTTTTAATATTTTTTCTTTGTATTTTATTTTTGATAGTTTGATTAATATGTGTCTTGGCGTGTTTCTCCTTGGATTTATCCTGTATGGGACTCTCTGTGCTTCCTGTACTTGATTAACTCTTTCATTTCCCATATTAGGGAAGTTTTCAACTATAATCTCTTCAAATATTTTCTCAGTCCCTTTCTTTTTCTCTTCTTCTTCTGGGACCCCTATAATTCAAATGTTGGTACGTTTAATGGTGTTCCAGAGGTCTCTGAGACTGTCCTCAATTCTTTTAATTCTTTTTTCTTTATTCTGCTCTGCAGTAGTTATTTCCACTATTTTATCTTCCAGGTCACTTATCCATTCTTCTGCCTCAGTGATTCTGCTATTGATTCCTTCTAGAGAATTTTTAATTTCATTTATCGTGTTGTTCATCACTGTTTGTTTGCTCTTTAGTTCTTCTAGGTCCTTGTTACACGTTTCTTTATTTTCTCCTTTCTATTTCCAAGATTTTGGATCATCTTTACTATCATTATTCTGAATTCTTTTTCAGGTAGACTGTCTATTTCCTCTTCATTTGTTAGGTCTGGTGGGTTTTTGCCTTGCTCCTTCATCTTCTGTGTGTTTCTCTGTCTTCTCATTTTGCTTAACTTACTGTGTTTGGTGTCTCCTTTTCATAGGCTGCAGGTTCATAATTCCCGTTGTTTTTGGTGTCTGTCCCCAGTGGCTAAGGTTGGTTCAGTGTGTTGTGTAGGCTTCCTGGTGGAGGGGACTAGTGCCTGTGTTCTGGTGGATGAGGCTGCATCTTGTCTTTCTGGTGGGCAGGTCCATGTCTGGTGGTGTGTTTTGGGGTGTCTGTGTCCTTATTATTATTTTAGGCAGCCTCTCTGCTAATGGATGGGGTTGTGTTCCTGTCTTTCTAGTTGTTTGGCATAGGGTGTCCAGCACTGTAGCTTGCTGGTCGTTGAGTGGAGCTGGGTCTTGGCGTTGAGATGGAGATCTCTGGAGATTTTCGCTCTTTGATATTATGTGGAGCTGGGAGGTCTCTTGTGTACCAGTGTCCTGAACTTGGCTCTCCCACCTCAGAGGCACAGCCCTGACACCTGGCTGGAGCACCAAGAGCCTGTCATCCACACGGCTCAGAATAAAAGAGATAAAAAGAAGAAAGAAAGATAGAAGAAGATAAAATAAAGTAAAATAAAACAAAATAAAATAAAGTTATTAAAGTAAAAGTAAAACATAATTATTAAGAAAAATTTTTTGAAAAGTAATAAAAAAAAAAAATCAGACAGACAGAATCCTAGGACAAATGGTAAAAGCCAAGCTCTACAGACAAAATCACATGCAGAAGCATACACATACACACTCACAAAAAGAGAATAAGGGATAAAAATATATACATCGTTGATCCCAGAGTCCACCTCCTCAATTTGGGGTGATTCGTTGTCTATTCAGGTATTCCACAGATGCAGTGTACATCACGTTGATTGTGCAGATTTAATCCGCTGCTCCTGAGGCTGCTGGGAGAAATTTCCCTTTCTCTTCTTTGTTCGCACAGCTCCCAGGGTTCAGCTTTGGCTTTAGATCTGCCTCTGCCTGTAGGTCGCCTGAGGGCCTCTGTTCTTCGCTCAGACAGGGCGGGGTTAAAGGAGCAGCTGATTCGGGGGCTCTGGCTCACTGAGGCTGGGGGGAGGGAGGGGTACGGAGTGCTGGTTGAGCCTGCGGCGGCAGAGGCCACCATGACGTTGCACCAGCGTAAGGCGCGCCGTGTGTTCTCCCGGGGTAGTTGTCCCTGCATCACGGGACCCTGGCAGTGGTGGGCTGCACAGGCTCCCGGGAGGGGAGGTGTGGATAGTGACCTGTGCTTTCACACAGGCCTCTTGGTGGCTGCAGCAGCAGCGTTAGCGTCCCATGCCCATCTCTGGGGTCCGCGCTGATAGCCGCGGCTCGCACCCATCTCAGGAGCTCCTTTAAGCAGCACTCTTAATCCCCTCTCCTCACGCACCAGGAAACAAAGAGCCAAGAAAATATCTCTTCCCTCTTCGGCAGCTCCAGACTTTTTCCTGGACTCCCTCCCGGCTTGCTGTGGCGCACTAGCCCCTTCAGGCTCTGTTCATGCAGCCAACCTGAGTCCTCTCCCTGGGATCCGACCTCTGAAGCCCAAGCCTCAGCTCCCAGCCCTCACCTGCCCCAGCGGGTGAGCTGGCAAGCCTCTCGGGCTGGTGAGTGCTGGTCGGCACCGATCCTCTTTGCGGGAATCTCTCTGCTTTGCCCTCCGCACCCCTGTTGCTGCGCTCTCCTCCGTGGCTCCGAAGCTTCCTCCCTCCGCCACCCACAGTCTCCGTCCTCGAAGGGGCTTCCTAGTGTGTGGAAACCTTTCCTCCTTCACAGCTCCCTCCCACTTGTGCAAGTCCCATCCCTATTCTTTTGTCTCTGTTTTTTCTTTTTTTTTTTGCCCTACCCGTGTACGTGGCGCGTTTCTTGCCTTTTGGGAGGTCTGAGGTCTTCTGCCAGCGTTCAGTAGGTGTTCTGTAGGAGTTGTTCCACATGTAGATGTATTTCTGATGTATTTGTGGGGAGGAAGGTGATCTCCGCATCTTACTCTTCCGCCATCTTGAAGCTCCTCCTGCGATACCATATCTTTTTCATCCATTCATCTTTTGATGGGCACTTAGGTGGTTTCCATATCTTGGCTCTTATAAATAATGCCACAGTGAACATAGGGGTGCATGTATCTTTTCAAATTAGTGTTTTCATATTCTTTGGGTAAATACCCGGTAGTGGGATAGTTGGATCATATGGTAGTTATATTCTTGATGTATTTTTACATTTTATTTATATATTTATGTATTTATTTTGGGCTTTGTTGCTGCACACGGGTTTTCTCTAGTTGCATCGAGTGGGAGCTACTCTTCTTTGCCATGTGCAGACTTCTCGTTCCTGTAGCTTCTCTTGTTGTGGAGCACGGGCTCTAGGCGCGCGGGCTTCAGTAGTTGTGGCTCACAGGCTCTAGAGCGCAGGCTCAGTAGTTGTGGCTCACGAGCTTAGTTGCTCCATGACATGTGGGATCTTCCTGTACCAGGGATCAAACCTGTGTCTCCTCCATTAGCAGGCAGATTCCTCACCACTGCACCAACAGGGAAGTCCATATTTTTGATTTTTGAGGACTCTCCATATTTCTTCCATAGTCGTTGCACCAATTTACATTCCCACAAACAGCATATGAAGGTTCCCCTTTCTACACTTGTTATTTCTTGACTTTTTGATAATAGGCAATCTAAGGGGCGTAAGTCAGTATATTATTGTGGTTTAGATTTACATTTCCATACTAATCAGTGACATTGAACATTTTTTCATGTGCCTGTTGGCCATCTGTATATCTTTGGAAAAATGTCTATTCAGCTGCTCTTCCCATTTTTTTTTAACTCATCTTTTTATTTATTTATTTATTTTTAGCTGTGTTGGGTTTTCGTTTCTGTACGAGGGCTTTCTCTAGTTGCGGCAAGCGGGGGCCACTCTTCGTTGTGGTGTGCAGGCCTCTCACTATCGCGGCCTCTCTTGTTGCGGAGCACAGGCTCCAGACGCGCAGGCTCAGTAGTTGTGGCTCACGGGCCTAGTTGCTCCGCGGCATGTGGGATCTTTCCCGACCAGGGCTCGAACCCGTGTCCCCTGCATTGGCAGGCAGATTCTCAACCACTGCACCACCAGGGAAGCCCCTCTTCCCATTTTTTAATATGGTTGCTTGTTTTGTTTTTGATGAGTTTGTATAAATTCTTTATGTATTTTGGATATTAACTGCTTATCAGTTATATGATTTTCAAATATCTTTTTCCATTCAGTAGGTTGCCTTTTTGTTCTGTTGATGGTTTCTTTTGCTATGCAGAAGCTTTTTAGTTTGATGTAGTCCCATTTGTTTATTTTTGCTTTTGTTTCCTTTGTCTGAGGAGACATATCTAGAAAGACATTGCTAAGACTGATGTCAAAGAGAGTACTGCCTATGTTTTCTTCTAGGAGTTTTATGGTTTCAAATCTTGTATTGAAGTCCTTAAACCATTTTCAGCTATTTTTTCTGTATGGTGTGAGATATTGTTCTAGTTTCACGTTTTTGCATGTCACTCTTCATTTTCTCCAACACCATTTATTGAAGAGACTATTCTTTCTCCACTGTGTATTCTTGCTCCTTTGTTGTAAATTAATTGTCCATATATGCATGGGTTTATTTCTAGGCTCTCAATTCTACTCCTTGCTCTGTGTGGTTTTTCTGCCAATACCATGCAGTTTTGATTACTGTGGCTTTGTAGTATATTTTGAAGTCAGGGAGTGATGTACCTCCAGCTTTGTTCTTTTTTTCAGGATTGCTTTGGCTATTTGAGATCTTCTATGGTTCCATACAAATTTCAAATTTTAGGATTATTTGATCTATTTCCGTGAAAAATGTTGTTAGAATTTTGATAGGGATTGCATTCAGTTTTTATGTTGCTTTGGGTAATAGAGACAGTTTAACGATACTAATTCTTCTAATCCAAGAACAGAGAATATCTTCCCATTTAATTGTTTCTTCAATTCCTTTCATCATTGATTTATAGATTTCAGTGTACAGTTCTTTTTCACTTCCTTGATTAAATTTATTCCTAAGTATTTTATTCTTTTTGTCACAATTATAAATGGTATTGTTCACTTAATCTCTCTTTCTACTAGCTCATTATTGGTGTATAGAAACACAACAGATTTTTGTATATTGATTTCATATCCTGCGAATTTAATGTCTTTGTTTCTTATTTCTAATAGTTTTTTTTGGTGGAGACTTCAGGATTTTCTATATATAAAATTATGTCATCTACAAATAGTAACAGTTTTACTTCTTTCTTTCCAATTTGGATGTCTTTTATTTCCTTTTCTTGCCTAATTGCTCTGGCTAGGACTTCCAATACTATGTTGAATAAAAGTGGCTAGGGTGGGCATTCTTGTCTTGTTCCTGATTTTAGAGGAATAGCTTTCAGTTTTTCACCATTGAGTATGATGTTAGCTCTGGGTTTTTCATATATGGCCTTTATTATGTTGAGGTACATTCCTTTTATACCTACTTTATTGAGAGTTTTATCATAAATGTGTGTTGAATCTTGTCAAATGCTTTTTCTGCAGTTACTCAGATAATCATATGATTTTTATACTTTATTTTGTTAATGTGGTATATCACATGGATTGATTTGCAGGTGTTGAACCATCCTTGTATAACTGGAGTAAATCCCACCTGATCATGGTGCATTATCCTTTTAATGCATTGTATTTGGTTTGCTATTATTTTATTGATTTTTGCATCTATGTGCATCAGAGATATTGGCTTGTAATTTTCTTTTTGTGTGTGTTGGCTTTGTCTGGTTTTGGTATCATGGTAATGTTGGCCTCATAAAGTGAGTTAGGAAGTGTTCCCTTCTCTTCAGTTTTTTGGAGTAGTTTGGGAAGGATAGGTATTAAATCTTCCTTGAATGTTTGATAGAATTCATCTGTGAAGCCATGTGGTCCTGGACTTTTGTTTTTTGGTAGCTTTTTGATTACTGTTTCAATCTCCGTACTAGTGATCAGTCTATTCAAACTATTTCTTCATGGTTCTGTCATAGAAGGTTGTATGATTCTAAGAATTTGTCCATTTCTTCTAGGTTGTCCAATTTGTTGGAATATAGCTGTTCATAGTATTCTCTTATAATCCTTTGTATTTCTGTGGTATCTTTTGTTATTCTCTTTTGTTTCTGATTTTTTAATCAGGATTTTCTCTCTTTTCTCCTTTGTGAGTCTAGCTGAAGGTTTGTCAGTTTTTTTAATCCTTCAAAAGAACCCACTGTTAATTTCATTTACCTTTTCTCTTGTCCTTTTAGTCTCTATTTCATTTATATCTGCTCTGATCTTTGTTATTTACTTTCTTCTACTGATCTTGGGCTTTGTTTATTCTTCTTTTTCTAGTTCCTTTAGGTATAAAGTTATTTATTTGAGATATTTCTTGTTTCTTGAGGTAGGCCTGTATTACTATAAACTTCCCTATTTGTGCCACTTTGCTGGATCACATAGATTTTGGTATGTCATATTTTCATTTGCCTTCAGGTAGTTTTAGATTTCTCCTTTGATTTCTTCATTGACCCAATATTGTTCAGTAACATGTTGTTCAGGCTCCACATATTTGTTATTCTTCCAGCTTTATTCTTGTAGTTGATTTTAGTTTCATACCATTGTCAGAAAAGATGCTTGATATGATTTCAGTCTTCTTAAATTTATTGAGCCTTGTTTTGAGTTACAACATATGGTCTATCTCTCAGAAAGTTCCATGTGCAGAAGACTTTGTATTCTGTTGCATTTGGATGGAATGTTCTGTACAAATCTATCAAATCCATCTGGTCTGATATTTCATTTAAGGCCAGTGTTTCCTTCATTTAAGGCCATCTGTCTGGATGATCTATCCATTGATGTAAGTGGGGTATCAGTGTTAAAGTTCCCTACTGTTATCATATTGCTGTCAATTTGTTTTCTTCTGTTAATAATTGCTTTATATATTTTCGTGCTCCCATATTAATCACTGTTATGTCATTTTTATCTCTTACTACCCTTTTTCGGCTTGAAGTCCATTTTGTGTGATATGAGTATGGCTACACCCACTTTCTTTTCACTGACATTTGCTTAGACTATCATCTTCTGTCTGTTTACTTTTAGCCTATAGAGCTGAGGTGAACCTCATGGAGGGAGCACAGAGTTGAGTATTGTTTTATAACCTCTCCAGCTACTCTATGTCTTTTGATTGGTGAATTCAGTTCATTTACATTTTGGGTGATTATTGATGGATGAGTACTTAGTACTGCCATTTTATCTTCTGATTTCTGCTTCATCTATATTATCATTGTTTCTTTTTTTTAACATCTTTATTGGAGTATAATTGTTTTATAATGTTGTGTTAGTTTCTGCTGTACAACATTTGGTAGTGTATATATGTCAGTGCTACTCTCTCACTTCGTTCCAGCTTACCCATCACCCTCCCCATGTCCTCAAGTCCATTCTCTATGTCTGCGTCTTTATTCCTGTCCTGCCCCTAGGTTCATCAGAACAATTTTTTTTTTAAGATCCTATATATATGTGTTAGTGTACGGTATTTGTTTTTCTCTTTCTGACTTCACTCTGTATGACAGACTGTAGGTCCATCCAGCTCACTAAAAATAACTCAATTTCGTTTCTTTTTATGGCTGAGTAATATTCCATTGTATATATATGCCACATCTACTCTATCCGTTAATCTGTTGATGGACACTTAGGTTGCTTCCATGTCCTGGCTATTGTAAATAGTGCTGCAGTAAACACTGTGGTACATGTCTCTTTCTGAGTTATGGTTTTCTCAGGGTATATGCCCAGTAGTGGTATTGCTGGGTCATATGGTAGTTCTATTTTTAGCTTTTTAAGGAACCTCCATACTGTTCTCCATAGTGGCTGTGTTAATTTACATTCCCACCACCAGTGCAAGAGGATTCCCTTTTCTCCACACCCTCTCCAGCATTTATTGTTTGTATATTTTTTGATGTTGGCCATTCTGACTGATATGACGTGATACCTCATTGTGGTTTTGATTTGCATTTCTCTAATGATTAGTGATGTAGAGCATCCTTCCATGTGTATTTTGAAAATCTGTATATCTTCTTTGGAGAAATGTCTATTTAGGTCTTCCGCCTATTTTTGCATTAGGTTGCTTGTTTTTTCGATATTGAGCTGCATGAGCTACTTCTATATTTTGGAGATTAAACCTTCGTCAGCTGCTTCGTTTGCAAATATTTTCTCCCATTCGGAGGATTGTCTTTTCGTCTTGTTTATAGTTTCCTTTGATGTGCAAAAGCTTTTAAGTTTCATTAGGTCTCATTTGTTTATTTTTGTTTTTACTTCCACTTCTCTAGGAGGTGGGTCAAAAAGGATCTTGCTGTGTTTTATGCCATAGAGTATTCTGCCTATGTTTTCCTCTAAGAGTTTGATAGTGTTTGGCCTTACACTTAGGTCTTTAATCCATTTTGAGTCTACTTTTGTGTTCGGTGTTAGGAAGTGTTCTAATTTCATTCTTTTACATGTAGCTTCCAGTTTTCACAGCACCATGTATTGAAGAGACTGTTTTCTCCATTGTATATTCGTGACTCCCTTATCAAGGATAAGGTGACCATATGTCTGTGGGTTTATCTCTGGGCTTTCTATCCTGTTCCATTGATCAATATTTCTGTTTTTGTGCCAGTACCATACTGTCTTGATTACTGTAGCTTTGTAGTATAGTCTGAAGTCAGGGAGTCTGATTCCTCCAGCTCCATTTTTCTTTCTCAAGAGTGCTTTGGCTATTCGGGGTCTTTTGTGTTTCCATACAAATTGTGAAATTTTTTGTTCTAGCTCTGTGAAAGATGCCATTGGTAGTTTGATAGAGATTGCATTGAATTGTAGATTGCTTTGGGTAGTTAAGTCATTTTAATAGTGTTGATTTTTCCAATCCAAGAACATGGTATATTTCTCCATCTTTTTGCATCGTCTTTAATTTCTTTCATCATTGTCTTATAGTTTTTTGCGTACAGGTCTTTTGTCTCCTTAGATAGGTTTGTTCCTAGGTATTTTATTCTCTTTGTTGCCGTGGTAAATGGGAGTGTTTTTGTAATTTCTCTTTAAGATTTTTCGTCCTTAGTGTATAGGAATGCCAGCGATTTCAGTGCATTAATTTTGCATCCTGCAACTTGGCCAAATTCATTGATGAGCTCCAGTAGTTTTCTGGTAGCATCTTTAAGATTCTCTATGTATAGTATGATGCCATCTGCAAACAGTGGCAGTTTTTCTTCTTCTTTTCTGATTTGGATTCCTTTTATTTCCTTTTCTTCTCTGATTGCCATGGCTAAAACTTCCAAAACAATGTTGAATAATAGTGGTGCAGGTGGGCAACCTTGTCTTGCTGCTGACCTTAGAGGAAATGGTTTCAGTTGTTCACCATTGAGAACGATGTTGGCTGTGGGTTTGTCATGTATGGCCTTTATTATGTTGAGGTAAGTTCCCTCTATGCCTACTTTCTGGAGAGCTTTTATAATAAATGGGTGTTGAATTTTGTTGAAAGCTTTTTCTGCATCTATTGAGATTATCATATGGTTTTTCTCCTTCAGTTTGTTAATATGGTGTATCACGTTGATTGACTTGCATATATTGAAGAATCCTTGCATTCCTGGGATAAACCCCACTTGATTATGGTGTATGATGCTTTTAATGTGCTGTTGGATTCTTTTTGCTACTATTTTGTTGAGAATTTTTGCATCTATGTTCATCGGTGATATTGGCCTGTAGATTGCTTTTGTTGTGACATCTTTGTCTGATTTTGGTATCAGGGTGATGGTGGCCTCGTAGAATGAGTTTGGGAGTATTCCTCCCTCTGCTATATTTTGGAAGAGTTTGAGAACGATAGGTGTTAGCTCTTCTCTAAATGTTTGGTAGAATTCACCTGTGAAGCCATCTGGTCCTGGGCTTTTGTTTGTTGGAAGATTTTTAATCACAGTTTCAATTTCAGTGCTTGTGATTGGTCTGTTCATATTTTCTATTTCTTCCTGGTTCCATCTTGAAAGGTTGTGCTTTCCTAAGAATTTGTCCATTACTTCCAGGTTGTCCATTTTATTGGCATATAGTTGCTTGTAGTAATCTCTCATGATCCTTTGTCTTTCTGCAGTGTCAGTTGTTACTTCTTCTTTTTCATTTCTAGTCATGTTGATTTGTGTCTTCTCCCTTTTTTCCTTGATGACTCTGGCTAACGGTTTATCAATTTTGTTTATCTTCTCAAAGAACCAGCCTTTAGTTTTATTGATCTTTGCTATCGTTTCCTTCATTTCTTTTTCATTTATTTCTGAGCTGATCTTTATGATTTCTTTCCTTCTGCTCACTTTGGGGTTTTTGTGTTCTTCTTTCTCTAATTGCTTTAGGTGTAACATTAGGTTGTTTACTTGAGATGTTTCTTGTTTCTTGAGCTAGGGTTGTATTGCTATAAACTTCCCTCTTAAAACTGCTTTTGCTGCATCCCATAGGTTTTGGATCGTCATGTTTTCATTGTCATTTGTTTCTAGGTATTTTTTGATTTCCTCTTTGATTTTTTCAGTGATCTCTTGGTTATGAAGTAGTGTATTGTTTAGCCTCCATGTGTTTGTATTTTTTACAGTTTTTTTTTTACTGTAATTGATACCTAGTCTCATAGCGTTGTGGTTGGAAAAGATACTTGACACGATTTCAATTTTTTTTAATTTACCAAGGCTTGATTTTACCGAAGATATGAATCTGTCCTGGAGAATGTTCCATGAGCACTTGAGAACAAAATATATTCTGTTGTTTTTCGATGGAATGTCCTATAAATATCAATTAAGTCCATCTTATCTAATGTGTTATTTAAGGCTTGTGTTTCCTTATTTATTTTCATTTTGGATGATCTGTTCATTGGTGAAAGTGAGGTGTTAAAGCCCCCTCCTATTGTTGTGTTACTGTCGATTTCCCCTTTTATGGCTGTTAGTATTTGCCTTATGTATTGAGTTGCTCTTATGTTGGGTACAGAAATATTTTCAATTGTTTTCTCTTCTTCTTGGATTGATCCCTTGATCATCATGTAGTGTCCTTCTTTGTCTCTTGTCTGTATTTTAAAGTCTATTTTGTCTGATATGAGAATTCCTGCTCCAGCTTTCTTTTGATTTCCATTTGCGTGGAATATCTTTTTCCACCCCTTCAGTTTCATTCTTTATGTGTCCCTTGGTCTGAAGTGGGTCTCTTGTAGGCAGCATATATAGGGGTCTTGTTTTTGAATCCGTTCAGCCAGTCTTTGTGTTTTGGTTGGAGCATTGAATCCATTTACATTTAAGGTAGCTATTGATATGTATGTTCCTATTACCATTTTCTTAATTGTTTTGGGTTTGTTGTTGTAGGGCTTTTCCTTCTCTTGTGTTTCCTGCCTAGAGAAGTTCCTTTAGCATTTGTTGTAAAGCTGTTTTGGTGGTGCTGAATTCCCTTAGCTTTTGCTTGTCAGTAAAGATTTTAATTTCTTCGTCGAATCTGAATGAGGTCCTTACTGTGTAGAGTAATCTTGGTTGTATGTTTTTCCCTTTCATCACTTTAAATATGTCCTGCCACTCCCTTCTGGCTTGCAGAGTTTCTGCTGAAAGATCAGCTGTTAAGCTTTTGGGGATTCCCTTGTATGTTTTTTGTTGCTTTTCCCTTGCTGCTTTTAATATTTTTTCTTAGTATTTAATTTTTGATAGTTTGATTAATATGTGTCTTGGCATGTTTCTCCTTGGATTTATCCTGTATGGGATTCTCTGCGCTTCCTGTACTTGACTATTTCTTTTCCCATGTTAGAGAAGTTTTCAACTATAATCCCTTCAAATATTTTCTTAGACCCTTACTTTTTCTCTTCTTTTTCTCGGACTCCTATAATTCGAATGTTTGTGTGTTTAATGTTGTCTCAGAGGTCTGTGAGCCTGTCCTCAATTCTTTTCATTCTTTTTTCTTTGTTCTGCTCTGTGGCAGTTATTTCCACTCTTTAATCTTCCAGGTCACTTATCCATTCTTCTGCCTCAGTTATTCTGCTGTTGATGCCTTCTAAAGAATTTTTAATTTCATTTATTGTGTTGTTCATCATTGTTTGTTTGCTCTTTAGTTCTTCTAGGTCCTTGTGAAACGTTTTTTTGTATTTTCTCCCTTCTATTTCCAAGATTTTGGGTCATCTTTACTCTCATTACTCTGAATTGTTTTTCAGGTAGACTGCCTATTTCCTCTTCATTTGTTTGGTCTGGTGGGTTTTTACATTGCTCCTTCATCTCCTGCATTTTTCTCTGTCTTCTCGTTTTTTTTAACTTACTGTGTTTGGGGTCTCCTTTTCGCAGGCTGCAGGTTCGTAGTTCCCGTTGTTTTTGGTGTCTGCCCCCAGTGGGTGAGGTTGGTTCAGTGGCTTCTGTAGGCTTCCTGGTGGAGGGGACTGGTACCTGTGTTCTCGTGGGTGTGACTGGATCTTGTCTTTCTGCTGGGCAGGGCCATGTCCGGTGGTGTGCTTTGGGTTGTCTGTGAACTTAGTATGATTTTAGGCAGCCTCTCTGCTAATGGGTGTTTTTGTGTTCCTGACTTGCTAGTTGTTTGCATAGGGTGTCCAGCACTGTAGCTTGCTGGTTGTTCAGTGGAGCTGGGTCTTTGCATTGAGATGGAGATCTCTGTGAGAGCTTTCACCATTTGATATTAAGTCGGGCTGGGAAGTCTCTGGTGGTCCAATGCCCTGGACTTGGCTCTCCCACCTCTGAGTCTCAGGCCTCACACCCGGCTGGAACACCAAGACCCTGTCAGCCACACGGTCATTTCTGCACTGCTTCCCTGCCAGGAGCGTCCCAATGTGGCGACCAACTCAGTCTCCAGCTTCCCTTTCCTCAGGACGGGCTCATTGTTTCTTTCTCCTTGTGTTTCTGGCTTCCATTTTTGTTTGGTGGTTTTCTATGATATTTTTCTCAGTTTCCTCATTTTGTTTTGTGTCTCCGTTCTAGATTTATGTTTTGTAATTAACATGAAGTTTGTATCAAATGTCACATAGATAAATAGTTTTTTCTGC
Organism: Eubalaena glacialis; assembly: GCF_028564815.1. Taxonomy (NCBI): domain Eukaryota; kingdom Metazoa; phylum Chordata; class Mammalia; order Artiodactyla; family Balaenidae; genus Eubalaena; species Eubalaena glacialis. The sequence continues at coordinate 50,057,398 of NC_083736.1, forward strand.
TGATAGCATCTTATCTTCATTTAACTGTATGGTTTTCCTCTTCCCCTTTTGTGTTTTTGTTGTCTCAAACTTTCCCTTTTTATGTTGTAAGTTTATTACCAAATTGAAGTAGCTATAGTTATTTTTTCTGCATTTTCTCCCTTTTTTAACCTTTATACTGTAATAAAGTGTTTAAGAACCTTTTCTGATAAATAGTTGCAATTTTCTGATTCTGTCTGTCTATCACCTTACTTACTCCAAGTTTTGTGTACTTTTGTCTTTGTTTCTGGTATACGACCTCTGTTCAACATCTCTTGTAAGGCACGTCTAGTGTTGATGAACTCCCTCAGCTTTTGTTTCTCTGGGAAAGTCTTTATTTCTCCTTCATATCTGAATGATAACTTTGGTGGATACAGTATCCTTGGGTGACAACTTTTATCTTTTAGTATTTTGATAATGTCATTCCATTCCCACCTGACCTGTAGAGTTTCTGCTTAGAAATCTGCTGATAGCCTAATTTGGGTTCCTTTGTAGTTTACCATTTTTTTCTCCCTGGCTGCCTACAAAATTGTTTCTTTGTCATAGACTTTTGACAATTTTAGTATGTGTCTTGGAGAAGATCTTTTTGCATAGAGGTAATTACGTGTTCTCTTAGCTTCATGGACTTGTATATCCAGTTCCTTCCACAGTTTAGGAAATTCTCACCTATTATTTATTTAAATAAACTCTCTGCTCCCTTCTCCCTCTTTTCTCCTTCTGTGATGTCCATTATCCTAATGTTGCCCTACCTAAGAGTCAGATAGCTCTTGTAGAATTTCCTCATTTTTTTGCATCTTATTTTTCTTTCCTCTTCTACTTGTATCTTTTCTAGATTTTTATCTTCACACTCACTAATTCTCTCTTCCATATGGTCTGCTTTATTTCCAGTGATTTTTTTTTAAAACATCTTTATTGAAGTATAATTGCTTTACAATGGTGTGTTAGTTTCTGCTTTATAACAAAGTGAATCAGTTATACATATACATATGTTCCCATATCTCTTCCCTCTTGCGTCTCCCTCCCTCCCACCCTCCCCATCCCACCCCTCTAGGTGGTCACAAAGCACCGAGCTGATCTCCCTGTGCTATGTGGCTGCTTCCCACTAGCTATCTATTGTACATCTGGTAGTGTATATATGTCCATGACACTCTCTCACCCTGTCACATCTCACCCTTCCCCCTCCCCATATCCTCAAGTCCATTCTCTAGTAGGTCTGTGTCTTTATTCCCATCTTGTCACTAGGTTCTTCATGTCCTTTTTTTTTTTCCCCCTTAGATTCCATATATATGTGTTAGCATACTGTATTTGTTTTTCTCTTTCTGACTTACTTCACTCTGTATGACAGACTCTAACTCCATCCACCTCATTACAGATACCTCCATTTCATTTCTTTTTATGGCTGAGTAATATTCCATTGTATATATGTGCCACATCTTCTTTAACCATTCATCCGATGATGGACACTTAGGTTGCTTCCAAGTCCTGGCTATTGTAAATAGAGCTGCAATGAACATTTTGATACATGACTCTTTTTGAACTATGGTTTTCTCAGGGTATATGCCCAGTAGTGGGATTGCTGGGTCGTATGGTAGTTCTATTTTTAGTTTTTTAAGGAACCTCCATACTGTTCTCCATAGTGGCTGTATCAAATTACATTCCCACCAACAGTCCAAGAGTGTTCCCTTTTCTCCACACCCTCTCCAGCATTTATTGTTTCTAGATTTTTTGATGATGGCCAATCTGACCGGTGTGAAATGGTATCTCATTGTAGTTTTGATTTGCATTTCTCTAATGATTAATGATGTTGAGCATTCTTTCATGTGTCTGTTGGCCATCTGTATATCTACTTTGGAGAAATGTCTATTTAGGTCTTCTGCCCATTTTTGGATTGGGTTGTTTGTTTTTTTGTTATTGAGCTGCATGAGCTGCTTGTAAATCTTGGAGATTAACCCTTTGTCAGTTACTTCATTTGCAAATATTTTCTCCCATTCTGAGGGTTGTCTTTTGGTCTTGTTTATGGTTTCCTTTGCTGTGCAAAAGCTTTTAAGTTTCATTAGGTCCCATTTGTTTATTTGTGTTTTTATTTCCATTTGTCTAGGAGCTGGGTCAAAAAGGATCTTGCTGTGATTTATGTCATAGAGTGTTCTGCCTATGTTTTCCTCTAAGAGTTTGATAGTGTCTGGCCTTACACTTAGGTCTTTAATCCATTTTGAGTTTATTTTTGTGTATGGTGTCAGGGAGTGTTCTAATTTCATACTTTTACATGTACCTGTCCAATTTTCCCAGCACCACTTATTGAAGAGGCTGTCTTTTCTCCACTGTATATGCTTGCCTCCTTTATCAAAGATAAGGTGACCATATGTGCGTGGGCTTATCTCTGGGCTTTCTATCCTGTTCCATTGATCTATATTTCTGTTTTTGTGCCAGTACCAAACTGTCTTGATTACTGTAGCTTTGTAGTATAGTCTGAAGTCAGGGAGCCTGATTCCTCCAGCTCCATTTTTCGTTCTCAAGATTGCTTTGGCTATTCGGGATCTTTTGTGTTTCCATACAAATTGTGAAATTTTTTGTTCTAGTTCTGTGAAAAATGCCAGTGGTAGTTTGATAGGGATTGCATTGAATCTGTAGATTGCTTTGGGTAGTAGAGTCATTTTCACAATGTTGATTCTTCCAATCCAAGAACATGGTATATCTCTCCATCTATTTGTATCATCTTTAATTTCTTTCATCAGTGTCTTATAATTTTCTGCATACAGGTCTTTTGTCTCCTTAGGTAGGTTTATTCCTAGATATTTTATTCTTTTTGTTGCAATGGTAAACGGGAGTGTTTTCTTAATTTCACTTTCAGATTTTTCGTCATTTGTGTATAGAAATGCAAGAGATTTCTGTGCATTAATTTTGTGTCCTGCTACTTTACCAAATTCATTGATTAGCTCTAGTAGTTTTCTGATAGCATCTTTAGGATTCTCTATGTATAGTATCATGTCATCTGCAAACAGTGACAGCTTTACTTCTTCTTTTCCGATTTGGATTCCTTTTATTTCTTTTTCTTCTCTGATTGCTGTGGCAAACACTTCCAAAACTATGTTGAATAATAGTGCTGAGAGTGGGCAACCTTTTCTTGTTCCTGATCTTAGTGGAAATGGTTTCAGTTTTTCACCATTGAGGACAGTATTGGCGGTGGGTTTGTCATATATGGCCTTTATTATGTTGAGGAAAGTTCCCTCTATGCCTACTTTCTGCAGGGCTTTTATCATAAATGGGTGTTGAATTTTGTCAAAAGCTTTCTCTGCATCTATTGAGATGATCATATGGTTTTTCTCTTTCAATTTGTTAATATGGTGTATCACGTTGATTGATTTGCGTATATTGAAGAATCCTTGCATTCCTGGGATAAACCCCACTTGATCATGGTGTATGATCCTTTTAATGTGCTGTTGGATTCTGTTTGCTAGTATTTTGTTGAGGATTTTTGCATCTATGTTCATCAGTGATATTGACCTGTAGTTTTCTTTCTTTGTGACATCTTTGTCTGGTTTTGGTATCAGGGTGATGGTGGCCTCGTAGAATGAGTTTGGGAGTGTTCCTCCCTCTGCAATATTTTGGAAGAGTTTGAGAAGGATAGGTGTTAGCTCTTCTCTAAATGTTTGATAGAATTCGCCTGTGAAGCCATCTGGTCCTGGGCTTTTGTGTGTTGGAAGATTTTTAATCACAGTTTCAATTTCAGTGCTTGTGATTCGTCTGTTCATATTTTCTATTTCTTCCTGGTTCAGTCTCGGCAGGTTGTGCATTTCTAAGAATCTGTCCATTTCTTCCAGGTTGTCCATTTTATTGGCATAGAGTTGCTTGTAGTAATCTCTCATGATCCTTTGTATTTCTGCAGTGTCAGTGGTTACTTCTCCTTTTTCATTTCTAATTCTATTGATTTGAGTCTTCTCCCTTTTTCTCTTGATGAGTCTGGCTAATGGTTTATCAATTTTGTTTATCTTCTCAAAGAACCAGCTTTTAGTTTCATTGATTTTTGCTATTGTTTCCTTCATTTCTTTTTCATTTATTTCTGACCTGATCTTTATGATTTCTTTCCTTCTGCTAGCTTTGGGGATTTTTTGTTCTTCTTTCTCTAATTGCTTCAGGTGCAAGGTTAGGTTGTTTATTCGAGATGTTTCCTGTTTCTTGATGTAGGCTTGTATTGCTATAAACTTCCCTCTTAGCACTGCTTTTGCTTCGTCCCATAGGTTTTGGGTCGTCGTGTCTCCATTGTCATTTGTTTCTAGGTATTTTTTGATTTCCCCTTTGATTTCTTCAGTGATCACTTCGTTATTAAGTAGTGTATTGTGTAGCCTCCATGTGTTTGTATTTTTTACAGATCTTTTCCTGTAATTGATATCTAGTCTCATAGCGTTGTGGTCGGAAAAGATACTTGATACGATTTCAATTTTCCTAAATTTACCAAGGCTTGATTTGTGACCCAAGATATGATCTATCCTGGAGAATGTTCCATGAGCACTTGAGAAGAATGTGTATTCTGTTGTTTTTGGGTGGAATGTCCTATAAATATCAGTTAAGTCCATCTTGTTTAATGTATCATTTAAAGCTTGTGTTTCCTTATTTATTTTCATTTTGGATGATCTGTCCATTGGTGAAAGTGGGGTGTTAAAGTCCCCTACTATGATTGTGTTGCTGTCGATTTCCCCTTTTATGACTGTTAGTATTTGCCTTATGTATTGAGGTGCTCCTATGTTGGGTGCATAAATATTTACAATTGTTATACCTTCCTCTTGGATCGATCCCTTGATCATTATATAGTGTCCTTCTTTGTCTCTTGTAATAGTCTTTATTTTAACGTCTATTTTGTCTGATATGAGAATTGCTACTCCAGCTTTCTTTTGATTTCCATTTGCATGGAATATCTTTTTCCATCCCCTCACTTTCAGTCTGTATGTGTCTCTAGGTCTGAAATGGGTCTTTTGTAGACAGCATATATATGGGTCTTGTTTTTGTATCCATTCAGCCAGTCTGTGTCTTTTGGTGGGAGCATTTAATCCATTTACATTTAAGGTAATTATCGATATGTATGTTCCTATTCCCATTTTCTTAAATGTTTTGGGTTTGTTATTGTAGGTGTTTTCCTTCTCTTGTGTTTCTTGCCTAGAGAAGTTCCTTTAGCATTTGTTGTAAAGCTGGTTTGGTGGTGCTGAACTCTCTCAGCTTTTGCTTGTCTGTAAAGGTTTTAATTTCTCCATCAAATCTGAATGAGATTCTTGCTGGGTAGATTAATCTTGGTTGTAGGTTTTTCTCCTTCATCACTTTAAGTATATCCTGCCACTCCCTTCTGGCTTGCAGAGTTTCTGCTGAAAGATCAGCTGTTAACCTGATGGGGATTCCCTTATGTGTTGTTTGTTGTTTTTCCCTTGCTGCTTTTAATATGTTTTCTTTATATTTAATTTTTGACAGTTTAATATGTGTCTTGGCGTGTTTCTCCTTGGATTTATCCTGTATGGGACTCTCTGTGCTTCCAGGACTTGATTAAGTATTTCCTTTCCCATATTAGGGAAGTTTTCAACTATAATCTCTTCAAATATTTTCTCAGTCCCTTTCTTTTTCTCTTCTTCTTCTGGGACCCCTATAATTCGAATGTTGGTGCGTTTAGTGTTGTCCCAGAGGTCTCTGAGACTGTCCTCAGTTCTTTTCATTCTTTTTTCTTTATCCTGCTCTGCAGTAGTTATTTCCACCATTTTATCTTCCAGGTCACTTATCCGTTCTTCTGCCTCAGTTATTCTGCTATTGATCCCATCTAGAGTATTTTTAATTTCATTTATTGTGTTGTTCATCGTTGCTTCGTTCCTCTTTAGTTCTTCTACGTCCTTGTTAAATGTTTCTTGCAGTTTGTCTATTCTATTTCCAAGATTTTGGATCATCTTTACTATCATTATTCTGAATTCTTTTTCAGGTAGACTGCCTATTTCCTCTTCATTTGTTAGGTCTGGTGTGTTTTGACCCTGCTCCTTCATCTGCTGTGTGTTTTTCTGTCGTCTCATTTTGCTTATCTTACTGTGTTTGGGGTCTCCTTTTCACAGGCTGCAGGTTCGTAGTTCCCGTTGTTTTTGGTATCTGTCTCCAGTGGCTAAGGTTGGTTCAGTGGGTTGTGTAGGCTTCCTGGTGGAGGGAACTAGTGCCTGTGTTCTGGTGGATGACGCTGGATCTTTTCTTTCTGGTGGGCACGTCCACGTCTGGTGGTGTATTTTGGGGTGTCTGTGGCCTTATTATGATTTTAGGCAGCCTCTGTGTTAATGGATGGGGCTGTGTTCCTGTCTTGCTAGTTGTTTGGCATAGGGTGTCCAGCACTGTATCTTGCTGGACGTTGAGTGAAGCTGGGTCTTGATGTTGAGATGGAGATCTCTGAGAGATTTTCGCCGTTTGGTATTACGTGGAGCTGGGAGGTGTCTTGTGGCCAGTGTCCTGAAGTTGGCTCTCCCACCTCAGAGGCACAGCCCTGATGCCTGGCTGGAGCACCAAGAGCCTTTCATCCACACAGCTCAGAGTAAAAGGGAGAAAAAATAGAAAAAAAGAAAGAAACAGGATAAAATATAGTGAAGTAAAATAAAGCTATTTTAAAGCAAAGCTATACAGACAAAATCTCACCCAGAAGCATATACATATACACTCAAAAAAAAAAAGGAAAAGGGGAAAAATTAATATATCCTGCTCCCAAAGTCCACCTCCTGAATTTGGGATGATTCGTTGTCTATTCAGGTATTCAACAGATGCAGGCACACCAAGTTGTTTGTGAAGTTTTAATCCGCTGCTTCTGAGGCTGCTGGGAGAGATTTCCCTTTCTCTTCTTTGTTCGCACAGCTCCCGGGGTTCAGCTTTGGATTTGGAGCCGCCTCTGCTTGTAGGTCGCCTGAGGGCGTCTGTTCCCTGCCCAGACAGAACGGGGTTAAAGGAGCAGCTGCTTCAGGGGCTCTGGCTCACTCAGGCGGGGGGAGGGAGGGATACGGATGCGGGGCGAGCCTGCGGCGGCAGGAGCCGGCGTGACGTTGCACCAGCCCGAGGCGCGCCGTGCGTTCTCCTGGGGAAGTTGTCCCCTGATCACGGGAGCCTGGCCGTGGCGGGCTGCACCTGCTCCCAGGAGGGGCGGTGTGGAGAGTGACCTGTGCTCGCACACAGGCTTTTTGGTGGCGGCAGCAGCAGCCTTAGCGTCTCATGCCCGTCTCTGGGGTCCGCGCTGATAACCGCGGCTCGCCCCCGTCTCTGGGGTCCGCGCTGATAGCCGCGGCTCGCCCCCATCTCTGGGGTCCGCGCTGATAGGCGCGGCTCGCGCCCGTCTCTGGAGCTCGTTTAGGCGGCGCTCTGAATCCCCTCTCCTCGCGCACCAGGAAACAGAGGGAAGAAAAAGTCTCTTACCTCTTCGGCAGCTGCAGAGTTTTTCCCAGACTCCCTCCCGGCTAGCTGTGGTGCACTAACCCCTTCAGGCTGTGTTCACGCTGCCAACCCCAGTCCTCTCCCTGCAATCCGACCGAAGCCCGAGCCTCAGCTCCCAGCCCCCGCCCGCCCAGGCGGGTGAGCAGACAAGCCTCTCGGGCTGGTGAGTGCTGGTCGGCGCCGAGCCTCTGTGCGGGAGTCTCTCCGCTTTGCCCTCCGCACCCCTGTGGCTGCGCTCTCCTCCGTGGCTCTGAAGCTTCCCCCCTCTGCCACCCGCAGTCTCTGCCCGTGAAGGGGCTTCCTAGTGCGTGGAAACCTTTCCTCCTTCACGGCTCCCTCCCACAGGTGCAGGCCCCGTCCCTATTCTTTTGACTCTGTTATTTCTTTTTTCTTTTACCCTACCCATGTACGTGGGGAGTTTCTTGCCTTTTGGGAGGTCTGACGTTTTCTGCCAGCGTTCAGTGGGTGTTCTGTAGGAGCAGTTCCACGTGTAGATGTATTTCTAATGTATCTGTGGGAAGGAAGGTGATCTCCGCGTCTTACTCTTCCGCCATCTTCTTCTCCCCCCTCTCCAGTGCTTTTTAATGCATTCTTTATCTCATTTATTGAGTTTTTCAGCTCCAGAATTTTAGTTCTTTTTTTTAGTTTCAACCTTTTTGGTAAAGCATTCCTGTTTATTAATTTTATTCCTGAGCTAATTGATGTGCCTTTCTGAGTTTTCATGTAGCTTGTTGAATTTCTTCATGACAGCTATTTTAAATTCTCTATCAGATCACATTATTCTGTGACTTTGGTTTCTGGAGAATTGTCATTTTCTTTTTGTGGTGCGGTATTACTGTGCTTCTTCATGGTACTTCCTTCTGCCAGAGCATGTGAAGTGAGACAAGTTAGAAATTAGGGGTCTTTTCTTTTTTCATAGGTGGCACTATAGCACAAGTTTTTGGTTTCTCTTACCTGAGCTGCCTCTGTCAGAGCTGTGCCCCCTGTCCCAACTCTCATTATCACTTCTGGTGTTTTCAGGGTCATTGGCACCTTGCTTCTGCCTATGTCACTGGCAGAAGCTGCCTGGTTCACCTGGATGGTGGGTTCTTCCCTCGCTTCCAGGATCCTCTGAGTCACAGGCTCAGCCACCACAGGGGGAAGGGGTGGGGGGAGCCAGGGTCATACCTGTGCCTCTTCCCTATCTGGTTTTCTAAGTTTCTTAGGCTCTGCCACTGCTGGTGGGAGAGCAGAGGGGCTGGAGACTTGGGCACCTCAGTGGCTGGAGGGACAGGGCTGCAGGCCCCATTCCCACTGCTGTACAGTTAGATGTGGCCATGGGTGCCACTGCAGCCAGGAGGCTGGTGTTGTGTGTGCTGTCTGCTCTGCTGCTACCAGGTTCTCTGGGGCTGCAGGCTTAGCTGCCATGGCCAGAGGGCCAGGATTATAGGCACTACCTCTACTGTTCCTTCAGTTCTGCCTCCTCTATCTGTTCCAGTCCATCCACCTTTAGATGTACAGGTGTGTGGAATTCTCTAGCATCCTGGTGTGTTGGACAAAAGTACCTTTGTTGAGTTGTAAATGTTTTACTGGTTGTAGATTGAAGGGGAGAGACAGAGGTAGCTTTTCATTCCACCATGTTGTTGATGCCACTCCTTGATTTTTTTGTTCAGGATAGAACACTACTGTATTCTTCTAGCCAGCTGGCAATTGAGAATTTCTTGGGAAGCTGCACACAGCCTAAGGAGCAAAGAGCAACATTCTGCTAAAAAGTTAACTTGGAGCCATTTTCATATAGTTTAGAGTGTTTGACTAGTTATTCATTCAGTAAATATTCATTGAGCAACTACTCTGTGGCAAGCTCTGTGCTAAAAGCTGGGAAACAATGTCAAACTGTAACAGACATGGTCCTTACCTTCATGGAGCTTGCCGTCTAGGGGATTGAATGCCATTAATTAAAAACTCACACAAATATGTATAATATCACACTTGTGGTGAGTGTTAAAAATAAAACCAATGTGTTAGTATAATTGCCTATGGTGACTAGATTTGCCCAAGTCAGTGAGGTCAGGGGTAGTTTCTGTGAGGAAGTATGGATTGAACTGAAATCCAGTGGAACAAGTAGGCGTTAATTAGGTATAAAAGTAAGGGGATAGCATGTGAGACAGAGTAAAAAGCATGTGTAAAGGCCCCTCGGTGGATAGACCATGGGCCACTAGAACTGAGGGAAGGTCAAAGTATATTTGGAACACAAGGAGAGGAGCAAAAGGTGGCACAAGATGTGGCTTAAGAAGTAAGAAGGTGAGGCCATCCTAATTTGCTATCATTTTCCCTTTAATTTGAAGCTTTAGGATTATCTTTCACACTGATTAAGCCAACAAAAATAGATCGTAAATAGGAGTGATTAAGTGATGACTTGCTTATTACCTAGATTTTTTTTCCTACTAGACAGGACACCTTCATGGAAAATTATTTCACCAGCCAACGAGACAACATCTTCCGTAATGTGGAGGTTCTGATTTATGTCTTTGATGTGGAAAGCCGCGAACTGGAAAAGGACATGCACTATTACCAGTCGTGCCTGGAGGCCATTCTGCAGAATTCTCCAGATGCCAAAATCTTTTGCTTGGTGCATAAAATGGATCTGGTACAGGAGGATCAACGAGACCTGGTAAGAAATAGAAAGGGTGGTGCACCAAATAATTGACATCCTTTGTAGACTTCTTCTGTAGAGATATAGGTAAATTTGTACCATTCTTTTTTAGGAAAAAAAAATCTCAGCATAAGCTTTCAAAATAAAGTTGACATTTGTTTTTAAAAACACTTATAAACAAATGTTCCATGGTAAGGGAAATATAATGTTCATTTAGCAAATAATTTTCAAATTTAGGAAAGGATCCTGACCATGTGATATCACTAAGCAGCTTTATGTATTTTAAAAATATATTTGCTACCACTGTTTTACTGTCCTTCAGAGCAGGCAGTTATTGTCAAGGCTAGAAGACCCACCAGGGGTGAGGTAAAGAAAGGTCATAGCTGTCACTAGGTTGACCTAGGAAACTGGTATGCACCAATTCAAATGCCAACTATACTGTGTTAGGCACAATGCCAAGGTCCTCATAATTGCACTGATATGGTATATTTATCTTCTTTTCTAGCATGGGAGTTAGTACGCATAAATTTAAACCAGAAAAGACACAGTAGAAAGGGCAAACTCCTAGCTAGCTATGAGACCCCAGGACTGGCAAGTCACAAATATAGTCTAGCGTTAGTTTGCTCCGTATAAAATAAGAGGATTGGATTTTAAAGTCTAAGCTGAAAGAGAAGATCCTCTGTTTCCAAGGGTAAAGTTGAGGAAAGCAGTTTTAGAATATGCTGGTGATGTAGAAGAATACAGTTCCTCTTTGGGTTGGAACCTAGGAGTCTAAGGATCCCCTTTAACTTAAGAATTTTTTGGTAATAGCTGTGGTCAGGAATACTTTTTTTTTCCGTAATTAGTTACAGGATTGGCTTCAGTGTTCCAGTATTTGAGTATGTTTTGGTGTTTCTAGATTAGCTTACAGGCTTTCAGAAACCACTTGACAGGGTTCCGTATTTGACTCTGAAAAGGACTTTTGAGTATTCTTTTTAATTCCTTCTCCCTCTCACTAAGTATCAATTCTGTTTTAATTCATCAGAAAATTCTGTATGTAGCTTGATCTTGAGATTGTGAGGGGTTTGTTATTATTACTGTTCTTTGTTTTGTTTCCCTGGCCCAATTTGCAACAGAAAAACCTAGAGCATTCCAATAAATGACCTCCTTATGGATTTTTTAATTACTTGTAATTTTTAGTGATCAACATATTGTTTTCTAAATGCTTATGTAAATATCCCCAAAGATACATTAATGTTCTTTGTGGGATTTTAAGCTTAATTAAGAAAAGTATACTCTATTTCATTAAAGATTCAGACTTGGAGGTTTTGGAATAAAATGGCTAGGGTGCTTCCCTGAATATCAGTTTCAAGCAAGATAGGTGTTTCCCTCTATGTGTGTGTATTAGTCAGGGTTCCTCAGAGAAACAGAACCAATAAGAAGTGTGTGTGTGTGTGTGTGTGTGTATGTGTGTGTAGAGAGAGAGAGTGAGTGAGAATAAGAGAGAGACTGATTAATTTTAAGGAATTGACTCATATGATTGTGGAGGCTAGCAAGTCCGAAATCTGCAGGGCAGACTGATAGGCTGGAGACCCTTGTTGCAGCTTGAGTCAGAAGGCAGTCTGGAAGGCAGAATTCCCTCTTCCTGGGGAATGGCAGTCTTTTTCTCTTAAGGCCTTCAACTGGTTATTTAAAGCTTACCCATATTATGGAAGGGGATCTGCTTTACTAAAAGTCCACTGATTTAAATATTAATCTCATCTAAAAAATACCTTCATAGCAACATCTAAATTGGTGTTTAACCAAATGTCTGGGTATTGTGGCCTAACCTAGTTGTTGCATAAAATTATCCATCACAGTGTGAACAGTGCACTCACTATAAGCCCACCCAGTCCTGGAAAATATCTGTGTATGTGTTTATATTTGTATAAATAGATATTTTTCCATGTATATATGGGCATATATATAGATAGATAGATACATAGCCAAGAAGAATAGATATTTGTGTGTAAGGGGTTGTTATATCTATGTAGCCAAATAAATACAGTCCATACAGAAATAATATATAAGTGTATGCATGTGTGTATGAGAGAAAGATATCTACAAAAGTTGAAGTATTTTGATTTATAAAATCTTGATATTGGTATGGATATCTTAAAAATGACCCAGATTGGATTATTTGGAATGTTAGATATATTTTATTAAGATTCCTCTGTATGATAAATTTTATTTTCCAGCATAGTGTTCTCAGTGAGTACTCAGAACAAGCAGCACAGTCCTGAAAAATTCTAGTAGCCGTTGCACTTTGTAGACCTGACCTGAAATCATTTCTGCCATACTAGTCTGTAAAGTAACATACACATTTAAAAATTCCTCTGAGGAAAAACGAAATGCCCCTGTTTAAAATATGCTAAAATATTACACCTCAGATTTTGCAGTGAGAGAGGAGAGCTGTTAGTTATATGCTGATCAGTATGTTGGTCTATTTACTTCAGATTTTTAAAGAGCGAGAAGAAGATCTGAGGCGTTTGTCTCGCCCATTGGAATGTTCTTGCTTCCGAACATCTATCTGGGATGAAACTCTCTATAAGGTGTGTATGTTTCCCTGAGTTCTCTCATTTAAAGAGCATGAAAAAAAAGCTAGAAAGGTATTATCAAAACTAAAAGATTTTAAACTCTTTCATAGCCATCTAGATGTGTTGAACTAAAAGAAGAAATAATCTACAATAAATAGTTTGAAAAATACCCAATTTAACCTTAAGAAATTTTGCTTTTGATCTTAGATTGGGTCGACATACCTACCAGATCACACTGAATTAACCCAGTTTGGTCCTGATTAATTTGATACAGATCTTCATGACAGTAGAGGTTTCACTGGCCATCATCCATTTTGACCTGTTGTGGTCTCAATGCTGATTGGAATTGTATCTAATATTCAGGTACCTCTACAGGATATAAGCTAGTCTGCCTAAGTTTGGATGGCAATAGAAGAACAATATTTAGGGGAGAGATTGGAGAAGGGAATCTTAGAATGGGATATGTTATTTCTAGAGTATGATAGCTTCAACTTTCATGCCAAATTAGAGACTAGCATTCTTTCAACCAGAGAGATTGTTCCCATTGGTGGAATGGATGCCACACTGCTTGTAGTAGTTGTAGAGGTTACAAACAATAGCTGTGTTATGGATGAAGCTGAAATTACCTTATTGGCACATAGGCTCCTTATCCTGCTTCCTCCCTTTCTCCCACTGATTTAGTGATTTGAAAGACTGGCTCCTTTTGGGTCCTCCTGTGGTCAGACTGCTTCTGGTATCCATTGACAAGTCTGGGTAGGAAAGCATCCTTCTCTGTGACTCGTAGCTACAGCCTCAGTATCAACTCCATCTGACAAGTATCTACAACCAAAAGCACAGAAACCTGATTTGCCAAGGAGAAAAACAATTGGACTTTAAACATAGCCACTGATTTATTTTTTTAACTAATTCATTTTTTTCCCCAATATGTTGACCCAGCCTCGCTCTAATAACAGATCATTTTGAGATACCTATCTAGGAAATACTGTTCTAGATTAATTTGGGCCGAATTTCTCTCAAAGCCTTATTCCCATAGAACAGGTAACCGTGAATAAGGATGGACATGACGCACTGATAAGAACCAACTGCGGTGTGAAGGATGGCAATACATAACACGACCAAAGACAATTGGCTAATCACAACACTGCTGTGAGTGACAATGTCTCTGCTGTGGTTAGCTTTGGTGCCTTCTCCAAGGTAAATTCAGCAGTGACATTAACACCGACCTGGGAACTTGGAACCTAAACCCCATGCCTAAGTAATAAAACTAATTGGAACAGAGACATGGCTCTACTCTCTCTTACATCAACGTTGCATAGAGCTGACATAAATTTTTATATTAAGTTTTATTCTACAAGCACTCATTGCAATATGCTTGATGCTGTTGGACACACAGATGACTAAGACCAGGTTCCTGCCCTCTAGTAGGGGAGAGAAGAACATTGTACACCTTACCAGACAAATTGGAGCAAAATTGAAAGAAATATTATAATGAAAATTCAAATAAAAGAGCCTTAAGAGAATAGAGGGAGGGTGTGGTTAATTTCAACTCCTTATTTTAGTCATACTCCTCTGGATGAAGTCAGTTTTAGGCAAACACACAGTGGACTGTTTTTAATTCAATTGGATCAATAATTTATACAGCTGACAATAAGCCTTTTGGAATGATAATGCCACTAATTTCTCTTGTAATTTCTATTGTATGTTATCCCATTGAGGGGAGGGGCCATTTTTCTACGTGGCTCTGATATTTTCATAAAATTGATTCTTAGATGTATGTTAAGTATAGCATTATTAGGTTCTGATCTTTAGAGCAATCTACACTATTGGACTTAATATCTGTTTGAATGGCTGTATTAGAAGTTCTTTAGCCCAGTATATCAGAGTTTTCAACTTCCCTAAGGCAATGTGATGGAATTAAATATTTGTTTATTTTTAATTATCAATGGAAAGAAGTATTTTACAGAAGTGTTTGAAACTTTAAAAAATCCAACTGAAGGATAAAAATCAAATATCTTCATTTTCTCACTTCGTTTGTGTTATATCATACTTCTTGCCAGAATTTGTTTGGGACTCAATTATCACCATATTTTGCTGTCTGTATGTTATAGTATACTTACTCATTTGCAAAGATCTGGGACTGGCTACCTGTTAGTAATATTACACTGTGCTTCTGTTCTGTTAGGCTTGGTCCAGCATTGTTTATCAGCTGATTCCCAATGTTCAGCAGCTGGAAATGAACCTAAGGAATTTTGCTGAAATTATTGAGGCTGATGAAGTGCTTCTATTTGAGAGAGCCACTTTTCTGGTGAGAACTTTCTGCTCTGCAGATGTACTTCACACTCACCTTCTTCTATTCAGCAACGGAGAATATGTTGCCACTTTCAGGAAGAACCTTTTTCCCTCTTGTCATTACTTCACCATGCATAGCCTTATTTATAAAGTAGTATTGTCAGCAAGTAACTTGAAAGAAGTTCTTTGGTGCGTGGATCTTTAGTAATTAGTAAAACTTAGCTGTTTGCAGGTAAGCCTTACTATAGAGTTTAGATTATTTTTGTGAATAATTGTTCATTTGTGTTAAAGAATTCCTATTTCCCATTGACTTTTATTATGAAATGATGGGTATTTTTCTTTGAGTTTAAAGCTTTTAACATGGAAGAGATGTAATGGTCAACTCAGTGACGTAGCTAAGAGTTCAGATGGGGAGGTGAAAGGGCAAAGAGGTATGTTGGTATTTTTATTTTTCTTATAAATTCGGCTTAACAATGATATTAGCACTTACTGTGTACTTGGCCATGAGGGGGTATGCAAAACCCAATATTATATTTATAAATAAAATTTTTAAATAACTAATAAAAATTGACTTGAGATGTCACAAAGCACTGCTTAAGTAATTGCTGATCAGCTTAATAAATATAGCTCTAAGAGCAGCTCACAGTAAATAATTGGTTTCTGAGCTCTACCAGTGCTTGGTGATTTTAGACACATTTCTTGCTTTTTTTGTTTTTTACATACACACGTATCCTTTTTCAAATTCTTTTCTCATTTAGGTTATTACAGAATATTGAGCAGAGTTCCCCATGCCGTACAGTAGGTCCCCGTTGGCCATCTATTCTAAATATAGAAGTGTGTACGTCTCAATCCCAAACTCCCAATCTATCCCTACCCCCACCCTTCACCCATGGCAACCACAAGTTCCTTCTCTAAGTCTGTGAGTCTGTTTCTGTCTTGTAAACAAGTTCATTTGTATCATTTCTCTTGGATTCCACATATAAGCAATATCATATGATATTTGTCTTTCTCTGTCTGACTTACTTCACTTAGTATGATAATCTCCAGGTCCATCCACGTTTCTGCAAATGGCATTATTTCATTCTTTTTAATGGCTGAGTAATATTCCATTGTATATATGTACCACATCTTCTTTATCCATTCATCTGTTGGTGGACATTTAGGTTGCTTCCATGTCTTGGCTATTGTAAACGGGGCTGAAATGAACATTGGGGTGCATGTATCCTTTCAAACCATGTTTTTCTCCGGATTTATGCCCAGGAGTGGGATTCCTGGATCATATGGTAGCTCTAATTTTAGTTTTTTAAGGCACCTCCATACTGTTCTCCACGGTGGCTGTACCAATTTACATTCCCACCAACAGTGCAAGAGGGTTCCCTTTTCTCCACACCCTCTCCAGCATTTATTGTTTGTAGATTTTTTGATGATGGCCATTCTGACTGGTGTGAGGTGGTACCTCATTGTAGTTTTGATTTGCATTTCTATAATAATTACTGATGTTGGGCATCTTTTCATATGCCTCCTGGCCATCTGTATGTCTTCTTTGGATAAATGTCTGTTTAGGTCTTCTGCCCATTTTTTTTATTGGGTTGTTTGTTTTTTTTCATACTGAGCCACATGAGTTGTTTGTAAATTTTGGAGATTAATCCCTTGTCTGCTACATCATTTGCAAATATTTTCTCCAATTTTATGGGTTGTCTTTGCGCTTTCTTTATGGTTTTCTTTGCTGTGCAAAAGCTTTTGAGTTTAATTAAGTCCCATTTGTTTTTTGTTTTTTGTTTTTTGTTTTTTAATTTCCATTACTCTAGATGTGGATTGAAAAAGATCTTGCTGCAATTTATGTCAGAGTGTTCTGCCTATGTTTTCCTCTAAGAATTTTAGAGTATCCAGTCTTACATTTAGGTCTTTAATCCATTTGAGTTTATTTTTGTGTATGGTATTAAAGAATGTTCTAATTTCATTTTTCTTACATGTAGCTGTCCAGTTTTCCCAGCACTATTTATTGAAGAGACTGTCTTTTCTCCATCATATAGTCTTGCCTTCGTTGTCATAGGTTAATTGACCATGGTGCGTGGGTTTATTTCTGGGCTTTCTATCCTATTCCATTGATCTATATTTCTGTTTTTGTGCCAGTTCCATACTGTTTTGATGACTTTAGCTTCGTAGTATAGTCTGAAGTCAGGGAGCCTGATTCCTCCAGCTCTGTTTTTCTTTCTCAAGATTGCCTTGGCTATTCGGGGTCTTTTGTGTCTCCATACAAATTTTAAGATTTTTTGTTCTAGTTCTGTGAAAAATGCCCTTGGTAATTTGATAGGGATTGCATTGAATATGTAGATTGTCTTGGGTAGTATAGTCATTTTGACAATATTGATTCTTCTAATCCAAGAACATGGTATGTCTTTCCATCTGTTTCTGTCATCTTTGATTTCGTTCATCAGCATCTTATAATTTTTTGAAGTACAGGTCTTTTGCCTCCTTAGGTAGGTTTATTTCTAGGTATTTTATTCTTTCTGCTGCACTGGTAAATGGGATTGTTTCTTTAATTTCTCTTTCTGATCTTTCATTGTTAGTGTATAGAAATACAAGAGATTTCTGTGTATTAATTTTGTATCCTACAACTTTACCAAATTCATTGAGCTCTAGTAGTTTTCTAGTAGCATCTTTAGGATTTTCTATGTATAGTATCATGTCATCTGCAGACAGAGACTGTTTTACTTCTTTTCCAATTTGGATTCCTTTTATTTCGTTTTCTTTTCTGATTGCCATGGCTAGGACTTCCAAAACTGTGTTCAGTAAAAGTGGCGAGAGTGGACATCCTTGTCTTGTTCCTGATCTTAGAGGAGATGCTTTCAGCTTTTCACCATTGAGTATGATGTTAGGTGTAGGTTTGTCATATATGGCCTTTATTATGTTGAGGTAAGTTTTCTCTGTGCCCACTTTCTGGAGAGCTTTTATCATACATGGGTGTTGAATTTTGTTAAGAGCTTTTTCTGCATCTATTGAGATGATCATATGGTTTCTATTCTTCAGTTTGTTGCTGTGGTGTATCATACCGATTGATTTGGGGATATTGAAAAGTCCTTTCATCCCTGGGATAAATCCCACTTGATCATTGGGTCTGATCCTTTTAATGTATTGTTGGATTCGGTTTGCTAGTGTTTTGTTGAGGACTGTCTTTGCATCTATGTTCACCAGTGACATTGGCCTGTACTTTTCTTTTTTGGTGGTATCTTTGTCTGGTTTTGGTTATCAGGGTGATGGTGACCTCATAGAATGAGTTTGCAAGTGTTCCTTCCTCTGCAATTTTTTGGAATAGTTTCAGAAGGATAGGTGTTAACTCGTCTCTAAATGTTTGATAGAATTCACGTGTGAAGCCATCAGGTCCTGGACTTTGGTTTGTTGGGAGTTTTTTAATCCCAGTTTCAATTTCATTCTTGTAATTGATCTGTTCATATTTTCTGTTTCTTCCTGGTTCAGTCTTGGGAGATGGTACCTTTCTAAGAATTTGTCCGTTTCTTCTAGGTTGTCCATTTTATTGGCATAGAGTTACTTGTGGTAATCTCTCATGATCCTTTGTATTTCTGTGGTGTCTGTTGTAGCTTCTCCTTTTTCATTCCTAATTGTATTGATTTGAGTCCTCTCCCTTTTTTCCTTGTTGAGTCTGTCTAAAGGTTTATCCATTTTGTTTATCTTTTCTAAGGACCAGCTTTTAGTTTCATTCATCCTTTCTATTGTTTTCTTTCTCTCTATTTCATTTATTTCTGCTCTGATCTTTATGGTTTCTTTCCTTCTATTAACTTTGTATTTTGTTTGTTCTTCTTTCTCTAGTTGCTTTAGGTGTAAGGTTAGGTTGTTTATTTGAGATTTTTATTGTTTCCTGAGGCAAGATTGTGTTGCTATAAATGTCCCTCCTAGAACTGCTTTTGGGGTGTCACATAGGTTTTGGATCCTCATGCTTTCATTTTCATTTGTTTCTATATACTTTTTGATTTCTTTGATTTCTTCAGTGATCCATTGGTTGTTAAGTAGCATATTGTTTAGCCTCCATGTGTTTGTGTATTTTACAGCTTTTTCCTTGTAGTTGATTTCTAATCTCATAGCGTAGCGTTTGGGAAAGATTCTTGATATGATTTCAGTTTTCTTAAATTTACCGAGGCTTGCTATGTGGCCCAGCATGTGATCAATTCTGGAGAATGTTCCATGTGTACTTGAGAAGAATGTGTATTCTGCTGCTTTTGGATGGAATGCTCTAAATATCAATTAAGTCCATCTAGTCTAATGTGTCATTTAAGGCCTGTGTTTCCTTATTGATTTTCTGTCTGAATGATCTTTCCATTGATGAACATGGGGTGTTAAAGTCCCCCACTATGATTGTGTTACTGTCGACTTTTCTTTCTATGGCTGTTAGTATTTGCCTTATATATTGTGGTGCTCCTATGTTGAGTTCATATGTATTTACAATTGTTATGTCTTCTTGTTGGACTGTTCCCTTGATTATTATGTAGTGTCCTTCTTTGTCTCTTGTAACATTCTTTATTTTAAACTCTATTTTGTCTAATATGAGTATTGCTACTCTAGCTTTCTTTTGATTGCTGTTTGCATGGAATGCATTTTTCCATCCTCTTACTTTCAGTCTGTATGTGTCCCTAGATCTGAAGTGGATCTCTTGTAGACAGCATATATATGGTAGACACATATCTTAATCTCTCTGAGTTTGGTTCCCCTTTTATAAAATGGAGATAATAATATCTATATCATAGGTTTATTGTATGGATTAAAATGGGACAAGGTAACATAAAGCCCTAGCACAAAGTTTAGCATACAGTTGGCAAACTGTTAAACGTTGATTTCTTTTGCTATTGCAGCCAACAGAAGGCAGAGAATGCAAAGTGAAATTTTTTCTCCTTCCTTTGTGGAAACATTATTTTTAACGGTAGCATATTTGGGAGTCATCCTTCCTGCTAACTGATATAGCTGAGGCAAGGAGTCCTAACTAGAGTGTCTTTCTGCCTCAGCCCATAGGCAGGGATCACTTCCTTGGAAGTTCACTACCCTGAGCCCTGTCTTTCCTGCTAGTGGTAATAGCAACAAGCAGGTGAGCTCTTCTGTCTATCTTGAGACACGTGGCATGGTAGAATCCTGCTTCAGCAGTATTCTCCTGCTACATCTACCACACATGATCATAGAGGTTAACCTAATATAAACTCTGTTTTTCACTGGCAGTAACAAGTAGCTTTTGCTTTCTCTTGAGGACTAAGTTTAGGTGTGATTGACCATTTTCACTATAGCTCTTGAAGTCAAGCAACAGGAACCTATTCCACCGTTGGTCTAGGAATTATGTTTTGAAAATTTCACATGGTTTCAGGGAATTGCCCTGTGAATTTTCTTCTGGCAAATGAGTCAGTTTTGCTTCCTACTAGAAAGTTTACATCAGCTTATGGGAAATACTTGTGTGGTTTTATTAATCTGAAAGTGTTAGGGGAAGTATTTTCAGCTGGCATTGGTGTCCATCATGAATAGGTTCATTTATAAATAGTAAATCCTCAGAGGTTAGAATCGTTCAGTTAAGATTTTTAAATATGATACCAAAAACCACTTGGTTATAGCCTTCATTAAAATTAAATACATTAAGTACACCTCAACAACAGCTAAGAGGGACTTCCCTGGTGGTCCAGTGGTAAAGAATCCACCTTCCAGTGCAGGGGATGCAGGTTCAGTCCCTGGTCAGGGAAGTAAGATCCCACATGCCGCGGGACAACTAAGCCTGTGCACCACAACTACTGAGCTTGCACACCTCTACTAGAGAGCCCGCATGCTGCAAACTACAGAGCCCACACGCCCTGGAGCCCACGTGCCACAAACAGAGAGAAGCCTGAGTGCCGCAACGAAGAGCCTGCACGCCACAGCCAAAAGATCCCACATGCCTCAACGAAGATCCTGTGTGCCTGCAATTAAGACCCAATGCAACCAAAATAAATAAATAAATAAATAAATAAATAAATAAATAAATAAAATATTAAAAAAAGAACAGCTAAGAATTTTTATTTATTTTTCCTTTTTGATTTGTACTTTTTTTGAATCAAAGACATCCTATTGAAATAAGATGAATATTTAATGATTAAAGTAAGTGAGAAAGGACAGCAATGAACCAAAATAGATAATATAATACTTAAATGATCTAATAAAATTATAACCAAACAATACTGGATGGGTCATCCTTAGGGATGTTGAATTATGCAGATGTTGACAGGATATGGGACAGAGGAATAGAGGCACTAAAGTCAGGTGCCAAGTCTACCCTGAAAATCAGGGTGACCAAGAGACTGACAAATGTATTGCCTTGAGGAGTAGTAGAGGGTGATATGACAACACTGCATGGATTTAAAGGGCATTGCTCTTTTTCGTAGGTGATTTCTCACTACCAATGTAAAGAACAGCGTGATGTCCACAGATTTGAGAAAATCAGCAACATTATTAAGCAATTTAAGCTGAGCTGCAGGTAAGAGATCTTATGTGATGTATTTATCTCTGGAACAAATTGTCATTTTTTGAGAGGTTCAAATAACTATAGTAGACTGCACTTCTATATTCAGCATACTTTATATTAAAAATAAAGCTAAACTCTAAGGGAGCCTACAGTTGACTGAAGTGAAAGACATCTTTAATGCAAAGTCAACTGATGCAGAAGAAGCATATGAAAAATATCTAAGCAGAGTACCCCTTCAAGATGTTTGATACTATTTGGGAAAAAATAAACAGAAAATGTCCAAGAGAGTTTTGAAAAACAAGAAAGGAGAATTTACCCTACCAAATACCAAGATTTACTATAAAACTACAGTAATTAAAATAGTGAGGTACTGATTCAAGAATGGTACAAAGTAGAGAGTCTAGAAATGTCTGATCATATTGTCTCAGCTTTGTTTAAATACAATTTGAATCTTAGCATTGTGAATATAGGAAGAAGGAATGGCTGAACATCATAATCTAGTAAAGATTTAATAATCATATCCTGGTAAAACTTTGATGCCCAGTGCCCAGACAATAGAATAAGTGTAAGTTTTTCCCTTTTATGCCGTAACACACTTTGAGACTTTCTGGCATGTTTATTCTAACATTTTTAAGAAGAAATAGCAAATGGCATATAAATATCATTACCCTTTTTGTTTTCAAAGAAATGGGATCATTTCTAGAATTTCAGCATAACTAACATTCAAAAGATACAGTTATTAATCTCAATGATAGGGAAATTTCAACTGAATAAACTTCTTAAATATTAGAGAAATCTTTGGTAACATGATTTTTAATATGAATCTAGGTCTAAGCCCACTTTTCATTTCACAGTCACTATCAATTCCTAATCCACTTTCTAAGTCACTTTCCAGCACGTGTTAAATTTGTCATTAGAGTTTCCTTGGAAAACAAAGTGGGATTAGTGATTAACTGTCTTAATGCGGTGGTGGATTGAGATACAATGCTATGAAAATGTTTAACATGAAAGATAAGAATATCTTATGTTGCTATTATTTTATGTTCTTTACTCACTTTTCTCCTTTCTCCTATAGCAAGCTGGCTGCCTCTTTCCAGAGCATGGAAGTCAGGAACTCTAACTTTGCTGCTTTCATTGACATCTTTACATCCAACACTTATGTGATGGTCGTGATGTCTGATCCATCCATTCGTAAGTTTAAACTTAGCTGACATAGGTTCAAAGCCACATATTCTTTAAACTAATTTCCCTAGAGGTAGTATATTATTAAAGATACTGAAAAGCTATTTTGTAGTGCATAACACTGTGAATGTACTTAATGCCACTGACCTGTACATTTAAAAATGGTTAAAATGGTAAATTTCATTTTATGTGCATTTTACCACAATGAAAAAAAAAATTTTAGTACTAGTGGTAAATACTTTTTATTTAATAGACTTATATTTTGAAACTTAAAGACGATTTAGACTCTAGGGTATTATATCTTCTTCATGGGAACTTTAAAAATTACTTATGTATAGTTACTATATCTAAGGATTTTAAAGAAAAAGAACCCAAATGTATGACTTATGCTCCATGTGGGGTAGATTTTTAAAAGACTAGTCAATCTAAGCTCTGAACTATTAAATGTTGAACCATTTTATATGTCATTGTGTATTCCTAAGTACCATACCCCCATTGAAATAAAGGTTCTAGCAATATTTCCAGGATGCTCCCAGAAGTTTAAATTATCTCTTGAGTTATCTATCTTAGGTTAATATTAGAATACAACATAAGATAATGTGTTTTTTTACTATTAGCCCCAAACCAAAAGAGTTTGAAAATTTATTTTGAAAATACTATGTTTAGAATATAAACAAATCTTTTATTTATTCAGAAAAATTAAACTCTGGTTAACTTGGGACTTATGTTCTCTGTGACATACATTGAGGGATTTGGCTCTCTTTTGTTTATTTGTTTTTACTAGTCAATTATTCCTTTGGCTGCTTGTACTTAGTCTGTTGGTTATCTTCCCTACCACACCCTCAGCTTCTGCAGCTACTCTGATCAATATCCGCAATGCCAGGAAACACTTTGAAAAGCTGGAAAGAGTGGATGGACCAAAGCAGTGTCTTCTCATGCGCTAAAACATTGCCAAATGCTGTTTCAGAAAAAAATTGGAACACTGTTTCTTAATCTTAATGTTGTATTAGTATATATAGGCTCTGAAATGTTGTGATGCTTATCACTTCTGTATTTCTTCCCTACTCCCCAGTCTTAACGTTTAACCTTGAATGCTATTTACTCAAATAGCCAGTGAGGAGTTAGAAGATGAGCTGTTTATGAAGTTGGTGTGACATATAAAGTAGGTGATATATAAGTGTTCTGATAACAACATTCTAGTAGTACAAGTGTTCTGTTAACCTGGTTCCAGTTGTTGTGTATGCCAAAGCCTTTCCCAACGTCATCTTGTATTCCTTACCAGAGAGTAACCTATACGTTTGGAATATTACTGTTTTCTCAGCATGCATTAAAACTATTCCTTAACTACAATTGTAAATAAACTTTTGCTGTTAGGGATTTCAGTGTCTGTTTTTCTTTTCCTTGTTTCTTCAACTTTTCCCTAAGAAAGAGCAAATGAATTTCAGTTATCCTAGGGGAAGGGGACCTGCTGTTTGGGAAATAGTACAAAATAAAGTTGGATAGGAAGGATGAGCCAAATGATAGCCTTAAAGCTAGGCAGAAGAGTTTTGGTACAATGTGATAGGAAATGACAAAGGAATTTTGAAAGAAAGTTAACCTATAGGCTGACTGATGGCAGTCAGAGAAGCTGTGGTAGTAATCCAGGCCTGAGGTGTGTTGAAAGTCTATTTCAGGATGCAGCTGGAGAAGGAATGAATAAAAAGTTGAGGGAAAATAGTGTTTATGAGATGTAAGTCTTCTTTCTATGAGGTCCAGGAATGGTTAATTTTATATATTCCGTAACACCTGGTGGGATGTGCCTTCATTATACTAGTTAAGTAGTATTAAAACCTTTTTCAGGCTGGGAGTTTATTTGACTTCATCCCCTAAGGAAAAGATGAGGCATTGTGAACTGGGAGAAATGGAGCTTGACAACACTGACTAGAACTACTCAAAGCCCTTTTTCAGTTTCCAGAGAACTGAAACAGAACACAAAAGCATTTAGGGAATCTACAGCAGAGTAGACTCATCTCAATTTTCTTGTCTCTATGTCATGAAGAAACTTCTTCCAGACTGCCAGAACCTCACCTTTCCCCATCTTATTGTCCCCAATTGAGATAGAGTGTTTACTGAGCAGCAAAGAACATGTTGTTTTTTAGGCAGTTTAACATTATGTAGACTAAAACTACCAATTCTTAAAAGACTCTCGTTGGACTAATTTTATCAACAGTTGTATTAATCTTCTACAGAAGGAGAGTTTTTTAAGTAGGTGTTCCAGATTCTTTATCCTAGTAACATCTAGGAAAATGAAAAGAGCAAATGAACCGGGTCGGGCGGGGGTCTGTTCTGTGACTAATGATTTGGCAAGTTCTCCTTATCCTCCATCTGGGGTGAGGTTTGAAGGAAAACACCCGAAAGTGTTTTTTTTTGTATTTTGGAAGGTGGATAGATATAGGTAATATATTCAATTAGATGAGCACAAAAAATAAAACAGTTATATAATTACTCTGTTCACTCTTGGTTCAGCCCTTTCTCAGATTCTAGTTATAACTTGGACTTAGAGGATGTATAAAAGTATGAAAGGTTAGAAAAATAAGGTTATTATTTGACTTAATCCTTATGGTAATGAGCAGCCAGTCGTCTTTGTCACTGAAGAAAAAAAAAAAAAGGTTTTGAGATAGATATTTGTCCAAAGATGGAGCCGCTTAGAAACTGAAGTAAACAGAAGTGGACAGTGAAGGCATGTACACGGAAAGAGTTGGAGAGAAGAAATCAAAACCAGAGGTGCAGAAATTATGAGATCAGTGATACAATGAACTGATTCTTTTTACGGGTCATGTTAGCTATGTCAGTAGGATAGGGCAATGGTTCTCAAACTTGAGCATGCATAAGAACCACTTGGAGGGTTATTGTTAAAACACACACTGCTGTCCCACCCGCTACCACTGAGAGTTTCAGATTCAGTAGGTCTCGGGTGGGGTCCATGAATCTACATTTCTAACAAGTTCCCAGGTGTTGCTGATACTGATCCTGCTGGTCCACAGACTATATTTTGGGAACCACTGCTTTAAGGAAAAGAAGAGGAAATGTAGACCTGGAAGCAGGAGTGGGAAAACATGTGCTCACCAGGTTTGTAAGGATAAGTTGAAGGCATTATACCAAATAAGATATATGTAGTTTATACCAAATGTAAAATAGATAGCTAGTGGGAAGCAGCCGCATAGCACAGGGAGATCAGTTCAGCTTTGTGACCACCTAGAGGGGTGGGATAGGGAGGGTGGGAGGGAGACGCAAGAGGGAGGAGATATGGGGATATGTGTATATGTATAGCTGATTCACTTTGTTATAAAGCAGAAACTAACACCATTGTAAAGCAATTATATTCCAATAAAGATGTTAAAAAAATAAACACATGTTAAGAGGTTAAAAAAAGATATATATAAAAAAAGAGATAAAAAAAGATACATATAAATCAGACCACTGATTCTCAAAGTAATCTAAAAGTTTGTAAAGCACTGTCTTAGATAAAAGCAATGACTAGGAAGCTTCTATTTCATAAGTAATGTGTTGCAAATGGAAACCATTGCTAGCATAGAGTATGGGTAGTGATTTGTGTAGGGACCTAACTTTTTCCAGTTTCAACCAGCTTTATTTGCTAACTTAATAGGATATCATGAAAATGTAGGTGGGTTGCAAATGAAAACAGTGCTACCTTTTGTTCAGTATTTACTAAGTGTCATGTTGTAAATGCTTTATAAGGATTGTCTCATTAGTCTTCACAAGAACCCCATGAGGTAAGTACTATCACTATCCCACTTTTTAGATGGGGGAATTGGGCCCAGAGAAGTAAGAAACTTGCCCACATTTAAACAGTAGTGGGTGGTAGAGCTGGGATTTGAATTCAGGTATTCTAACTCCAGAGCTTGTGCACTTAACCTTAACCTTGAAATTGTATGGCCTTCCTGAATTTAAGGGCCTTCTCAGGATGGAGAGTTTGAGGTGCATCCAGGTATGGTACCTAGCTTTGAGACTACCACTGTGTTGGCTACTATGGAAATAGTAAGCCAAATGCTTGTGAACCTGTATTACTCTTGTTTTCATTGGGGCTTTGCCACATGGAATAAGAAGCTTTACCACAGTTGGCAGTGAAAAGCAGAGTCGAATAGGAGGGGGAAAAAAATCTCTAGCTTGAAGGATTTAGGTCAAATCTAAGCAGTTTTTCAGTATTTGTGGGTTTTCCCCAAGAATTGGACTACTGTGAGCTGTTAGTTATAGCCTCTACTTCTCTGGGGCCTTTTAAAAATAGGAGGGAAAAAGTTTATAACTCTTTTGGATCTCCCACAGCAATATTTTGCAAAGGCCAGCTTATGATTTCCCACTTAAATTCCTGACTTCCTTTTAAAGCAGGAAAACAGTCAGGGTCTTCCTGCAGTCTTCACTAACAAGATTTCCAGCCTCATTGCATATAAATGTCCTCACTGCATGTGATTTAGTGGCACATAATCAGCATTTTTTTCCAGCTTTATTGAAGTATGATTGACAAATAATAATTGTATATGTGTAGGTTGTACAATGTGATGTATTTTTTAAGGTGTACAACATTATGATTTAATATACAAATACATTGTGAAACGATTACCACAATCAAGTTAATTAACACATCCATCACCCTACACAGTTACCTTTTATTTTTCAGGTAAAGAACACTTAAGATCTACTCTCTTAGCAAATTTTAAGTATACAATACAGTATTCTTAACTATAGTCACCATGCTGTAATTAGATCCCGAGAACTTATTCATCTTATCACTGGATATTTGTTCTATTTGACTAAAATCTCCCCATTTCCCGCACCCCTCAGGCCCTGGCAACCATCATGCTATTCT
Organism: Eubalaena glacialis; assembly: GCF_028564815.1. Classification (NCBI taxonomy): domain Eukaryota; kingdom Metazoa; phylum Chordata; class Mammalia; order Artiodactyla; family Balaenidae; genus Eubalaena; species Eubalaena glacialis. Next base: position 50,084,850 of record NC_083736.1, read on the forward strand.
GCTTCTATGAGTTCGACATTTTTAGATTCCACATATAAGTGAGATGATACAGAATTTGTCTTTCTCTAACATCTTGCATAGCATTATGTCCTCAAGGTCAGTCTGTGTTGTTACAAATGGTTACATTGGAGTGAAGGAGACAGAAACCATACTCAATGGGCCTGAAGAGTATGTGGACGGTGATGAAGCAAAGAAGTGCTTCAAGAAGTATAGTTACGTAGGGAAGAAAAGAGGATGGTAGCAATGTCCAGGGAAGTATTTTTTCATAACTCCTGAAGAATTTCTTCCTTAGGCTGGTCTCAACCCAAAAGAAATTTCTCAAAGTCTGACCAGCAGCTTCTGAGTGAAAGATTGCCTCCTTTATAATCTATTTTCAACACCACATATATGCTCCTCTTGAGCACTTCTTGAAACTGGAAAGACCAAACTCAGTGTAGAGGAGAAAGTAGCCAAATTCTCACCCCATAAAAAATAGGAAACTGAATTTCTTTGGAGTAACTCAATTGAAAACAACTAACTTTTGGTAGCTCCCTTCATTGTAGCTCCAGAACAACAATTATGATTTCCAACATTTATTGATTGCTTACCATATATTATGCACTCTTCTAAATATTTATATTAATTATTTAATCAATTATTTAAGTATATTAATTATATTGTTAATATATATTAATTCATTTTGTCCTTAAAATTCCATTAATTAGGTACTGTTATATATGATAAAACTGAGACACAGAGAGGTTAGGTTACTGGCCCACAGCTCACATGGTTTGTGAGTGACAGAGCCGGGACTTGAATCTAGGCTTCTAGTGTGTGCCACTAACTTCTCCTGCTGTACTGCCTGAGTAGCAGAAAAGATTTTAGAGAAGGAGATGTCTGCACCTACTTCAGAATAAGGTAGATAGAACTGGACAGACACACTATCTCTAGATGAGATTTAATCTAAATTAGCCCCATAGGGTATCAATTCCAATTTCCCTTCATATGCTAGTAAGCATTGACTGAGAAGCCCTGTATATTCAGCTGTTTTAGGCGTTGTGGTTAAGAAGACAAAAAGACAGTCTGCTTGCAAAAAAAGGTTTTCCCACAATACTGGAAACTCCTTGAGGGCATAAACATGTCTATTTTCCCTCCTCACTGACTCCACAATATAAGACAATTCCTGACATGTCATAAGCATTCAATAAATAGTTGATGAATGAATGAATAAAGCTTCCATTCTAGACAGTCCCTAGAGAGAGAGCAAGCAATGCTGGCTGGATTAATTGAGGTCAAGAACAAATCTAGCTCTAGTTACTAGCTTTTAGATTGTTGTATAGTCAGACTTTTTTTTTAGGTTTTCCTTTGGAGGCAGGGTTCAAATTCCTGAGTGAGCTGCTTGGTGTTTTTCCGAGCCAGACTGCTAAAATACATCCTGAAACTTTGGGCAACATAAAGGCATTCTGCTGCTGTGGACCTTTGAGAATAAGATCGGTTCTTTTCACACTTTGTGACATAATCTGAGGTAAGGAGACATCGTCTTACTTTGAGGCTATTCTCATTGGTATCTAGGAGGAAGAGGATGGCCAAGATCATGCATACTTTATACTTTTCCACTCCAGACACTTTCTCTGCCTCCAGCCATGCTTTCTTAGGTAGAACTCTCAGGGACTGGGGTCTGAAAACCGCAAAAGCAGATGTCTTGTCTTCCTTCTGCCACCTACTCAAGGGGATGGTGGGGTACAACTTTCAGTGGCTCAGGTTGCCAAGAACTACCTAGATGTCCAAATATGAAAGACAGTGACTTTTCTCTAACGTATCCTGGTGTAGAAGTAAATGATTGGGCATTAAAGTCAGACCAGGTGTTTACTTTCTAGGTGGATTATTTTGGATAGTCTCTTAACCTCTCCCAGCCTCAATTTCCTCATCAATAAAATGGTAGTAACAACATCAGCTTCACAAGGTTGTATGTAGAATGAGAGGAGATGAGATAATGTACCTAAAGCTCCCTAACAATGCCTGGTGTATATTTGGTACTCAACAATGGTAAGTAATAATAATAACAGCAATAATAAAAGTTCATTCAGTTGGTAGATCCATAGTGAGATGAAGCTGGAATACCTGACTCAGGAGGATGTTAAGGGGGAGATGACTTGATTAACTACCCAGAAACTGGAGTTCTGAACCACTGAAATGTCATGAGGCATTGGAGTCTCTACAAATCTCTGGCAATATTGAGCCTGGGCAAGGCCACTAGCCTTCTTAAGGCTTCACATGAGCAGAGATACTACTTGTGGTAGTGAGAGAGCTTAGCTGAGAAGTGTGCCTGACTCTCTGTGGCTCTCTACAGACCTGGTTCTGATTTGATAGCCATGCTGGCAATAACTCCTTTACCTTATCCATATCCATCCCTATTAAGTCTACCATACCTTGCTCCTGGCTGGCTTTCCCTCCCAATCTGATCCTCAGTTCTGTCTCCAGTCTTCTTGGTCATTCTGGTCTCAATCTCATTCAAGATTGCAACTTCATCAGCATCCTGCCAGAGTAATAGTGATAATAACTGCTATTTGGAGAGCACCTACTATGTAATAGGGTCTTTACTTATATACTTTTGTTTCATCCCCAAAGTAATCTTCCTTACGTAACACTCCCCTGTATAAAACTCTCAGATGGTCCTTACCTTTCAGTCATAAATGCCAAATGATGAAAGGATAGGAAGTGTGAAATTTGCATCAAAATTATCTGAAGTTGTGTGGGGAGTAGGTAGGTATATAGATAAAACAAGAGAAGCCATGACTTGATGACTTGATAATTATTAAAGCTGGGTGATGAGTGTAAGGGGTTCATTATATTATTCTCTCTACTTTTGTATATATTTGAAACTTTCCATAATAAATATATTTTAATTAAAGAGAAAAGTAAAACAGACACACACATATGCAAAACAAAAATAAACAAAAATTCTCTCAGATGGCCTGTCATTGCACAGCACAAATACTGCTTAATAAGACTTACAGGGTAGATAGCCTCAACCACCAAAGGGCAGACAGCAGAAGCAAGAAAAACTACAATCCTGCAGCCTGTGGAACAAAAATCACATTCACAGAAAGATAGACAAGATGAAAAGGCAGAGGGCTATATACCAGATGAAGGAACAAGATAAAACCCCAGAAAAACAACTAAATGAAGTGGAGATAGGCAACCTTCCAGAAAAAGAATTCAGAATAATGATAGTGAAGATGATCCAGGACCTCGGAAGAAGAAATGGAGGCAAAGATCGAGAAGATGCAAGAAATGTTTAACAAAGACCTAGAAGAATTAAAGAACAAACAAACAGATGAACAATACAATAATTGAAATGAAAACTACACTAGAAGGAATCAATAGCAGAATAACTGAGGCAGAAGAACGGATAAGTGACCTGGAAGACAGAATGGTGGAATTCACTGCTGCAGAACAGACTAAAGGAAAAAGAATGAAAAGAAATGAAGACAGCCTAAGACACCTCTGGGACAACATTAAACGCAACAACATTCGCATTATAGGGGTCCCAGAAGGAGAAGAGAGAGAGAAAGGACCAGAGAAAATATTTGAAGAGATTATAGTCGAAAACTTCCCTAATATGGGAAAGGAAATAGCCACCCAAGTCCAGGAAGTGCAGAGAGTCCCATACAGGATAAACCCAAGGAGAAACACGCCGAGACACATAGTAATCAAATTGGCAAAAATTAAAGACAAAGAAAAATTATTGAAAGCAGCAAGGGAAAAGCGACAAATAACATACAAGGGAACTCCCATAAGGTTAACAGCTGATTTCTCAGCAGAAACTCTACAAGCCAGAAGGGAGAGGCATGATATACTTAAAGTGATGAAAGGGAAGAACCTACAATCAAGATTACTCTACCCAGCAAGGATCTCATTCAGATTCAATGGAGAAATCAAAAGCTTTACAGACAAGCAAAAGCTAAGAGAATTCAGCACCACCAAACCAGCTCTACAACAAATGCTAAAGGAACTTCTCTAAGTGGGAAACACAAGAGAAGAAAAGGACCTACAAAAACAAACCCAAAACAATTAAGAAAACGGTCATAGGAACATACATATCGATAATTACCTTAAACGTGAATGGATTAAATGCTCCAACCGAAAGACACAGGCTCACTGAATGGATACAAAAACAAGAACCATATATATGCTGTCTACAAGAGACCCACTTCAGACCTAGGAACACATACAGACTGAAAGTGAGAGGATGGAAAAAGATATTCCATGCAAATGGAAATCAAAAGAAAGCTGGAGTAGCTATACTCATATCAGATAAAATAGACATTAAAATAAAGATTGTTACAAGAGACAAGGAAGGACACTACATAATGATCAAGAGATCAATCCAAGAAGAAGATATAACAATTATAAATATATATGTACCCAACATAGGAGCCCCTCAATACATAAGGCAACTACTAACAGCTATAAAACAGGAAATCGACAGTAACACAATAATAGTGGGGGACTTTAACACCTCACTTACACCAATGGACAGGTCATCCAAAATGAAAATAAATAAGGAAACAGAAGCTTTAAATGACACAATAAATCAGATAGATTTAATTGATATTTATAGGACATTCCATCCAAAAACAGCAGATTACACTTTCTTCTCAAGTGCGCACAGAACATTCTTCAGGATAGATCACATCTTGGGTCACAAATCAAGCCTCAGTAAATTTAAGAAAATTGAAATCATATCAAGCATCTTTTCCGACCACAACGCTATGAGATTAGAAATGAATTACAGGGGAAAAAAATGTAAAAAACACAAACACATGGAGGCTAAACAATACACTACTAAATAACCAAGAGATCACTGAAGAAATCAAAGAGGAAATCAAAAAATACCTAGAGACAAATGACAATGAAAACACGATGATCCAAAACCTATGGGATGCAGCAAAAGCAGTTCTAAGAGGGAAGTTTATAGCTATACAAGCCTACCTCAAGAAACAAGAAAAATCTCAAGTAAACAATCTAACCTTACACCTAAAAGAACTAGAGAAAGGAGAACAAACCAACCCCAAAGTTAGCAGAAGAAAAGAAATCATAAAGATCACAGTGGAAATAAATGAAATAGAAACAAAGGAAACAATAGCAAAGATCAATAAAACTGAAAGCTGGTTCTTTGAGAAGATAAACAAAATTGATAAGCCATTAGCCACACTCAACAAGAAAAAGAGGGAGAGGACTCAAATCAATAAAATTAGAAATGAAAAAGGAGAAGTTACAACAGACACCGGAGAAATAAAAAGCATCCTAAGAGACTACTACAAGCAAGTCCATGCCAATAAAATGGACAACCTGGAAGAAATGGGCAAATTCTTAAAAAGGTATAACCTTCCAAGACTGAACCAGGAAGAAACAGAAAATATGAACAGACCAATCACAAGTAATGAAATTGAAATTGTGATTAAAACCTTCCAACAAACAAAAGTCCAGGACCAGATGGCTTCACAGGTGAATTCTATCAAACATTTAGAGAATAACCAACACCCATCCTTCTCAAACTCTTCCAAAAAATTGCAGAGGAAAGAACACTCCTAAACTCATTCTATGAGGCCACCATCACCCTGATACCAAAACCAGACAAAGATACTACAAAAAAAGAAAATTTTAGACCAATATCACTGATGAATATAGATGCAAAAATCCTCAACAAAATACTAGCAAACAGAATCCAACAACACATAAAAAGGATCATACACCATGATCAAGTGAGATTTATCCCAGGGATGCAAGGATTCTTCAATATAAGCAAATCAATCAATGTGATACACTATATTAACAAATTGAAGAATGAAAACCATAGGATCATCTCAATAGATGCAGGAAAACCTTTTGACAAAATTCAACACCCATTTATGATAAAAACTCTCCAGAAAGTGGGCATAGAGGGAACCTACCTCAACATAATAAAGGCCATATACGACAAACCCACAGCAAACATCATTCTCAATGGTGAAAAACTGAAAGCATTTCCTCTAAGATCAGGAACAAGACAAGGATGTCCACTCTCACTACTATTATTCAACATAGTTTTGGAAGTCCTAGCCATGGCAATCAGAGAAGAAAAAGAAATAAAAGGAATCCAAATTGGAAAAGAAGAAGTAAAACAGTCTCTGTCTGCAGATGACATGATACTATACATAGAGAATCCTAAAAATGCCACCAGAAAACTACAGAGCTAATCAATGAATTTGGTAAAGTAGCAGGATACAAAATTAATGCACAGAAATCTCTTGCATTCCTATACACCAATGATGAAAAATCTGAAAGAGAAATTATGGAAACACTCTCATTTACCATTGCAACAATAAGAATAAAATACCTAGGAATAAACCTACCTAGGGAGACAAAAGACCTGTATGCAGAAAACTATAAGACACTGATGAAAAAAATTAAAGATGATACCAACAGATGGAGAGATATACCATATTCTTGGATTGGAAGAATCAATATTGTGAAAATGACTATACTACCCAAAGCAATCTACAGATTCAATGCAATCCCTATCAAATTACCAATGGCATTTTTTACGGAACTAGAACAAATCATCTTAAAATTTGTATGGAGACACAAAAGACCCCGAATAGCCAAAGCAGTCTTGAGGGAAAAAAACGGAGCTGGAGGAATCAGACTCCCTGACTTCAGACTATACTACAAAGCTACAGTAATCAAGACAATATGGTACTGGCACAAAAACAGAAACATAGATCAATGGAACAAGATAGAAAGCCCAGAGGTAAACCCACACACCTATGGTCAACTAATCTATGACAAAGGAGGCAAAGATATACAATGGAGAAAAGACAGTCTCTTCAGTAAGTGGTGCTGGGAAAACTGGACAGCTACATGTAAAAGAATGAAATTAGAACACTCCCTAACACCATACACAAAAATAAACTCAAAATGGATTAGAGACCTAAATGTAAGACTGGACACTATAAAACTGATCGAGGAAAACATAGGAAGAACACTCTTTGACATAAATCACAGCAAGATCTTTTTTGATCCACCTCCTAGAGTAATGGAAATAAAAACAAAAATAAACAAATGGGACCTAATGAAACTTCAAAGCTTTTGCACAGCAAAGGAAACCATAAACAAGACGAAAAGACAACCCTCAGAATGGGAGAAAATATTTGCAAATGAATCAACGGACAAAGGATTAATCTCCACAATATATAAGCAGCTCATTCAGCTCAATATTAAAGAAACAGACAACCCATTCCAAAAATGGGCAGAAGACCGAAATAGACATTTCTCCAAAGAAGACATACAGATGGCCAAGAAGCACATGAAAAGATGCTCAACATCACTATTTATTAGAGAAATGCAAATCAAAACTACAATGAGGTATCACCTCACACCAGTTAGAATGGGCATCATCAGAAAATCTACAAACAACAAATGCTGGAGAGGGTGTGGAGAAAAGGGAACCCTCTTTCACTGTTGGTGGGAATGTAAATTGATACAGCCACTCTGGAGAACAATATGAAGGTTCCTTAAAAAACTAAAAATAGAATTACCATATGATCCAGCAATCCCACTACTGGGCATATACCCAGAGAAAACCGTAATTCAAAAAGACACATGCACCCGAATGTTCATTGCAGCACTATTTACAATAGCCAGGTCATGGAAGCAACCTAAATGCCCATCGACAGACGAATGGATAAAGAAGTTGTGGTACATATATACAATGGAATATTACTCAGCCATAAAAAGGAACGAAATTGAGTCATTTGTTGAGACGTGGATGGATCTAGAGACTGTCATACAGAGTGAAGTAAGTCAGAAAGAGAAAAACAAATATTGTATATTAACGCATGTATGTGGAACCTAGAAAAATGGTACAGATGAACCGGTTTGCAGGGCGGAAGTTGAGACACAGATGTAGAGAACAAACGTATGGACACCAAGGGGGGAAAACCGCAGTGGGGTGGGGATGGTGGTGTGCTGACTTGGGCGATTGGGATTGACATGTATACACTGATGTGTATAAAATTGATGACTGTTAAAAAAAAATTTGAATGGGATGTGCCAGGAAAAACCCCCACAAGTTTATTTCTAAAAAAAAAAAAAATCAGTGATATATAATTTTCTTTAGCCATGGTCACTGTTAGCTTTGAGGGGTATGCCAGTATGTTTAAATTAACCAACATTGGGATTTACAAGTGAGTTAGGAGGAAGTTGAAGATAAAAAAAAAAAAAAAAGACTTACAGGGACTTACGTGACCTGTTTTGATCTCATTTTGTACCACTCTCCCCTTGGCCTGCTGAATTCCATCCATACTGTTCTCCTTGCTGTTCTTTGAATATGCTAAGCCTGCCTATGTATCAGGGCTTTGCACTTGTTCCCTCTGCCTGGACCACTCCTTTTTCAAATATTCTCTTACCTTCCTCCTTCTTTTCATTCAGGTCTCTGCTCAAATGTCACTTCCTCAGAGAAATCTTTTCTAACTTTGAAAGATAGCTCCATTCCCACTTGTTACTCTCTAGCCTTTTACCCTGTTTTTCAGCTTTTAAAAAGTACTTATCGCTATCTGAAATGGTAATAAACATTTTTTGTTTACTTGTTTATGTTTTGTCTATCCCACTAAATTGTGACTTTTCTGAAGACAGGGACTTTGTCTTGTTCCCTGTTATATCCTAAAAGACCTAAAGCAGTCCATGGGAAATGATAGTTCTCAAATGTTCATTAAGAGAACTTAATTGAAGTATAAGTAATTGTCATGGCTCTTAAATGAAGTCCCAGGAAATGTTACTGCCATACTAAAGTCAGACGTGTGTAACACAGGCAAGGTAATTACTTAGTTCACCACCAAAGCCAATAGTCTTCAAAAACTAATTCAGCATTTTTGAAATTATAATCAGTTTTTCTACTAATATACTTTTATATCTCTTTATTTCAAAATAGAGGATTTGGTATGTATTCATTACATATAATGTTCTAAAATCAGACAAGTTCTTGGAAGACATTTTAAGAAGACATAATATTCAGCTAATAAAACAACTCTCTTTTTTCCAGTGAACAATATACAGCAAGTACTATTTGGTTTCAGAATTCCATCTGACTTAGACTACCAACTTTAGACAACTCTCAGTTGATTGGTCTCAGGTTGGTGATCCAACTTTATAACTTCACAATGCAGTTTGCAAGTGTGTGTTGCAAAATTATTCATCTGGGGATTAATTAATTGGTGCTGATGAGTGAGATTTCTTTTTAAATTTCAATTTCCATTTGAATGTGCTTTCTACTTCAGCAGTAGGCAGTAGAGAGACAAATTCACATTTCCATAGTTAAATTAAAAATATTATGCTGAGACCTAAGTTATCTAAAGTGCTTATAAAGATCTGGATAATATACAACATGCAGTTAATGAGGCCTAAAACTCTGGTAGAGCCCTAAAAAGAGCTGTTGATAAAAGATGAGATAAGGAAGGGCTTACATTGTACCTTTAAAACTGAGGAACTGCCCTAGGCCTCAACTTTTCCCCTCCACTCTCATTCTGAGTTAATATGATCAACAGCTATTTCTAAAGAGAAAAATATATAAAGACTTTATTACCACACTGATACCACACCTGTTTTACCACCTGGGCACTGCTTTCCTGCCAATAGCAACTTTTCTATAGACACAAGGGGAAAAAAAAGGACTGTATTTGTAGTCAAAAGACCTGGGTTCTAGTGCACTGCTCAGTCATGCCACTGAGAGGTAAAGTGCAAGTCACTTAACCTCTTCAAGCCTCAATTTCCTCATAAAATAATCTGGGATAATAACATCTATCTCATTAACTCGTTGTACCTATCCTTTTATGGGAATTCCCAAAGCACCCTCTACATGTTTCTAGCATTGTGCTTCCCAAGTTATATTGAAATGAGATATTTATATCTTTCCCAACAGAACTTCAACTGCTCATTGGCGGAAATTGTGCCTTACTCATTGATGTAACCCCAAATACTTAGGATTAGGGTCTTTAAGAAATGATGTGCAACTAAACACAACACTCGTAAAGCAAAAAAGGCATTGAGAGTAGTTGAGAACAAGTTTTCAATCAATTTTGCTAGCACCTGACTAATATAACATAAATTAGAGGGACATTCAAGATGGCGGAGGAGTAAGACGTGGAGATCACCTTCCTTACCACAAATACATCAAAATTATATCTACATGTGGAACAACTCTTACAGAACACCTACTGAACCCTGGCAGAAGACCTCAGACTTCCCAAAAGGCAAGAAACTCCCCACGTACCTGGGTAGGGCAAAAGAAAAAAGGAAAAACAGAGACAAAAGAATAGGGATGGGACCTGCACCTCTGGGAGGGAGCTGTGAAGGAGGAAAAGTTTCCACACACTAGGAAGCCACTTCACTGGTGGAGACGAGGGTGGCAGGGGGAAAGCTTCAGAGCCACGGAGGAGAGCACAGCAACAAAGGTGTGGAGGGGAAAGTGGAGAGATTCCCGCACAAAGGATCACTGCTGATCAACACTCACCAGCCTGAGAGGCTTGTCTGTTCACCCACCGGGGTGGGTGAGGGCTGGAAGCTGAGGCTCGGGTTTCAGAGGTCAGATCCCAGGGAGAGAACTGGGGTTGGCTGCGTGAAGAAAGCCTGAAGGGGGCTAGTGTGCCACAGCTAGCTAGAGGGAGACCAGGAAAAGTCTGGACCTGACTAAGAGGCAAGAGACCATTGTTTTGGGGTGTGAGAGTAGAGGGGATTCAGAGCACTGCCTAAATGAGCTCCAGAGACGGGCGTGAGCCACAGCTATCACCACAGAAACCAGAGAAGGACATGAAATGCTAAGGCTGCTGCTGCAGCCACCAAGAAGCCTGTGTGCAAGCACAGGTCACTATCCACACCCCCCAGCAGCCTGTGCAGCATGCCACTGCCAGGGTTCTGTGATCCACGGACAACTTCCCCGGGAGAACACATGGCATGCCTCAGGCTGTTGCAACATCACGCCAGCCTCTACCGCCACAGGCTCGCCCCACATTACGTACCCCTCCCTCCCCATGGCCTGAGTAAGCCAGAGCCCCCTAATCAGCTGCTACTTTAACCCCATCCTGTCTGAGCAAAGAACAGTTGCCCTCAGGCGACCTACATGCAGAGGCAGGGCCAAATCCAAACCTGAACCCCAGGAGCTGTACAAACAAACAAGAGAAAGGAAAATTTCTCCAAGCAGCCTCAGGAGCAGCAGATTAAATCTCCACAATCAACTTGATGTACCCTGCATCTCTGGAATACCTGAATAGACAACAAATCATCCCAAAATTGAGGCAGTGGACTTTGGGAGCAACTGTAGACTTGGGGTTTGCTTTCTGCATCTAATTTGTTTCTGCTTTTATGTTTATTTTAGTTTAGTATTGAGAGCTTATTATCATTGGTAGATTTGTTTATTGATTTGGTTGCTTTATTCTTTTATTTTTTAAATATACATTTTTTCCTTTTTCTCTTTCTGTGAGTGTGTATGCGTATGCTTCTTTGTGTGATTTTGCCTGTATAGCTTTGCTTTTACCATTTGTCCTAGGGTTCTGTCTGTCCATTTTTGGTTTTTTTTTTGTATAGTTTTTAGAGCTTGTTATCGTTGGTGGATTTGTTTTTTGGTTAGGTTGTTCTCTTCTTTCTTTTTTTTTAATTACTTTTTTATTTTTAATAATGTTTTTTTATTTTTTATTTTAATAACTTTATTTTATTATTATTTTCTTTCTTTCTTTCTTTCTTTCTTTCTTTCTTTCTTTCTTTCTTTCTTTCTTTCTTTCTTTCTTTCTTTCTTTCTTTCTTTCTTTCTTTCTTTCTTTCTTTCTTTCCTTCTTTCTTTCTTTCTTTCTTTTCTCCCTTTTATTCTGAGCGGAGTGGCTGACAGGGTCTTGGTACTCTGGCCGAGTGTCAGGTCTGAGCCTCTGAGGTGGAAGAGCCAAGTTCAGGACATTGGTCCACCAGAGACCTCCCAGCCCCCTATAATATCAAATGGTGAAAGCTCTCCCAGAGATCTCCATCTCAACACTAATACCCAGATCCACTCAACGACCATCAAGCTACAGTGCTGGACACCCTATGCCAAACAACTAGCAAGACAGGAACACAACCCCACCCATTAGCAGAGACGTTGCCTAAAATCATAATAAGCTCAGAGACACCCCAAAACACACCACCAGACGTGGTCCTGCCCATCAGGAAGACAAGGTCCACTCTCATCCACCAGAACACAGGCACCAGTCTCCTCCACCAGGAGGCCTACACAACCCACTGAACCAACATTACCCACTGGGGGAAGCCACCAAAAACAAAGGGAAATATGAACCTGCAGCCTGCAAAAAGGAGACCCCCAAACCCAGTAAGTTAAGCAGAATGAGAAGACAGGGAAATACATAGCAGATGAAGGAGCAAGGTAAAAACCCACCACACCAAACAAATGAAGAGGAAATAGGAAGCCTACCTGAAAAAGAATTCAGAGTAATGATAGTAAAGATGATCCAAAATCTTGGAAATAGAATAGACAAAATACACGAAACGTTTAACAAGGACCTAGAACAACTAAAGAGCAAACAAACAATGATGAACAACACAATAAATGAAATTTAAAATTCTTTAGAAGGAATCAATAGCAGTATAACTGAGGCAGAAGAACGGATAAGTGACCTGGAAGATAAAATAGTAGAAATAACTACTGCAGAGCAGAATAAAGAAAAAAGAATGAAAAGAATTGAGGACATTCTCAGAGACTTCTGGGACAACATTAAACGCACCAACATTCAAATTATAGCGGTCCCAGAAGAAGAGCAAAAAAAAGGGACTAAGAAAATATTTGAAGAGATGATAGTTGAAAACTTCCCTAATATGGGAAAGAAAATAGTCAGTCAAGTCAAGGAAGCACAAAAAGTCCCATACAGGATAAATCCAAGGAGAAACAAGCCAAGACACATATTAATCAAACTATCAAAAATTAAATACAAAGGAAAAATATTAAAACAGCAAGGGAAAAGCAACAAATAACATACAACGGAATCCCCATAAGGTTAACAGCTGATCTTTCAGCAGAAACTCTGCAAGCCAGAAGGGAGTGGCAGGACATATTTAAAGTGATGAAGGAGAAAAACCTACAATCAAGATTACTCTACCCAGCAAGGATCTCATTCAGATTTGATGGAGAAATAAACATCTTTACAGACAAGCAAACCTGAGAGAGTTCAGCACCACCAAACCAGCTTTACAACAAATGCTAAAGGAACTTCTCTAGGCAAGAAACACAAGAGAAGGAAAAGACCTACATTAACAAACCCAAAACAATTAAGAAAATGGGAATAGGAACATACATATCGATAATTACCTTAAATGTGAATGGATTAAATGCTCCAACCAAAAGACACAGACTGGCTGAATGGATACAAAAACAGGACCCATATGTATGCTGTCTACAAGAGACCCTCTTCAGACCTAGGGACACATACAGACTGAAACTGAGGGGTTGGAAAATGATATTCCATGCAAATGGAAATCAAAAGAAAGCTGGTGTAGCAATTATCATATCAGACAAAATAGACTTTAAAACAAAGACTATTGCAAGAGACAAAGAAGGACACTACATAATGATCAAGGGATCAATCCAAGAAGAAGATATAACAGTTGTAAATATTTATGCACCCAACATAGGACACCTCAATAATTAAGACAAATGCTAACAACCATGAATGGGGAAATCGACAGTAACACAATCATAGTAGGGGACTTTAACACCCCACTTTCACCAATGGACAGATCATCCAAAATGAAAATAAATAATGAAACACAAGCTTTAAATGATACATTAAACAAGATGGACTTTATTGATATTTATAGGACATTCCATCCAAAAACAAGAGAATACACTTTCTTCTCAAGTGCTCATGGAACATTCTCCAGGATAGATTATATCTTGGGTCACAAATCAAGCCTTGGTAAATTTAAGAAAATTGAAATCATATCGAGTATCTTTTCTGACCATAATGCTATGAGACTACATATCAATTACAGGAAAATAATCTGTAAAAAATACAAACACGTGGAGGCTAAACAATACACTACTAAATAACCAAGAGATCACTGAGGAAATCAAAGAGGAAATCAAAAAATACCTAGAAACAAATGACAATGAAAACACGACGACCCAAAACCTATGGGATGCAGCAAGCAGTTTTAAGAGGGAAATTTATAGCAATACAATCCTACCTCAAGAAACAAGTGGATGGACCTAGAGTCTGTCATACAGAGTGAAGTAAGTCAGAAAGAGAAAAACAAATACCGTATGTTAACACATACATGGAATCTAAAAAAAAAAAAAAGGTTCTGAAGAACCTAGGGGCAGGACAAGAATAAAGGCGCAGACGTAGAGAATAGACTTAAGGACACGGGGAGAGGGAAGGGTAAGCTGGGACAAAGTGAGAGAGTGGCATTGACATATATACACTACCAAATGTAAAATAGATAGCTAGTGGGAAGCAGCTGCATAGCCCAGGGAGATCAGCTCGGTGCTTTGTGACCACCTAGAGGGGTGGGATAGGGAGGGTGGGAGGGAAAAAAAAAAAATCTTCTTGTTTATCTTAGAACTCATTCATCATTTTTCTGTTTATTTCATTCATTCATTAATTTATTCATTCATTCACCAAATATTTATTTACTCATCTATTCCACTTCCACTACCAATTGCCTTAAATATCCGCTTTTTTCAAGGTTTCATCCTCAGCTCATTGGTCTTCTTGAAATACAAATTATCCTTGGAAGAATTCTTCCACTTGCACAGCTTTAATGACCATCAATAAGCTCAGGGCTGCCACTAATGTTTATGGCAACTTCGTGAGAATATGAAAAAAGGTCCCCCCTCTTGTGGACCCATTGCTGTGGGCACAATGCTTGGACAGTGAATAACAATATTGTGCCAATTTTTTAAAAAATCACATCTTCCTCTAGGCAGTTTTTTGTTGGAGTGCACAGGTTAGTGTGCAGCATGTGGACTGAACTTCAGTCTCAAGTGAGCCCCTCAACTGAGCACCATGCATAGTACACAACCTGCACAACTATATGTGCTTATGTATTTGATGATGATTCATAAATTTATATGTCCAGCCCTCATTTCTCCTATGAGATCCAGACTAAGATATCAAACTTCCTATTAGACATTTCTGCCTGGACATACCACAGATAGCTTAAATTCAACATGTCCAGAACTGAAACTTCCAACTCCTACTCCTGCTTTCCCTCTCTCAGTTAGCAGGTTAACCATCGATTTAGGAATGCAAAAAAACAAACAAACATGAAAGGATTTCTATTGTTTCTCCTACTCCCACATGCAATCACTAAACCATCCCATTTGGACTTCCTAATATTTCTCTCTTCCTACTATTGCTATCTTGCTTTAGACCTTCATAATCCTTCACCTGCCCTACTACATTAACCTCCTAACTTGTAACCCAGCTTCCAGGCTTGTTTTTCCTCTCCAAGTATAGACCTCCGAAATACTTTTTTTTTTTTTCATTCTGTTACTTCTTTTTAAAAAATTCTGCAATGTCTTCCCATTACCTGGTAGATAAAGTTCAAGCTTTTTCTCATGGCATACTATGACCCTTCATACTTCTCTTGCTTTATTTATTTCCATTTATTGCTTCCCAGTTTATACTCCAGCAATACTGGATAGCTTGCACTTCCATAAACACAGCATGATCTTCCATGCCTTATAACTCACCTTTTCCTGAAACTCCCTTTCCCTCAGTCTTCATCTGGCTTTACCTCCTGCTTTTCCTTCGTGGCTCAGCTCAGGTGTCACCCTGCTCTATGAAGGTTTCCCTGATCACACCTTCAAAGTAAGCAGATGTGTTTACTTTTGTGTATTGAAATCATCTATTGTATTTGCCCTATTTTTTTTCTTGACTCTAAACCTTTCAAAGGGAAGGGGCTGGGAGTAAAAGTATTGTTAGAACACTTCCAAGAGGAGGTGACACTTGAACTAAGTCTGAAAGGATGATGAGTTACTGGATGGATGGATTAGCTGGGGAGGGTGTTATGGTCAGTAGGGCAGAACATTTAAGGCAGAGAGAATAGTATAAACAAAGGAAAGGAGCAGAGCTTACGAATGGATTTCCCTTGGACAGAATTCAGACTGTAAATGTGTTTTACTTGGCCTTCACCACTTTAAAAAATGAATTAGTTGCCAACATAAAATAAATCAGGAGACCTAACATAAAAATTGGATTTCTGACTTCTTTTCAATAACTAGAAGATCTGGAGACACTAGACAAGTAATTCCACATGACAACAACTGGTTGGAGGGAAATAGTGGTTACCATCTTTAGAGGAGAATTTCAGTACTTTGGTCTATCATTGTCTCCATCTTTTCCACTTGCTTATACTTGGCCTGCTTTCCTCATATATGTTGCTCACTTTATCACTGTAGGATTTTGAGTTTGTGAACCTTTACACAGAGTCATAAAGGAGTATGACAGGTTTAGGAATCTGTAATTAAGTCAGCATGGCACATAAAAGAGAAAAAAAAAATTGTCCTCTGCCTTTCAGGAGCTTAACTGGAATATAAGACAAAACCGGATAAAGAACTAATTGTAAGTATTAAAATTATTGGTATACTGTAGTGTTCTAAACCAGTAGTTGTCAAAATATTTAAAAGCAATGGAACTTTTTCAAGTGAAATCTACAGAAATTCTAGTTCTAGTTACCATCAACTCTCCACCGTAGCTTTTGCCCTTGCTCTTCTACAAATAGAGCCACAAGGCAAAAAAAGTGATCAAGCCACTCCTTTGCTCAAAGTTCTTTATTATCTTCCTATTTTTCTCATAGTAAATCCCAAAGTTTTTACAATAGCCTTCAAAACTCTTCAAGGTCTGGTCCCTGAATACCTCTGTAACTTCATCTCCTACAATTCTATCCCCCACTCACTTCATGCCAGCCCTGTGAGTCTGCTTGTTGTTCCCTGAACACGTCAGGAAACTTTGAGTTTGCCATTCCTCTGCTTGGACTGCTTTTCCCACAAATAACTGTATGGCTCACTCCCTCATTCAGGCCATCTTGTCATACGTCACGTTGTCAGAGAGGCCTTCCCTGACCACCCTATATAAAATAGTACCACTTTCACTCTTTATCATTTTATTCTGGTTTATTTGGTTTTCATAGCACTTATCACTATACAACTTTATCATCATATACTTATTTACTTGGTGTGTATGTATGTATGCATTATGTGTATTGTATGTATGCATACCTTATTGGGATATAACTTCCATGTAGCAGGATTCATATTTTTTGTTCATTTATGTGTCTCTAGCATTGTTAGAATAGTTGGCACACTGTAGACAGTGCATATTTGCTCAAGAAAGGAACTAAGGAAAGGAAAAAGGAAGAGGAAAATAAGGAAGATGGAGGATAATTTCTGAAAGATGCTGAAAATCAGGCCCAGGAGTTTGTTTTATAGGTAATGATGAGCCATTGAAAGTTTATGAAAAGAGATTTGTATCTTCAAAGCAACATTTTAGGAAGATTAAAGTGACATCAGGTTGTCAGAACAGATAATGCCTCCTTGTAGAACCCCATGCACATTATCTTTCCAACTAAAAAATCTCCCTTTCTCCTTCAACAGTCCTAGGAACCTCCAAATAAGGTTATTTGAATCCTCCTGAAATGGACATCTATGTGCTATGGGCCAAGATTTAAGCCTTTGTCCAAGAGCTGATTTGCATCTCTCATTTTCCAGTTCTATATCCACTTTATCAATGGAAATCAACATTAAAATGAGAAAGGACATTAATTGTTACCTCTACCCCAAAATTATCATATTTATTTGATTTGGAATTTAAAATAGAACTCTTAAGAAGCTTAAATTTCTCGAGTAAAATGTGAGTCACAGAAAAGAAGTCTGCCATTTTTTTCCTGTGGGCATATATATATATATACACACACACACACACACATATATATGTGTGTGGGGGTGGGTTTATATACAGTTAGAGAAAGATATGAAAGGATACACACTGAATATTTTTGGAAAATTAAACTGATGGTATGTAGTAAGTAAGCAAAATGTGAGCTGGTTAGGAAAACAAGCTTTTCAAATTTCCTGGATGAGTCTTTTCTGAAGGACAGATGAAGCCAGGAATTGACTAGACAAGGGAATTGCTTACCTAAGGAAGGGCTTTCACAAGTTACCAGTTTGATTCTCAGAAGAAAGATTATATAAAGTACTTAGAATAGTGGCTGGCATACTATGTACTTAACAAATATTAGTAATTATGATAAGGATAATGATACTAACGATGATGATGACTTTCTGCATCAATGAGGCTAGTCTGGTCCCTGCCTTGAGTTTTATCATTGCTATTTATGCTGTAATGCTTTCTTTCTTTTTCAATGTCTGCTTTTCAGTGTATAGTTTGGAGATACTGGATGCTTAGTTTTTGGTATTTTATAATCCAAATCTCTTAGCTTGTATATTAGTATTTCAGGGATCCAAGTCTGAATTAAAATTGTGTGAACCCAGGATTTATCCATGACTGGAAGAGGTGGCTCCTCCAGGAACTATATATATAAGGAGCTGCATCTAGTGAAGAACTCGCTCCTCTATGTGAGATGATAGATGTTCACTAAACTTATTGCAATGATCATTTCATGATGTATGTAAGTCAAATCATTATGCTGTACACCTTAAACTTATACAGTGCTGTATGTCAATTATATCTCAATAAAAATGGAAGAATAAAAAGCAGGGGAAAAAAAGAACTCACTCCAAGGGAGAGAGAATCTACATGAACATATTTAGTTCAAGTATCAGCCTTAAAGAGGGAAGATACATAAAATGACTTCACCAATATTTTCTTTTGACCCAGTACCAAGGGACTTGTGTCCGATCCCTAAAGTGATGGGGCTAAAACAAAAGAATGAAAAGAATAATTACAAGAACTAGTTCAGTGAAAGTGTTGAAAAGGGGTGCTGAAAGCACGTGTTTCAACTTTTGATGTCTTCAGTCCAAAAATTCATTACTCTAGTTGGTGGATCAAAAAAGATATTGCTGCAATTTATGTCAAAGAGTGTTCTGCCTATGTTTTCCTCTAAGAGTTTTATACTATCCAGCCTTACATTTAGTTATTTAATCCATTTTGAGTTTATTTTTGTGTATGGTGTTAGGGAGTGTTCTAATTTCATTCTTTCACATGTAGCTGCCCAGTTTTCCCACCACTGTTTATTGAAGAGACTGTCTTTTCTGCATTGTATATTCTTGCCTCCTTTATCATATTAGGTGGCCATAGGTGCGTGGGTTTATCTCTGGACTTTCTATCCTGTTCCATTGATCTATATTTCTGTTTTTGTGTCAGTACCATAGTGTTTTGATTACTGTAGCTTTGCAGTATAGTCTGAAGTCAGGCAGTCTAATTCCTCCAGCTCCGTTTTTCTTTCTCAAGATTGCTTTGGCTATTTGGGGTCTTTTGTGTCTCCATATGAACTGTAAAATGTTTTGTTCTAATTCTGTGAAAAATGCCATTGGTACTTTGATAGGGATTGCATTGAATCTATACATTGCTTTGGGTAGTATAGTCATTTTCACAATATTGATTCTTCCAATGCAAGAACATGGTATACCTCTCCATCTGTTTATGTCATCTTTGATTTCTTTCATCAGTGTTTTATAGATTTCTGCATACAGGTCTTTTGTCTCCTTAGGTAGGTTTATTCCTAGGTATTTTATTCTTTTTGTCGTGATGGTAAATGAGATTGTTTCCTTAATTTCTCTTTCTGATCTTTCATTATTAGTGTATAGGAATGCAAGAGATTTTTGTGTATTAATTTTTTATCCTGCAAATTCATCAAATTCATTGATTACCTCTAGTAATTTTCTGGTGACATCTTTAGGAATTTCTATGTAGAGTACCATGTCATCTGCAAACAGTGACAATTTTACTTCTTCTTCTCCAATTTGGATTCCTTTTATTTTGTTTTCTTCTCTGATAGCCATGGCTAGGACTTCCAAAACTATGTTCAATAAAAGTGGCGAGAGTGGACATCCTTGTCTTGTTCCTGATCTTAGAAGAAATGCTTTCATCTTTTAACCACTGAGAATGATGTTAGCTGTAGGTTTGTCATACATGGCCTTTATTATGTTGAGGTAGGTTCCCTCTATGCCCACTTTCTGGAGAGTTTTTATCTTAAATGGGTGTTGAAATTTGTCAAAAGCTTTTTCTGCATCTATTGAGATGATCATATGGTTTTCATTCTTCAATTTGTTAATGTGGTGTATCACAATGATCGATTTGCATATATTGAAGAATCCTTGCATACCTGGGATAAATCCCACTTGATCATGGTGTATGATCATTTTAATGTGTTGTTGGATTCTGTTTGCTAGTATTTTGTTGAGAATTTTCGCAACTTTGTTCATTAGTGATGTTGGTCTGTAATTTTCTTTCATTGTGATATCTTTGTCTGGTTTTGGTATCAGGGTGATGATGTCCTCATAGGATGAGTTTGGGAGTGTTCCTTCCTCTGCAATCTTTTGGAAGAGTTTCAGAAGGATAGGTGTTAACTCTTCTCTAAATGTTTGACAGAATTCACCTGTGAAGCCATCAGGTCCTGGACTTTGGTTTGTTGGGAGTTTTTTAACCCCAGTTTCAATTTCAGTACTTGTGGTTGGTCTGTTCATATTTGCTATTTCTTCCTCTTTCAGTCTTGGAAGGTTGTACCTTTCTAGAAATGTGTCCATTTCTTCTAGGTTGTCCACTTTATTGGTATACAGTTGCTTGTAGTAGTCTCTTATGATACTTTGTGTTTCTTTGGTGTCCACTGTAACTTCTCCTTTTTCATTTCTAATTTTATTGTTTTGAGTCCTCTCCTTTTTTTTCTTGATGAGTCTGGCTAAAGTTTTATCAATTTTGTTTATCTTCTCAAAGAACCAACTTTTAGTTTCATTGATCTTTTTATTGTTTTCTTAGTCTCTATTTCATTTATTTCTGCTCTGATCTTTATGATTTCTTTCCTTCTTCTACGTTTGTGTTTTGTTTGTTCTTCTTTCTCTAGTTGCTTTATGTGTAGGGTTAGGTTGTTTATTTGCAATTTTTCTTGTTTCTTCGGGTAAGATTGTATTGCTATAAACTTCCCTCTTAGAACTGCTTCTGCTGCATCCCATAAGCTTTGGATCAATGTGTTTTCATTGTCATTTGTCTCTAGGTATTTTTTGATTTCTTCTTTGATTTTTTCAGTGGCCCATTGGTTGTTTAGTAGCATATTGTTTAGCCTCCATGTGTTTGTGTATTTTACAGTTTTTTTCTCCTGAAATTGATTTCTAATCTCATATCATTGTGGTCAAAAAAGATGCTTGATATGATTTCAGTTTTCTTAAATTTATCGAGGATTGATTTGTGACCAAAGATGTGATCTATCATGGAGAATGTTCCATGTGCACTTGAGAAGAAAGTGTATTCTGCTTCTTTCGGATGGAGTGCCCTATAAATTTTCAATTAAGTCTATTTGGTCTAATGTACAAATGGGACCTAATTAAACTTAAACGCATTTGCACCGCAAAGGAAACCATAAACAAAACAAAAAGACAACCGTCAGAATGGGAGAAAATATTTGCAAATGAAGCAACTGACAAGGGGTTAATCTCCAAAATATACAAACAGCTCATGTAGCTCAATATCAAAAAAACAAACAACGCAATTTTAAAAATGGGTGGAAACATCTAAATAGACATTTCTCCAAAGAAGACATACAGATGGCCAAAAAAGACATGAAAATATGCTCAACATCACTAATTATTAGAGAAATGCAAATCAAAACTACAATAAGGTATCACCTCACACCGTCAGAATGATTATCATTAAAAAATGTACACACAATAAATGCTGGAGAGGGTGTGGGTGAAAGGGAACCCTCCTACACTGTTGATGGGAATGTAAACTGGTACAGCCACTATGGAGAACAGTATGGAGGTTCCTTGAAAAACTAAAAATAGAATTATCAGATGACCCAGCAATCCCACTCTGAGCATATATCCAGCGAAAACCATAATTCGAAAATATACATGCATCCTGATGTTCATTGGAGCACTATTTACAGTAGTCAGGACATGGAAGCAACCTAAATGTCCATCGACAGAGTAATGGATAAAGAAGATGCGGTACATTTATACAATGGAATATTACTCAGCCACAAAAAGGAATGAAATAAAGTCATTTGCAGTGACATGGATGGACCTAGATATTGTCATACATGGTGAACTAAGTCAGAAAGAGAAAGACAAATATTTTATAATATCACTTATGTGTGGAATCTAGAAAAATGATACAGATGAACTTATTTGCAAAGCAGAAATAGAGACACAGATGTACAGAACAAACTTATGGTTACCAAGGGGGGAAGGGGAGTTGGGATGAATTGGGAGATTGGGATTGACATATATACACTACTATATATAAAATGGATAACTAATGAGAACCTACTGTATAGCACAGGGAACACTACTCAATGCTCTGTGGTGACCTAAATGGGAAGGGAATCTAAAATGATTGGATATATGTATATGTAGAACTGATTTACTTTGCTGTACAACCGAAACTAACACAACATTGTAAAGCAATTATACTCCAATAAAAGTTAATAAAAAAAGTCATTTGGAAAATTTGAGTACTATGCACTTGTTCCACTTCTTGCCTGGCACCAGGGAGTCATGAGAGAACACAAAATCATGGTGTGGCTTATACTGGATCCTCACAAACACCCGGGATGTGATGGCTTAGGAAGGGTGTAATCTCAAAAAAACAGTCCTGTAAACTACACCTTACCCATGTAACGTGACTAACTTGGTTACGATCTACTCCACTACTCCATAGAGTTGACTCTGAATTGGCTAAGGAGAGAAAGGAGAAGAGTATGTTAAAAACTCAAAGTGGACTTGGAAATGGTCTGGTACTTTAAAAATCCCCTAGAATAAGAGTCACCACTGTGTAGCAAAGCCAATAAAAACTTACTAAAGCATTAGAGAAAGCATTTATTTATGAAAAGTATTATCTCTTTTGAACATCTAACAGGTGGTATGTACTGGGGATCAAAGAGCAGTAAGACAGAGAAGGGGAGAAAGGAAGAAACTAAACTGTGAGTTCCACGGAACTCTTTCACAGTATTTCCCACAACAGTCCTAGGATTGGTTCTCATTGGCTGGATTGGGTCACATATCCATTTCTATGTAAATCACTGTGGCCACAGGAACAAATTGGCTTGGCCTGAGTCATGCATATATCCCTTTAGCTGGGAGTCAGATGTTTGGGTCAAAAAGGAAACTGGAAGGAGGGGCAATTACCAAGAATAAAATCAAGATGTTATTAACCAATTAAAGTCGGGATGGGTGCTGGGCCAGAAAAAGCACTGGATATCCACTATAGAAACTAAATTCAGGGAATATAATGGGAGCTAACAGAGCAGGAATGAGAATGTTTGGGGAAGTATGGCAAAATTTTAGGCCCTGGGGGTGGGCCAAAAACTGCAAACAGCCTGGAGAAAGTACAGTGAGCTCATCCACATCCTGGCTTGGGTTCAACTGTGCAAAGGAAAATTGAAAAAATCCCTTTTAAGGGATTGGGGTGAGGATAGTTGCAGAAGTGTGGAAACAGAAAGAGACCAGTTACAAGCCAGCTCAGGCAAACAAGAAGGAGGCAGTACCCAGCCCTCTGGGAATAACTCTTCATAGTAAGAATCTGTCTCATAGGCGTGATACCCTGGAAGGAGGTAGAGAAACATAACAAATTTTTTAAAACCTTGCAGTGTAACTCAAAGTTAGGAAGGAGGCAGAAGCCTTTTTTCTCCATAATGAGGTTTTAAAGTAATGCCAGTAGGGGCAATAAAAATCTTGTATGTAGTTTATGTAGTTTGGTGAGAGTTTCTGGTCCCACATTCATGGATGGAGCTTTATTAGGAGATAATAAGGTAAAGAGTTAGTTCACTGGGTGGCTGAGATGTAATAAAGCTAGTAATTAAGTGCTCAGATTTTGGAGCCAGACTGCCTGAGTTGGAATCCCAGCATCTCCACACATCATTAGCTGTATGACTTCAGGCAAGCTAGTTGACCTTTCTGTCCCTCTGTTTCCTAACCTCTAAAACAGGGATAATTAAGAGTATATACCTCATAGGGCTAATGTGAGCATTAAGTGAATTAATATATGTAAAGCTTACAGTAGTACAATGCTTGACTTTTCACCCCATCTCCACCTCAACTCTTTATGATTTGGATTCTTTCACTAGGAGCATGAAGTCAAACTGATGGAAATTGATTTGAGCTTTTGTCTTTGTGTATTCACTCAGCAGAGGATGGAAAGTAGGTCTCTCACCTTTACCAGAGTCAAAAACAGACCCCTGACACCTTCAGTGAAGACCATGGGGACAAAGAAGCTATCAAGGTGATCACCAAGCCAAACAAAACAGCAAGCTCTTGAGTTATTTGTAATGAGGTGGATGGACCTAGAGTCTGTCATACAGAGTGAAGTAAGTCAGAAAGAGAAAAACAAATACCGTATGCTGACACACATATATATATGGAATCTAAAAAAAAAAAAAAAATGTTTCTGAAGAACCTAGGGGCAAGACAGGAATAAAGACACAGACGTAGAGAATGGACTTAAGGACACTGGGATGGGGAAGGGTAAGCTGGGACAAAAGTGAAAAATTCATAGATTTACAATGGTTTGGTACCCTCCAAAGTTCAACCCTACCTGACAAAGTCTTATTCCTTAGTATTTAATTTCTCTTTAAGGAGGTGACAATTAAAAGAAGATTGAGAAACACTGGCTTAAAGTATGGGTAACGTGGTTGTGCAGCATTGTAGCCTCAGGAAATGATATGATATGACTGGTGCCAACTGCAAGCTTCTTGCATTTTACTTGTTAGTGTGTGGGAAGCACTTCACACAGAACCTGGTAGACAGTAAACAGTGAAATGTTAGTTTTTCTCTTGGCAGATAGCTAAACAGATTAAAGAACAGCAAATAGTAATGAGGGGCCACAGCAATACCTCTATGGTTCATGAGCTTAATAGGTAAGGTCATTAGACTCAGTCCTTGATACAAGTGTGTGTATGTGTGTGTGTGTGTGAGTGTGTGTTACATACACATGTACTTGGTTTTCAATCTATCTTTCATTTATTTTCAAATATTATTTGTTTAAATTCATATTTGAAGCATTTTTCTTCTACTTCACACAAAAGAACCAAAATTTAACACAAAACTCAATTGCTTTCCACATAAAAATTGACACCTAAATTATTTTAATTGAAATTGTGTTCCCTTCACTGCTCAGCCCAGTGTTAAGATGCTGTAGATCAGAAGTTCTCATACAACAGTCTTAATCTTAACACAGTTGGCACTAAGCTACTCATTCTCACAATAATTAGCCAGAAAATTTGCTACTAAGTTTGCTTCTAGTGCTTTCTCAATAGTTAAGGAAAAACTATTTGAAGGAATAAGGGCTTTGGGAGAGGATGTAAATACAGTGTAAAGGAATGTTTTCTTCTTTTAAAATTAAACAGTTTTTGTTTTTTACTTTTTGACTAATGAAAGTTAGCCTTTCATGTACTAACTTATATTGAGCAGCTTCAAGTGGCAAGCTTATTTGAGGGCAGAACTCTTTGTTCTTTGAGCACCAATTAACATCTGAATGCTACAATACTATTATGCAAATGCTGTTAAAATTATTTTCTTATTATTAGCACCTAGCATAACCATAACACATAGTAAGTATTCACTGAATTTTTGTTCAGTGAATGAATTATAAATGAAAACCATATCAAGTTATTGAAATGTGTTTAAAAGAAGGGGATCAGGACAGTTAAATTTTTTAACTTTTTGTGTTGAGTAGAGGTATTGTGCAGTCGGCTTATGAAATTCCACTCCAAGGTGGCTGAGTAAAAAATTATTTCAAGAATGATATATGTTGCAAACAGTATTATGTTATCAACTTTTCTTTATGAGATAAAAATAATAGTGATTTATAGAAATGTTAAATAATCATCATATTCTACTTGTTATAGTGGAATTGTAACATTAGAATTGTCATAACCTAGCTGTAGGCCTGCTGGAAGTCCCTGGGAGACATGCTGGGAGAGGGAGTGAACTGAAGTCTACTGCTGAGAGGGCTGGGGAGAGACAGAGACTAGAAGAGTAGGTTTGGCCACCAATAGGAAGAGGCCAGAACTCCAAATCACCAAGTCCAATGGGAATACAATGACTCCAGCAATCATCAATGTCCGAAGGTCTGAATGGATGGGAAATGGCTTCTAAACAGTTCTTGGAGTTAGACGAGTGTCAAAATTATAGTTTAGGTTTACTGGAAGTGGGGCAGAGCCAGGCCCCCAGCTAATTGGGCTGTTATTCATGGTCCAGGCTCTAGTTTTGGTAGGATTCTAGAGTGGGGACCAGGAATCAACAATCTGAGAGAAAGTCATCAAAGTAACCTGGCTATCCCCTGCAGGAGGGAGGGAGGAAGAGATGTTACAGGTCCCAAGTGACCTATCTTTCCCCAGACACACTCCTGGTGGAGGGATGGAAAGCTAATTCCATGTCTCATCCACCCACCGGCCAGGGGCTTGCAGAAATAACTAGGTCTAAAATCTTTTTCCCATATATTTGGTTGAGAAACACATTGATAATTGTAGTTAAGATTTATTCAGGGTTTATGGTGTACCAGATTCTAAGTCTAATCCTCACAACAACCCTGTGAGACATAATTATTCTCATTTTATAGATGAGAATGCCAAAGAATGGAAAGGATAAGTGACTAAAGTGACACAGCTTGTAAGTAATAGAGCTGAGATTTGACTAGGTCCTTTCAGCTCCAGAGCCCATGGAGCTCTTTTACACTCCCAGAATTTAAAATGTTGGCGCTTTGGCTGAATCCAGTCCACAAGACCCATTATGTTATGCTGGAACAATGTTTTAAACTGTTTAAAAATTTAAATGTCTTTAGGCGAGGTATGGCTTTCCACTTTGCCACAGAACCCACTATTCCTTATTATTTTACTCATGACCACTTCACATATTTATATTACTAGTTTATCCTTGGAAAGCATTGAAGTTTTTAAGTTCTGTATACTGCGTCCCACATTTCTCACAGTCCTAGATACTTCTGCTTATTAAGTAGGCAACGCATTGGCTCCATGGCTAAAGTAATATATGTTATTCCCACTCGGCTTATCCCATAAACTGTATTTTAGCATGATTATATTGTCATCATAAATGACTTTGATGAAGATATTACTCCTATGCCTCTATCCTGTAGAAAAATCCCTTGGAAAAGCAATTGTCCCAGTCATGTTTTTCTATAGATGAAACCACTGCCAATTTTGGTATTCACCTGCCAAACAATGTACGGTTAGATAATATAAAGTTCTGAAGACTGTCTAATTTGACCTGAATATCTGGGGGAATCATTGTACACATTAGTAAGAGAGAGATAATATATTCCAGGAGGACAAGATAATTTTATAGAGATGGTAGCATGGAAGCTGCCTCTATAATGCTAATAAGATTTGTGAGGCTATCCCTACATTCTAAGTACAAGAACCATTATGAGAAGGCTCGGAGAGAAAAAACTTGTAATTTTGAACCATTTAATAATTACCTACTATAAAGGAAATCACTGACAAAACAAAAGAAAACCTACTGAATGGGAGAAAATATTTGAAAATGATATGACCGATAAGGGGTTAATATCCAAAATATATAAACAGATCATACAACCCAATATCAAAAAACCAAACAACCCAATTAAAAAAATGGGCAAAAGAAATGAATAGACATTTTTCCAAAGAGGAAATGCAGATGGCCAACAAGCCCATGAAAAGATGCTCAATATCACTAATCATCAGGGAAATGCAAATCAAAACCACAAGTCTATCATCGAAAGGAACACAAATAATAAATGTTGGTGAGGATGTGGAGAAAAGGGAACCCTCGGATACTGTTGCTGGGAATATACATTAGTGCATCCACTGTGGAAAACAATATAGAGGTTTCTTAAAAAAATAAAAATAGAACTACCATATGACCTAGTAATTCCACTCCTGGGTATATATCTGAAAAGAAAACAAAACAAAAACACTAATTCAAAAAGATACATGCACCCCAGTGTTCATAGCAGCATTACTTACAATAGCCAAGATATGGAAGCAACTTAAGTGTCCATCAACAGATGAATGAGTTAAGAAGATATAGTATATATATACAAAAGAATATTACTCCACCATAAAAAAGAATGAAATTTTGCCATTTACAGCAATATGGATGCACTTGGAGGATATTATGCTAAGTGAAATAAGTCAGACAGAGAAAGACAAATACTGTATGATATCACTTATATGTGGAATATAAAAATGCAACGAACTAGTGAATATAACAAAAAAGAAGCAGACTCACAGATATAGAGAACAAACTAGTGGTTATCAGTAGGGAGAAGGGAGAGGGAGGGGCAATATGGGGAAGAGGATTAAGAGGTACAAACTGTTAGGTATCAAATAAACTACAAGGATATATTATACAACACGGGGAATATAGCCAATATTTTAAATAACTATAAATAGAGTATAACCTTTAAAATTGTGAATCACTATATTGTACACCTCTAACTTATATAATATTGTACATCAACTATACTTCAATTAAAAAAAATAAAAATAAATAATTACCTACTATCTGTCAGGTCCTATCTCTCTCTGTCTATCATCTATCTATCCATCTACACATATATAGTCTTATTTTATCCCCACAACAATTCTATGACATAAATATTTTCTAAAATTTACAGGTAAAGAAACTAAACCTTAGAGAGTTTATTTGCCCAAAGAAATCAAGCTAGGAAGTGGTACAGCCAGAGTGGTTCTTTTTTATCTCCAAAGAAAACATCACACCTTCCACATCTTTATTTTCTATTATTTACAAAAATTCGTCATAACTCCTACCATCCCCAACTCTTGGAAATGACAGGGAGACAGGGGAGGGAGACCTTAAGCTTTAAAACTTTTAATAAGTGCTATATCAGACACCTGCTGGTTTAAGTAATCTCTTTGGGAGAATTCAGTCTCTATTGAGAAAGGCTCAGTCTTTCAAAGTTCTGTCATTTTCCTCATTCCTTGATGCTTCATAAGTATAGTGGGGTGGGGAAAGGGCTTACTGCCATGAGAAACTTGCTGCCTTGAAGGAGCTGTTGAGAAGGTTTTTGGTATGTTGTAAAGAGCAAGGATTTGAATCTAGACGTGTCTGACTCCTAAGCTTGTACAAGCTCTTTCCTCTGTTCAATACTGCCTCTCTGCCAAAATCTGGATTTCTTAAGGAGATGAAAGGAAAACCCAGAATAATGTTTGTAGGTTAATGCTGGGCCCCTATCCTATAGAACCTAGATTGCAAAGCAGAGCACCAATTGCACAATCAAGTGAATCGACGTCTTCCATACCAATAGCAACCCTTCTACATGTCTCTATCCTGCTCCTTCTCCTATTTTACTCAGAAGCTATTTCCAATCATTCATCAGAGAACATTACTCAAACCGTTTTTCTAAAAAATATAGGTTGCCAGATTGGAACAGTCTCAGGTTCCTCCTCTTCCTCCTTGGCAACAACCAAACCTATCTGTATCTTTACTCATCCTGTCCACCTTCCCTCTGACAGTATGGATGACCTTGCCTTCCTCTGGGGTAAAGCACACCCTACACCACTCCCAACCTGCTTTTTGAGTTTACTTCTTCCTGCCTCCTCAGGCATCTTCTTTATTAATTTACTACTCTCGTGTACTTTCAATCTCTTCCTTATTTTGTACTCATGCCCCCTTTTCTTTTTTCATCTTTTCTCCTTGTGTAAGCTTCTTGAGAAAATCATGGTTAACTACTGATTAATAGCATGGGCTCTAAATCCAGCCTGATTGGGTTTAAGCCAGTTCTGCCACTTCCCAACTATGTTATCTTTTTTTTTAAATTTATTTTTTAACATCTTTATTGGAGTATAATTGCTTTACAATGGTGTATTAGTTTCTGCTTTCTAACAAAGTGAATCAGTTATACATATACATATGTTCCCATATCTCTTCCCTCTTGCGTCTCACTCCCTCCCACCCTCCATATCCCACCCCTCTAGGTGGTCACAAACCACTGAGCTGATCTCCCTGTGCTATGCGGCTGCTTCCCACTAGCTATCTATTTTACGTTTGGTAGTGTATATATGTCCATGCCACTCTCTCACTTTGTCACAGCTTACCCTTCCCCCTACCCATATCCTCAAGTCCATTCTCTAGTAGGTCTGTGTCTTTATTCCTGTCTTGCCCCTAGGTTCTTCATGACCTTTTTTTTTTTCTTAGATTCCATATATATGTTTTAGCATACGGTATTTCTTTTTCTCTTTCTGACTTACTTCACTCTGTATGAAAAACTCTAGGTCCATCCACCTCACTACAAATAACTCAATTTCGTTTCTTTTTATGGCTAAGTAATATTCCATTGTATATATGTGCCACATCTTCTTTATCCATTCATCTGTTGATGGACACTTAGGTTGCTTCCATGTCCTGGCTATTGTAAATAGAGCTGCAATGAACATTTTGGTACATGACTATTTTAGAATTCTGGTTTTCTCAGGGTATATGCCCAGTAGTGGGATTGCTGGGTCGTATGGTAGTTCTATTTTTAATTTTTTAAGGAACCTCCATACTGTTCTCCATAGTGGCTGTATCAATTTACATTCCCACCAACAGTGCAAGGGTGTTACCTTTATTTTTTTTTTAAAACCTTTATTGGAGTATAATTGCTTTACAATGGTGTGTTAGTTTCTGCTTTATAACAAAGTGAATCAGTTATACATATACATATGTTCCCATATCTCTTCCCTCTTGCATCTCCCTCCCTCCCACCCTCCCTATCCCACCCCTCTAGGTGGTCACAAAGCACCGAGATTATCTCCCTGTGCTATGCGGTTGCTTCCCACTAGCAATCTATTTTACGTTGGGTAGTGTATATATGTCCATGCCACTCTCTCACTTTGTCACATCTTACCATTCCCCCTCACCATATCCTCAAGTCCATTCTCTAGTAGGTCTGTGTCTTTATTCCCGTCTTGCCACTAGGTTCTTCATGACCTTTTTTTTTTCCCCCTTAGATTCCATATATATGTGTTAGTATACTGTATTTGTTTTTCTCTTTCTGACTTACCTCACTCTGTATGACAGACTCTAACTCCATCCACCTCACTACAAATAACTCCATTTCGTTTTTTTTTATGGCTGAGTAATATTCCATTGTATATATGTGCCACATCTTCTTTATTCACTCATCCGATGATAGACATTTAGGTTGCTTCCATGTCCTGGCTGTTGTAAATAGAGCGGCAATGAACATTTTGGTACATGACTCTTTTTGAATTATGGTTTTCTCAGGGTATATGCCCAGTAGTGGGATTGCTTGCTCGTAAGGTAGTTCTATTTTTAGCTTTTTAAGGAACATCCATACTGTTCTCCATAGTGGCTGTATCAATTTACATTCCCACCAACAGTGCTAGAGTGTTCCCTTTTCTCCACACCCTGTCCAGCATTTATTGTTTCTAGATTTTTTGATGATGGCCATTCTGACCGGTGTGAGATGATATCTCACTGCAGTTTTGATTTGCATTTCTCTAATGATTAATGATGTTGAGCATTCTTTCATGTGTTTGTTGGCAATCTGTATATCTTCTTTGGAGAAATGTCTATTTAGGTCTTCTGCCCATTTTTGGATTGGGTTGTTTGGTTTTTGATATTGAGCTGCACGAGCTGCTTGTAAATTTTGGAGATTAATCCTTTGTCAGTGCTTCATTTGCAAATATTTTCTCCCATTCTGGGGGTTGTCTTTTGGACTTGTTTATGGTTTCCTTTGCTGTGCAAAAGCTTTTAAGGTTCATTAGGTCCCATTTGTTTATTTGTGTTTTTATTTCCCTTTCTCTAGGAGGTGGGTCAAAAAGGATCTTGCTGTGATTTATGTCATACAGTGTTCTGCCTAGGTTTTCCTCTAAGAGTTTGATAGTGTCTGGCCTTACATTTAGGCCTTTAATCCATTTTGAGTTTATTTTTGTGTATGGTGTTAGGGAGTGTTCTAATTTCATACTTTACATGTACCTGTCCAGTTTTCCCAGCACCACTTATTGAAGAGGCTGTCTTTTCTCCATTGTATATTCTTGCCTCTTTTTTCAAAGATAAGGTGACCATATGTGCGTGGGTTTATCTCTGGCCTTTCTATCCTGTTCCATTGATCTATATTTCTGTTTTTGTGCCAGTACCATACTGCATTGATTACTGTAGCTTTGTAATATAGTCTGAAGACAGGGAGCCTGATTCCTCCAGCTCCATTTTTCGTTCTCAAGATTGCTTTGGCTATTTGGGGTCGTTTGTGTTTCCATACAAATTGTGAAATTTTTTGTTCTACTTCTGTGAAAAATGCCAGTGGTAGTTTGATTGGGATTGCATTAAATCTGTAGATTGCTTTGGGTAGTAGAGTCATTTTCACAATGTTGAGTCTTCCAATCCAAGAACATGGTATATCTCTCCATCTATTTGTATCATCTTTAATTTCTTTCATCAGTGTCATAATTTTCTGCATACAGATCTTTTCTCTCCTTAGGTAGGTTTATTCCTAGATATTTTATTCTTTTTGTTGCAATGGTAAACGGGAGTGTTTTCTAAATTTCACTTTGAGATTTTTCATCATTAGTTTATAGGAATGCCAGAGATTTCTGTGCATTAATTTTGTATCCTGATACTTTACCAAATTCATCGATTAGCTCCAGTAGTTTTCTCGTAGTATCTTTAGGATTCTCTATGCGTAGTATCATGTCATCTGCAAACAGTGACAGCTTTACTTCTTCTTTTGCAATTTGGATTCCTTTTATTTCTTTTTCTTCTCTGATTGCTGTGGCTAAAACTTCCAAAACTATGTTGAATAATAGTGGTGAGAGTGGGCAAACTTGTCTTGTTCCTGATCTTAGTGGAAATGGTTTCAGTTTTTCACCATTGAGGATGATGTTGGCTGTGGGTTTGTCATATATGGCCTTTATTATGTTGAGGAAAGTTCCCTCTATGCCTACTTTCTGCAGGGCTTTTATCATAAATGGGTGTTGAATTTTGTCGAAAGCTTTCTCTGCATCGATTGAGATGATCATCTGGTTTTTCTCCTTCAATTTGTTAATATGGCATATCACATTGATTGATTTGCGTATATTGAAGTATCTTTGCATTCCTGGAATAAACCCCACTTGATCATGGTGTATGATCCTTCTAATGTGCTGTAGGATTCTTTTTGCTAGTATTTTCTTGAGGTTTTTTGCATCTATGTTCATCAGTGATATTGGCCTGTCGTTTTCTTTCTTTGTCTGGTTTTGGTATCAGGGTGATGGTGGCCTCGTAGAATAAGTTTGGGAGTGTGCCTCCCTCTGCTATATTTTGGAAGAGTTTGAGAAGGATAGGTGTTAGCTCTTCTGTAAATGTTTGATAGAATTCGCCTGTGAAGCCATCCGGTCCTGGGCTTTTGTTTGTTGGAAGATTTTTAATCACATTTTCAATTTCAGTGCTTGTGATTGGTCTGTTCATATTTTCTATTTCTTCCTGGTTCAGTCTCGGCAGGTTGTGCATTTCTAAGAATCTGTCCATTTCTTCCAGGTAGTCCGTTTTATTGGCATATAGTTGCTTGTATTAATCTCTCATGATCCTTTGTATTTCCGCAGTGTCAGTTGTTACTACTCCTTTTTCATTTCTAATTCTATTGACTTGAGTCTTCTCCCTTTTTTTCTTGATGATTCTGGCTAATGGTTTATCAATATTGTTTATCTTCTCAAAGAACCAGATATTAGTTTTATTGATCTTTGCTATCATTTCCTTCATTTCTTTTTCATTTATTTCTGGTCTGATCTTTACGATTTCTTTCCTTCTGCTAACTTTAGGGCTTTTCTGTTCTTCTTTCTCTAATTGCTTTAGGTGCAAGGTTAGGTTGTTTATTTGAGATGTTTCCTGCTTCTTAAGGTAGGATTATAATGCTATAAACTTCCCTCTTAGAACTGCTTTTGCTGCATCCCATAGGTTTTGGGTCGTCGTGTCTCCATTGTCACTTGTTTCTAGGTATTTTTTGATTTCCTCTTTGATTTCTTCAGTGATCACTTGGTTATTAAGTAGTGTATTGTTTAGCCTCCATGTGTGTATTTTTTACAGATCTTTTCCTATAATTGATATCTAGTCTCATAGCATTGTGGTCGGAAAAGATACTTGATACGATTTCAATTTTCTTAAATTTACCAAGGTTTGATTTGTGACCCAAGATATGATCTATCCTGAAGAATGTTCCATGAGCATTTGAGAAGAATGTGCATTCTGTTGTTTTTGGATGGAATGTCTTGTAAATATCAATTAAGTCCATCTTGTTTAATGTATCATTTAAAGCTTGTGTTTCCTTATTTATTTTCATTTTGGATGATCTGTCCATTGGTGAAAGTGGGGTGTTAAAGTCCCCTACTATGATTGTGTTACTGTCAATCTCCCCTTTTATGGCTGTTAGTGTTTGCCTTATGTATTGAGGTGCTCCTATGTTGGGTGCATAAATATTTACAATTGTTATATCTTTTTCTTGGATTGATCCCTTGATCCTTATGTAGTGTCCTTCTTCTTCTCTTGTAACAGTCTTTGTTTTAACGTCTAATTTGTCTGATATGAGAATTGCTACTCCAGCTTTCTTTTGATTTCCATTTGCATGGAATATCTTTTTCCATCCCCTCACTTTCAGTCTGTATGTGTCCCTAGGTCTGAAGTGGGTCTCTTGTAGACAACATATATATGGGTCTTGTTTTTGTATCCATTCAGCGAGTCTGTGTCTTTTGGTTGGAGCATTTAATCTATTTACATTTAAGGTAATTATCGATATGTATGTTCCTATTCCCATTTTCTTAATTGTTTTGGGTTTGTTATTGTAGGTGTTTTCCTTCTCTTGTGTTTCTTGCCTAGAGAAGTTCCTTTAGCATTTGTTGTAAAGCTGGTTTGGTGGTGCTGAACTCTCTCAGCTTTTGCTTGTCTGTAAAGATGTTTATTTCTCCATCAAATCTGAATGAGATCCTTGCTGGGTAGAGTAATCTTGATTGTAGGTTTTTATCCTTCATCACTTTAAATATGTCCTTCCACTCCCTTCTGACTTGCAGAGTTTCTGCTGAAATATCGGCTGTTCACCTTATGGGGATCCTCTTGTGTGTTATTTGTTGTTTTTCCCTTGCTGCTTTTAATGTGTTTTCTTTGTATTTAATTTTTGATAGTTTGATTAATATGTGTCTTGGCGTGTTTCTCCTTGGATTTATTCTGTATGGGATTCTCTGTGCTTCCTGGACTTGATTAACTATTTCCTTTCCCATATTAGGGAAGTTTTCAACTATTATCTCTTCAAATATTTTCTCAGTCCCTTTCTTTTTCTCTTCTTCTTCTGGGACCCCTATAATTTGAATGTTGGTGCATTTAATATTGTCCCAGAGGTCTCTGAGACTCTCCTCTGTTCTTTTCATTCTTTTTTCTTTATTCTGCTGTGCTGTATTTATTTCTACTATTTTATCTTCCAGGTCACTTATCCGTTCTTCTGCCTCAGTTATTCTGCTATTGATCCCTTCTAGAGAAATTTTAATTTCATTTATTATGCTGTTCATCATTGTTTGTTTGCTCTTTAGTTGTTCTAGGTCCTTGTTCAACGTTTCTTGTATTTTGTCTATTCTATTTCCAAGATTTTGGATCATCTTTACTATCATTATTGTGAATTCTTTTTCAGGTAGACTGCCTATTTCCTCTTCATTTGTTAGGTCTGGTGGGTTTTTGCCTTTCTCCTTCATCTGCTGTTTGTTTTTCTGTCTTCTGATTTTGCTTAGCTTACTGTGTTTGGGGTCTCCTTTTCGCAGGCTGCAGGTTCGTAGTTCCCATTGTTTTTGGTGTCTGTCCCCAGTGGCTAAGGTTGGTTCAGTGGGTTGTGTAGGCTTCCTCGTGGAGGGGACTAGTGCCTGTGTTCTGGTGGATGAGGCTGGATCTTGTCTTTCTGGTGGGCAGGCCCACGTCTGGTGGTGTGTTTTGGGGTGTCTGTGGCCTTATTATGATTTTAGGCAGCCTCTCTGCTAATGGATGGTGCTGTGTTCCTGTCTTGCTAGTTGTTTGGCATAGGGTGTCCAACACTGTCGCTTGCTGGTCGTTGAGTGAAGCTGGGTCTTGGTGTTGAGATGGAGATCTCTGGGAGATTTTCGCCATTTGGTATTAAATGTAGCTGGGAGGTCTCTTGTGGACCAGTGTCCTGAAGTTGGCTCTCCCACCTCGGAGGCACAGCACTGACTCCTTGCTGGAGCACCAAGAACCTTTCATCCACACAGCTCAGAATAAAAGGGAGAAAATATAGAAAGAAAGAAAGAAAGAGGATAAAATAAAATAGAGTAAAATAAAATAAAGTTATTAAAATAAAAAATAAAAAATTATTATTAAGAAAAAAATTTTAAAAAAAAGGACAGACAGAGCCCTAGGACAAATGATGAAAGCAAAGCTATACAGACAAAATCACACACAGAAGCATACACATACACACTCACAAAAAGAGAAAAAGGGGAAAAAATCATGTATCTTTGCTCCCAAAGTCCACCTCCTCAATTTGGGATGATTCATTGCCTATTCAGGTATTCCACAGATGCAGGGTACATCAAACTGACTGTGGAGATTTAATCCGCTGCTCCTGAGGCTACTGGGAGAGAGTTCTCTTTCTCTTCTTTGTTCACTCAGCTCCTGTTGTTCAGCTTTGGATTTGGCCCCGCCTCTGCCTGTAGGTTGCCTGAGGGCGTCTATTCTTCTCTCAGACAGGACGGGGTTAAAGGAGCAGCTGATTCGGGGGCTCTCGCTCACTCAGGCCGGGGGGAGAGAGTGGTACGGATGCAGGGTGAGCCTGCAGCAGCAGAGACCAGAGTGACGTTGCACCAGCCTGAGGTGCACCGTGCATTCTCCCAGGGAAGTTGTCCCTGGATTACGGGATCCTGGCAGTGGTGGGCTGCACAGGCTCCCGGGAGGGGCGGTGTGGAGAGTGACCTGTGCTTGCACACAGGCTTCTTGGTGGCGGCAGCAGCAGCCTCAGCGTTTCATGCCCGTCTCTGGGGTCCGCGCCGATAGCCGCGGCTCACCCCCGTCTCTGGAGCTCCTTTAAGCGGCGCTCTTAAACCCCTCTCCTGGCTTAATCCCTTCTCCTGGCGCACCAGGAAACAAAGATGGAAGAAAAAGTCTCTTGCCTCTTCGGCAGTTCCAGACCTTTTCCCGGATTCCCTCCTGGCTAGCTGTGGTGCACTAACCCCTTCAGGCTGTGTTCACGCTGCTGACCACAGTCCTCTCCCTGGGATCCGACCAAAGCCCGAGCCTCAGCTCCCACTCCCCGCCCGCTCTGGCGGGTGAGCAGACAAGCCTCTCGGGCTGGTGAGTGCTGCTCGGCAATGATCCTCTGTGCGGGAATCTCTCCGCTTTGCCCTCCGCACCCCTGTGGCTGCACTCTCCTCCGCGGCTCCGAAACTTCCCCCCTCTGCCACTTGCAGTCTCCGCCCGCGAAGGGGCTTCCTAGTGTGTGGAAACCTTTCCTCCTTCACAGCTCCCTCCCAGTGGTGCAGGTCCCGTCCTTATTCTTTGTCTCTGTTTTTTCTTTTTTCTTTTACCCTACCCAGGTACGTGGGGAGTTTCTTGCCTTTTGGTAGGTCTGAGGTCTTCTGCCAGCGTTCAGTAGGTGTTCTATGGGAGCAGTTCCTCCTGTAGATGTATTTCTGATGTATCTGTGGGGAGGAAGGTGATCTCCGCGTCTTACTCTTCCGCCATCTTGAAGCTCTCCCCCCAACTTTGTTATCTTAAGCATGCTTCCTATCCCTTCTGTGCCTCCACTGTCTCATTGTTAAAATGAGGCTAATAATAGTACTTAACTCTCTAGCTTATTGAGAGAATTCAGTGAGTAAATATATTTTGAAGCAATTAGAATTGTGCCTGACACGCATAAAGCACTATATGAAATGTTAGTGACTATTATTACCTATAAAATGGGGATAGTAAAAATATCTACTTCACAGAGTTGTGATATGGATTGAGTTAGTATATGTAAAGTGTTTAGAAGTTCAAAGTAGCTGCTTAATAAACATTAGCTTAATAAACATTAGGAGTATTTTATACTTCTTTTTTTCTACTGTCTTACTTCTCATTTCTTATTCATACCCCTGGAATTCAGCTTTGATTCCCACCGCTTCACTCATCTCTACAATATGACCAATGACCTCATAGGTGGTGAATGCAATCAACATTTTTCTGTTCCTTTTGTATTTCTGCAGAATTTTATTTATTTTATAATTCCATACTTCTTGAAATTCTCCTTTGGCCTCTTGAACACATTTTTACTGTTACTTCTTGGTCTCTCTGGTAGGCTCTTTCTCCTGACCCTTAATTTAATTGTTCTCTAGAACTCTGTCCTAGGCCTCTTCTCTTCTCCAAGATCCACTTGGATGACCACATCTATCCCTACCATTGCAAATACTACTTATATACATTACATCCAAAATATATGCATCTCAACTATATCTCTCTCCAGTCTCTACCTTTCATCTGATATCTGGATCTGACTATCCAAGGGGAAATATCCACCTGAGTGTTCTACATGTACCTCATAAGCACTATGCCTAAATCTGGATTCAGTGCCCTTCTCTACATACATCAGTTACTCCTCTTACTAGAAACTTCATCTCTTTGAATGGACCTACCGTCTATCCATCCACCCCATACAGTATCACAGTGTAGGCTGGAAAACTATCTCTCTGAGGAAACATACTAATAAACAAACAAACCCTGATTTGTAGTATTTCCTCATTTCCACGATGTAAATATGTCTACCATGACTATCTCAAGCCGCCAATGGTTAACAAACAGCTCTCAAAATTCCTGAAAAGTTGACAATAAATTCTCATGAGAAGCCCAGCACAAAGATATCTCTATCTCACTCTGCACATAAAATCAACTACTATGCCTCACAAGTATATTTCCACTTGCCCCCCTACTCTCTAACCTGCTTGCCAACATTTTAGCCTAGGTCTTTATTATCTCTCCCTTATATTTTTACCTATCTCCAGCCCATTCTTCAAAAAACAGCCAAAGTAATTTCTAATACACACATATGAGCATGTCACTTCCCTGAGTAAAACCTTTCAATTATTCATTATTGCTTTCAGGATTAAGTCCATATTCCTCTGCTAGGCATTAATAAAAAACATTCACTTTTGTACTACACCATGGCCCCACTTATTTCTTATTCAAATGACACTTCTTCTAGAAAGCTTTTCCTGATTATCCCAATGCTCAAATGTTATTTACTACAGTCTGTATTGTAACACAGCTTTTATAAAACTAAACTTATTGAGATATAGTTTACATATACAAGTTTTGTTTGTATTTTTCAGGGACATCATATAGATTAAAGTCACTGAAAGCAGGGGCCAAATCTTTTCAGTACCTAGAAGAGTAAATTGAATGTGCTCAAAAAGTGTTTGAGTAAATGAATCAATGAGTATAAATGTCATGGTCAGTTGTAGTTTGGAAATTAATTATGTGTGATCTGTGGGCCAATAAAGTCAGATAGTGAGAAGCAACACTATCCATTTCACTATCCTCAGTACTGATAGCAACATACTTTGGAGTTCTTGATACTAGATTTTTGTAAGAAAAAAATAATAATTGGACACATGTAGAGGAAGATGACTATAAATGGTAACAGGAGAAGATGACTATAAATGGTAACAGGAGGAGAAACTATGTCACACACAGAGAAACAAATGGAATTGGCTCGGGAGTAGTGTTTGCCCTGTACACTAAGGAAGTACGTAAGCACTGCTTTCAAACATGGCAGAATGTTGTGAGAACAAGATTTATCCTACTTGGGATAGTCTTGCTCTATATGATCTGAAAGGGCAATATGAGGGTCAAAGAAAAGAGGGTACAAAGAGGCACAATCCCACATCCTAACAGTCATAGCTCTGCAAATAAATGCTTTCAGAAAAGGTAATAATATGTGTGTATCATACTCTATAGAACATGCACAAAAATGGGGATTTAAGAGCTAAAAATTAGAATTATAATAACTTCCCACATCTCCATAGATCACCTTAGGCACCAAGGGGGTAAACATCCCCACTTTGGAGATCACTGACTGAGACCAGGGTTTCCTGATTGATATTAGGACCTTCCTCCTAGGTAAGCAGAAAACTCTGAATCAGGGTTGAGTGTTAAAAAGATAAGAAGCACAAAGAAGAGTTCTGGATCAGATGGCTTCACTGGTGAATTCTATGAAACATTTAAAGAAGAATTAATACCAATCCATCTCAAACTTTCCCCCAAAATTGAAGAGGGTAAAACAATTCCAAACTCATTCTATGAGGCCAGCTTTACCCTGATACCAAAGCAAGAAAAATGTACCACAGGGAAAGAAAACTGCAGACAAATATCTCTCATGAACGTTGATGCAAAAACACTAGCAAACTGAATTCAGCAGCATATTAAAAGGATTATACACCTTAAAAGGATTATACACCATGGCCAAGTGGGATTTATTCCTGGAAGGCAAAGATGTTTTAACATATCAAAACCAATCAATCTAATACATTCCAATAACAGAATGAAGGGGAAAAACCCACATGATCATCTCAATTGATGCAGAAAGCACGTGACAAAATTCAACAGCCACTCATGAAAAAACACTCAACAAACTAGGAATAGGAGGAAATTTCTCAACATGATAAAGGCCATGTATGAAAAATGTACAGCTAACATCATACTCAATGGTAAAA
Organism: Eubalaena glacialis; assembly: GCF_028564815.1. NCBI lineage: Eukaryota > Metazoa > Chordata > Mammalia > Artiodactyla > Balaenidae > Eubalaena > Eubalaena glacialis. Next base: position 50,125,749 of record NC_083736.1, read on the forward strand.
GACTGAAAGCTTTTCCTCTAAGATCAGGAAGAAGACAAGGATACTGCTTTCATTACTTCTATTCAGCACAGAGTTACAAGTTTTAGCCAAAGCTATTAGGCAAGAAAAGAATAAAAGGTATCCAAACTGGAAAGGAAGAAGTAAAATCTCTGTTTGAAGATGACATGATCTTATATGTAGAAAACCCCAAAGATTCTACACACACACACACACCTGGTAGAGTTAATGAATGAACTCAGCAAAGTTAGAGAATATAAAATCATTATGCAAAAAAAAGGAAGTTTCATTTCTATACACTAATGGTAAACAATCCCAAAAGGAAATTAGGGTGACAATTCTATTTAGGATAGTATCAAAAAAGAATAAAATACTTAAGAATAAAGTTAACAAAATAAGCAAAACCCTTGTATAATGAATACTATAAAACATTGCTGAAAAAAATTAAAGACATAAATAAATGGAAAGACACCCTATGTTTACAGATTGGAAGACTTAATATTGTTAAGATGACAATACTACCCTAAGTGATCTACATATTCAATGCAATCCCTATCAGAATCCCAACAATTTTTTTTGTAGAAATAAAATAAAAATCCTAAATTTCATATACAATTTCATGGGACCCCAAATAGTCAAAACAATCTTCTTTTTGTTGAAGTATTGGTTGATTTACAATATTATATTAGTTTCAGGTGTACAGCATAGTTATTCAGTATTTTTACAGATTATACTTCATTAAAATTTATTACAAGACAATGGCTATAATTCCCCGTGCTATCCTTGTTGCTTATCTATTTTATACATCGTAGTTTGTATCTCTTAATCTCATACCCTTAATTTTCCCCTCTCCCTTTCCTTCTCCTTCTCCCCTTTGGTAACCACTAGTTTGTTTTGTATATCAATATAAATAGACTCACAGATATAGAAAACAAAACAATCAACAAAGGAGAACAAAGTTGGAAGATTCACACTTCCCAATTTCAAAGCTTACCACAGGTTACATTAATCAAAACAGTGTAGTACTTACATAAAGGCAGACATGTAGACCAATATAATAGAGAGCCCAGAAATCTACACACACACACACACACACACACACACACACACACACATATATATATATATATATATATATATATATATATATATATATATATATATATATTCAAATGATTTTTGACAAGGATGCCAAGACAAGTCAATGGGGAAAAGACAGTTAATTCAATAATTGGTTCTGAGAAAACTGGATATCCACATGGAAAAGAATGTGTGTGGGCCCTTACCTTACATCATATACAAAAATTAACTCAAAATGGATCAAAGACATAAACATATGAGGTAAAACTATCAAACTCTTCGAAGAAAACATAGGGGGAAATCTCCATGGCATTAGATTTGGCAATGATTCCTCGGACATAACACCAAAAGCATAGGCAATAAAAAAATAGATAAATAGTACTTCATCAAAATTAAAAACTTTTGTGCATCAAAAGGTATTATCTAGAGAGTGAAAAGGCAATCCATGGAATAGGAGAAAATATTTGCCAATCTTATATCTCATAAGGGATTAATATCCAGAATATATAAAGAACTCCTACAACTCAGCAACAACCAATTCAAAAACAACTCAATTTAAATAAACAGCCCAATTTTAAAAATGGACAAAAGACTTGAATACACATTTCTCCAAAGAAGATATATAAATGACTAATAGCACTTGAAAAGATGCTCAACATCACTACTCATTAGGGAAATGCAAATCAAAACCACAATAAGATACCACCTCACACCCATTAGGATGACTTATTTCCCCCTCTGCCCCTCAAAAACAACCCAGAAAATAGCAAGTGTTGTGAGTATGTAGGGAAATTGGAACCCTTGTGCATTGCTAGTAGAACTGTAAAATGGTGCAGCCACTGTGGAAAACATCATGGTGCATCCTCAAAAAATTAAGCATAGAATTACCATATAATCCAGTAATTTCAAATCTAGGTATATACCGAAAATAATTGAAAGCAGGGACTTGAAGAGATATTTGTACACCAATGTTCATATCATCATTAGTCACCATAGCCAAAAGGTAAAAACAACCCAAATGTCCATCGACAGATGAATGGATAAACAAAATGTGGTGTGTGTGTATATATATGTATATATACATATTTTTGTTGTGTGAGTGTGTGTGTGTATATATATATATATATATATACATAAAATGGGGACATTATTCAACCTTAAAAAGGGATGAAATTCTGAGACATGCTACAACATGGATGCACCTTGAAAATATTATGCAAAGTGTGTCTGTATTATGCAAAGTAAAATAAGCCAGAGGCAAAAGGGCAAATATTGTCCTTATATACGGTACCTAAAAGATTCACAGTTGTAGAAACAGAAAGTAGAATAGTGGTTACCGGGGACTAGGGGGAGATAATAATAGAGAGTTACTGTTTAATGGGTAATGGGTACATAGTTTCAGTTTGGACTGATGAACAAGTTCGGAGGTGGATAGTGTTTAACGTCACTGAATTATACACAAAATTGTTAAAATGGTAAATTTTATGTTATGCATATTTTACAATAAAAATATTTTTAAGGGATAGGATACTGTATTCTCTGCCCTTGGAAAGATTCTACTTCATTGCAGTGGTTCTCAAGTAGGCCTGTGTCTCAGTAACATTTGAGGGATTTTCTAAAAATAAAATGGTCTCACATTTTATCTATTGTTCTAAAGATTTTTCCCAAAAATTCGGTATGTCTTCAAGATCTTTCCTTGTCTATACATACAAAGATGCATTATTCTTTTAGGTTGTTTTCATATTTCTGCTATTAAAAACAATGCTCCAATGTATATGTGTCCTTATGTACTTAGGTAAGATTTTTCTCAAATGTGTATACTGTGGGGTAAAGGGTCATAAGTGTCATAAGTTATGCACATTTAAAATTTTAAGAGATACTTCCAAATTGTTGTCCAAAGTGGCTATATTCCACCATAAGGGTATAAGAGCATCTATTTCCACATACTCTTGTCACTACTGGATGTTATCAAACTTTCAATGTTAAAAAAGTTATCTCATTGTTTTAATGTGAATTTCCTTAAATTCTAGTTAAGATGAGAATCTTTTCATGTGTTTATTAGCCTTTTGTATTTCCTCTTCTGCTCATACCTTTTGGCCATTTTTCAATTAAGTTGTTTTTGTTTTACATATTGCTTTATGTAAGTGAGTATGTGTGTGTGTGTCTGTATATATATATATATTTTCAAGACACTTTATTGGTGTTAGGTGTTGCAGCTATTTCTCTAGTATTTACTAGTCTATTAACTTTGTTTATGCTGTCTGTTGTCATTAGCAAAGTCAGATTTATCAATCTTTTCTGTATTTTGAAGTTCGTGTCTTAAGAAAGCTTTCCTTAAAACCACATTCATAAATATTATTCTGTATTTCTTTTATACTTCCCTCTTTTACAAATTTAGACCTTTAATGTGCCTAGTATTTGCTTTTACCAATGGAGTGAAACGGAGATCTAAACATATTCTTAAATGAATAACAAATTGTCCAAGAATCGTTTGCCCTTCACCCCATTGATTGAAATGTAAAATAAATTGCATATTAAATCCACTATAATTATGTTCAATTTCACATTATAAATCATTTGAGGTAATTTTGATGTTTAGACAGGGTTAAGAACCACTTGCCAGACCTCAGTTGCCATATCTGGAAAGTGGAGATAATAATGACTTACCTGCCTAAAGGCAGCAGATAGGACCAGATTGTGTCTGTGGCCGTTGCAACTTTAATGATTTAATGCTCTGTTTTCTCTAATATTTTCTACTCTACCCTGTGGAGGATCAGTTAAGAAAGATTACTAATGATAAGTAAACATCTACTCTACATGAATTTGGTAAGCTCCTTCATGCACACAAAGCATCTGAATGTTCAGTTTCATGTGCACAGTATTTCTCACTTTTCTTTACTCAAAGCAGATGTAGGGACTGAGAAGGAATAAAAGAATAAATTGGCTTATTTCACGTTATTGAGGGTCCTTCTCTTGTTGTTGCTACTATCTGTAAATTGAGAAGTGAAATACCTAAGCCTCCTTGTTTATAAACTTTAGTAAATAGCAGATTTTCAAGTCACATCATGATTGATTGAGAGATGGTGTCAGAAGTACAGAAGCAACAGTCATGATCAGTTAAAAACCTTTTTCTCTAAATGGAAGGAAGAAATCGGTTACTTTGCTCATTGACATTGAATACTAAGAAAATAAACCATAGCTGCTGAACCTCAAATCATCTCCAAGACCAGTGCTCCCTAGCTGATGAAGTCAAATACATTGCATTATACATACATAATACAAAATACATTAGACTTACCCTTGGCATTTTCAGATTTAACATGTCTACTGCAGCCTCCAACATATGTGACTCCAAATTATGTCCTAGTAAAATGGCATTTATTATCAGTGTACCATGACAAGTACTCAGCATGAGTGAGCCTAAGTAAATGTTAAGCATCTACAACTCTATGTGTCTTTATTGTTTTTATTTTATTTATCATCATATTTCATCTTAGCCACTTCCCTCTGAAATAGAAATTATCCACAGTTTATAGATGAAGGAATCATAAAATTTGGGATATGGGCAAATGTGAGTATTTGGAAAGAGCTCAAGTCGTATCCCTCCTGAACATGGACTCAACTGCAGAAACAATGATAATAGCAATAAAAGCTAATATTTGTTGATCTCTGATAGGCCATCTGCTCTATGTGATTTATATGTATTAATGCATTTATTCCTTGCAGCTACTCTATGAGGTAGATATCATTATTACATATCTTTACACATACATTTTTCACTGATAAACAGTACTCATTTTTTAAAGTCTCACCTTAAGTGTAACCATTATCTCACATTGGAGGGGGTGCAGTACTTGTTGGGGTTGAGAGAAGAAAGGCCAGACACCAGAAACAAAGAAAACAAAGACACACAGGCATGAAACAAATACCTCTTTTGTGGCCCTTTCTAGGAACAAACAATTTCATATTCCTATAGTTAAGACAAAAGAGGAGAGCTGGGCAGTAGATAGAGCTGAGGTTTTGGCACCTATTATAGTAATAGAGTGATGATGGTGGCCTGTATCATGATCACAGCAGTATGGATCAAAAAAGGGGAACTAGATACCATAAGTATTAAGGAGGCTAAATAAACAAGACTCTGTCATTGATTGAATGTAAGGGGTAAGAGAGAGGGAAGAGATGAGATGATGCTCATATTTATGGTTTAGGCAACTCGGTGAAAGGCAGATGCATATAGAAATTTGGAGCTTAGGAAAAAATCTGTCCAGAAGATATAGATTTGGTAATAAAGAGAATATAGAGATGGGTAATTGAAGCCTGATATCAAGTGGGATCATCAAGGGAAGGAGTGTAAAAGCACCACCACTCCAAAAAGACATGTGAAGCAGTTATCAGCTGAACCCAGCACACACAAGCCATATTTTCCTGTGTGATTTGGGAAAGTTCTTAACTTTTCTGAGCCTCAGTTTCCTCTTGTTTAAAGTGGAGATAATGCACTATTTTATGCAAAGGATGCATTGCTAAAGATGCTACACAATTCAAGATTAATTTTCTCATAGGGATAAATGTAAATTAGAGAGAATGCATCCTTGGGCTCCATAAATCTATAACCATTTTTGCATTAATGTTACTTTTAGTTCTCTAGGTATTGGTTTTTATACCTCACAGGATACTGCTTGGTCAATCAAACATTGCACAGCCTATTATGATGGTAGTTTGGCCCTCTTCATAGCTTTTCTTTTTTCTTATCACTTCTGACTTCTACTATAAAGTTAATGATTTTAAGATGTATTTTTCCTTAGTACTAGTACCCGATGAACCTAAGCTGATGTCGTAAAATATACTTAAAATATTTAAATAATAATAGTAACACTAAAAAGTAGCACCAAGAGTATTCCCAGAAGTTACAATGCATACACGAGTCACAGGATACTGACAAATTAATGTTTACCAACCAAAGTGAAGCTACCATGTGGAATAGTTTATTATTCCTTTAGCTCCCAACTTTAAAATTAAGCCCTTCTTTTTGCTTTATTTATTTTTTAATTTGGGGAGATTATATTATTTTAAATTTAATACATACCAACATTTCCATATGCAACTACTTCAAATTTACATAAATTAAATTTGCATGCAATACAACTTCACTCATGTTGTGACAGCTTCATCTCAAAAAATTGTTGATGATGAAGATTCATGAAAGAATGTAGGAAAGTGCTTGACTCTATATACAGCATTTAGTAAATGTTCAGCACATGTTATTTAATTTCCCTTTTCCCCCAAGCATTGCATTAACTTGTAGTTGTCTAGGTGGAAGAGAGAAAATGGCAGTATGTATACAATATTCTTTTTTATTCTCACATCTTTATTGGAGTATAAATGCTTTACAATGTTGTGTTAGTTTCTGCTGTACAACAAAGTAAATCAGCTATATGTATACATATATCCTCATATTTCCTCCCTCTTGAGCCTCCCTCCCACCCTCCCTATCCCATCCCACTAGGTCGTCAAAAAGCATCAAGTTGATCTCCTTGTGCTATGCAGCAGCTTCCCACTAGCCATCCATTTTACATTTGGAAGACCTAAATAGACATTTCTCTAAAGTAGACATGCAGATGGCCAACAAATACATGAGAAGATGTATATAATATTCTAAAATAAGTTTTAGAGGTGCTGGTGTGTAAAAAAACAAAACAAAAAATACTCTGGTATCATTCATGAATCCTATACTTTGAAATTAACTGAATTTTCATCACATTTTTCCTTTATTTTAGGGAGACGTCTCTCCATTCCATAGGCTATATTCCCACCTAGTATCCTGCAGAGGCAACTGCCTGTATCTTACTTTTCTCCTGATTATCAAAATACTTGGAAAATACAGAAAAGTATAAAGAACTGAACAAACATCATGTATAATCCCACCACCCAGAGGCAATTACGTAGAAGCCCTTGGAGATATTTCCTTCTAGTTTTTGTCTATGTATTTCTTTTTACATTAGAGAATTGAATCTATACCCATATACAATTTTGTAACCAGAGTTTTGCTTTAGCTTTATATCAGAAGAAATTCTCTATGACATTAAAACCTCTTCTTAAGCATCAGTTTAAAGACTGCATACTATTCCAACCTTTATTAAATTGGTTGTGCCCAAATGTTCACCACAAACACTCTCTGCATCATTGTACATCTTACCTAATCTTTGCCCATATTTTTTTTTACTAATTTGAATTCTAGAATATAAATAACTGAGTCAAAGTGAGTTTATTTTCAAAATAAATAAGGTTTTTCTTGATTTAAAAATAATACACATGCATTGTAAAAATGTTGAAAAATACTGACAAATATAAAGAAGAATACTATACTTCTTTATTATATTACTATAACTCCACCACCAAGTATAACTGTTGGTAAAATTTTGATGTGTTCCTTTTCAGTTTTTCTTTTCCTCTGTAGATTGTTTCTTAAAACTTTAATTGTTTACAACAATATGATAAACTAAATGCTTTTTAAATCTTCCTCCAATCCCTACAGTCACCTAGAAATTATAGATAAAATCGAGCAAACAACTTCTACAATGCATAGCTGAGCTTACAATAAAGTGAGAGAAATCCATAGTGCTCCAAAACCAAAGAAGCACCAGAAATCAAGGTGATTAAGGAGTGCTAAAGTCATAGGCTACCATGAGGGCATCACCTGATATTAGGGGCCAAGGATAGGTTTGAAAATGGTGCTGTGAGTAACTGGAATTCATTAAAAGTTTCTCAGTAGAATGACATAATTTGAGCTGTAATTTACAATGTTTTCTTTCTTTTTGATGGACAAACTAGATATAAGGATAAAAGACTGTCATGCCTTGGCATGACAAGACTGGAAGGAGTCAAAGCTGAAGGCCTGTTGGATAACTAATTAATGTGAGCGTTAATCAAGGGTATATATTTGTCCAATATTTGGAAAGTGGAAATGTAGATGGGCAGTGGGATCATGTAAAAGAGACATTTGGGTTATCTACCAAGTCACCATAAATCTAGGGTCCAGATACAGGGGAATCTGCACAATAGCAAGACATCATAGAAGAAAACAGCAGTCCATTACTAGGATTCTTCTGAGAAATTCTACCAGTTATTTTACCTTTTTTTTCTATTGGAATGATCCAGGTGTGATAAGGACTTGGGCTGATTAATAACGTGGCTAATATTTGAAGCCATGGAGCTTAGGAAGAGGAGAAATCCTCAAGAAGGACAAGAATTAATAGTCAAAAATCTAGAAGATTGCCAAGAAAATTTTATTATTGTTATGAATGTTTGTGTCCCCCTCAAAATTCATATTATTGAAACCCTATACACAAATGTGATGGTATTAGGAGGTAGGGCCTTGAGAGTTAATTAGGATTAGATGAGATCATGAGGATGGAGCCCTCATGAACGGGATTAGTGTACTTATAAGAATCGTGAAAGAACCTGTTTTCCCTTCACCCTCTGCTCTCTTCCATGTGAGGATACAAGATGTCAGCAGTCTGCAACCTGAAAAAGGGCTTTCACCAGAACTCGACCATGCTGGCAGCCTGATCTCAGACATGAGAGATCTTCAGCCTCCAGAATGGTGAGAAGTAAATTCCTTTGTTTATAAGCCACACAGTCTATGGTACTTTGTTATAGCAGCCTGAAATGACTAAGAAAATTGTCATAGAGGCTAAAGGAAGAAAGAGTTATAAGAAGAAGGAAGCAATCAACTGTATGAAATATCAGAGAAGCCCAGGAGGAACTGTATGGCTGTTTGATCTCTAAATTTGTAATATTAAAGTGAAGATGAACATCAGGAAGTTTAAGGAAAGGACTGGGCTAGAGATATGAATTTGAGAGTCATAAGGATAGAAATGGGAGTCGAAACTATGAGAGTAAATGTGATCATCCAAAGAGAGTATATAGAGGGAAAAGAGTAGTGACCTGAAGATTGAGTTCTTGAGAACACCAACATTTAATGGTAAGATAGACCAAAAAAATGGCATATGAAGACAGAGGACAGAGAAGAAGTGGTCAGAGAAATGTGAAGAGAACCTAGATGGTGATGTGTTATGAAACCCAAAGGTGAAGGTGTTTACAATGAAAATATTCAGCAGTTACAAATGCAGTTGCTAAATAAGTGGTTAATAAGACAAGGATTAGAAAATATTAATTTGGATTTGGCAATTAGAAGGTTATTATAGTATACCTTAACCAGTTCAAGTTTAGTGGAACACTGAGATAAAGATATTATATTGCTGTGAATTGAGAATTTTAGAAGTAAAGAAGACATACAACAAACACATGAAAAGATGCTAAACATCACTAATTACTAGAGAAATGCAAATCAAAACTACAATGAGGTATCACCTCACACTAGTCAGGATAGCCATCATCAAAAAACCTACAAACAATAAATGCTGGAGGGGGTGTGGAGAAGAGGGAATCCTCCTACACTGTTGGTGGGAATGTAAATTGGTACAGCCACTATGGAGAACAGTATGGAGGTTCCTTAAAAAGCTAAAAATAGAGCTACCATACGACCCAGCAATCCCACTCCTAGGCATATATCTGGTGAGAACCATAATTCAAAATGATGCATGTGCCCCAATGTTCATTGCAGCACTATTTATAATAGCCAGGACATGGAACCAACCTAACTGTCCATCGATGGATGAATGGATAAAGAAGATGTGGTACATATATACAATGGAATATTACTCAGCCATAAAAAGGAACAAAATAGTGTCATTTGCAAAGATGCGGGTGGACCTAGAGATTGTCATACAGAGTAAAGTAAGTCAGAAAGAGAAAAACAAATATAATATCACTTATATGTGGACTCTAGAAAAATGGTAGAGATGAACTTATTTGCAAAGCAGAAATAGAGTCACAAATATAGAGAACAAACTTACGGCTACCAAGGGGGAAAGGGGGTGGGATGAATTGAGAGATTGGGACTGACATATATATACTACTATGTATAAAATATATAACTAATGAGAACCTACTGTATAGCACAGGGAACTCTACTCAATTCTCTGTGGTGACCTAAATGGGAAAGAAATCTAAAAAAGAGTGGATATATGTATGTATAACTGATTCACTTTGCTCTACAGCAAGAAACTAACACAACATTGTAATGCAACTATACTCCAATAAAAATTAATTTTAAAAAAAAGAAAAAGAAATTGCCAGTTAAATAAAAAAGGACAAATTCAATTATATTTATAGCCAATTTTTAAAGTATATCTTTTAGATATCACTGACAGCTTATAGGAAAAATAAATACAGTTTATTCATTAAAACAAAAGATGTCTAAAGCCTATAAGCTATTACAAAAGTGCTTACCAGGATGTGGGAACCAGGGTGGTGGAAAGACCTAAGGGCAGTGTAACAGTCAAGGTCTTGACAGGAAACAGATGACACACTTAAACTGGGTTATTTAAGAGAGTTTAAATACTTATGGTGTTGAGAAACCACAATGCATAGTATAGTACTATAAGTTAGTAACATAGACGTTTGTTATTATCATCCCTAGGTTTGATTTAGTCAAGGGGAAGGAGCAGTCACTGGAACCTGGATTCAGAGGAGCTATGTGGAGAGGATTGCTTGACAGAGACGTGTATTTTGGTTGAGAAGAGTATCCAGCCAGTTGTGGCCCTTCAGGGAAGGAGCCAGGGAAATAAATATTTCAACTTTAGTTTCTGCTGTCCCTTTGACTTCCTGTCAGTGGTTCACATTGGCTGACACAACAAGAATTCAGAAGATAAGAGGATCTATATAGGTCTGCCTCTGGATGCACAGAGCAGGGTGGAAAGAGGTCAAAAATGGATTTGGAGGGACAAACAAACAGAAGATACCTAGCAGTCTTTACCTCAAATATTTGCCTAATTTTACCCTGCCTTTCCTATCATCACAAAGGCCAAGTACAACTACCAGGATGAGGCACAATAGACAGAAAAATGGTAGAGAGCCTCTTCTAACCAGGCTGGGTAAGGCAGGCCTGGATTATTGCAGGCTTCAATGGAATAATTATTGAATAAGGTTGGCCTTTGAGACCAGTGAGTTAGAGCATGGGGTTGGCAAGCTTTAGCTCATAAAGGGAAGAACCTATGAAATCCAAATCAAGAATAGGTCAAGTGGATGAGGCAGAAACTCAAGGAAAGGATTTGGGACTTATGACCAGAGTAGATGGGCTGCGCAGGGCAAGATTATAAGTAGGAAGCAAAATAGGTAGAAAGAGGATGGCATATAAGCCATTGATGAGATCTTTTCAGGCTTTACCTGTTGGCACTAAGTAGGCTGCTTATAGACCTAACTGGAAAAATGGTCTATATATTCTGCTTTTGTAGTCTTGACTCCATCCTTTGTCCAGTAAGTATCCTAGATCTTAATCCCACTCTGCTTCTACCTGGATCCTTATGCCTAAATTCAATTCATGTGATTCCCTCTGCCCATGATCCCCTGCTGGAGATGCTCCTGCCTAACTCTAGTCTCTCCCCATTAACTCATATCTGTGACATGGATGCCACCATTAGTCCAAATAACTATAATCAGAGAGTCTCACACTAACAACATCTCTATGTACTCAGAATCTCATTATAATATCATTTTTTCTAATTCATTACTCTACAACTTGGCTTTAGGCTATATATTTAGATTCAGCTCCTGTTCAGGCTCTGCTGCCTGGTCCAGATCTTCGGAATTTTTTTGAATACTCAGAGTCCACTTTTGTGGTACAAATTTGGACTGTCTATGTAAGAAAACAGCATATGGTAAAGGTTAAGATTATGGGCTCTGGGGTCATAGTGCTTGTGTTTGAAACTTGTGTACCCCTTACTAGTCTTGTTACCTTTTGAAATTTTATCCTTTCTGAGCCTCAACTTCTTTATCTACAAAATTGGAATAGTAACAGTATTTGCTTCATAGAGTTGTTATGATGATTAAATGAGATGAAGCATGTGAAGTCAGTACTGTGCCCAGCATATAATAAAAATTCAATACAGACGGTCCCTAACTTACAACGGTTTGACTTACGATTTTTTGACTTTACGATGGTGTGAAAGCAGTATACATTTAGTAGAAACTGTACATTGAATCTTGAATTTTTATCTTTTCTATTGCTAGTGATATGCAGTACGATACTCTCCCGTGACACTGGGCAAGCAGCAGTGAGCCACAGCTCCCAGTCAGACATGCGATCACAAGAGTAAACAAATGATACACTTGCAAACGTTTTGTACCCATACAACCATTCTACTTTTCACAATCAGTACAGTATTCAATAAATTGCATGACGTATTCAAAACTATTATAAAATAGGCTTTGTGTTAAAGGATGCCCAACTGTAGACTAATATAAGTGTTCTGAGCACGTTTAAGGTCTTGGTCAGGGAGTAACACATTTTCCCAGAGAGGCTGCTGATTTGTCATCATTTCACAATAATCCTACTGGAATTGTTTTTCTATTTCATGAAGCTCACCGACTACATTCTATGGAAAGATCTTCCAGTATGACACACTTTTTGATCGAAGATTTGCCATCAAGTTATTAGTTATTTTCAAATGTGTTTCACTTTCACTAAGACTAATAAATTCTGTCTTCCAGGCTTAGAGGTAAGTGAGGTTGGAGACAAAAAGAAAGAGAAGATAGAGGAGGGAGGTAGAGATAACTGGAATGTACGTGAGTGTTTGAGGGGGAGAGGTTGGATCTAGCAGGACAGTATTTAAATCTCCTTATAAAGCTCTCAAAATCATTCTCAGCAGAGTCTAAAAAAAATCACAAAATACTTGAAGTGGATTTCTTGTGAAAACTGGTGAAGGGGCTGAATTCAACATTAGGGTGCTTGTGGGGGCAGAGAAGAGAAAACACATATTACATAAGATAACTGATAGAGAGAAAGTCAAGAGAAAGTAAGCGATCAGGACCAATTGCAGGGAGGAGTGGAATTGGGATACAGGGAATCTTTAACAAGCTTTTTCTATTTCTTTATTTTTTGAAGGGGGATTGTTTATTTTTTTAATAAACTTTCATTGGAGTATAATTGCTTCATAATCCTGTGTCAGTTTCTGTTGTACAACAAAGTGAATAAACCATAAACATACATATATCCCCATATTCCCACCCTCTTGAGCCTCCCTCCAACTTCCTTATCGCACCCCTCTAGGTCCTTGCAAAGCACCGAGCTGATCTCCCTGTGCTATGTGGCTGCTTCCCACTAGCTAACTGTTTTACATTTGGCAGTGTATATATGTCGATGCTAATCTCTCACTTCGTCCCAGCGTCCCTCTCCACGCCCCGTGTCCTCAAGTCCATTCTCTATGTCTACATCTTTAATCCTGCCACTAGGTTCATCAGTACCTTTTTTTGTTTTTTTACATTCCATATATATGCGTTAGTATACGGTATTTGTTTTTCCCTTTCTGACTTACTTCACTCTATATGACAGACTCTAGATCCATCCACCTCACTACAGATAATTCAATTTCATTTCTTTTTAAGGCTGAGTAATATTCCATTGTATATGTGTGCCACATCTTCTTTATCAATTCATCTGCCGATGGACACTTAGGTTGCTTGCATGTCCTGGCTATTGTAAATGGTGCTGCAATGAATAGTGTGCTACATGACTTATTTTTTTTAACATCTTTATTGGAATATAATTGCTTTACAATGGTGTGTCAGTTTCTGCTTTATAACAAAGTGAATCAGCTATACATATATATATATATCCCCATATCTCGTCCCTCTTGCATCTCCCTCCCATCCTCCTTAACTCACCCCTCTAGGTGGACACAAAGCACCGAGCTGATTTCCCTGTGCTATGCGGCTGCTTCCCACTAGCTATCTATTTTACATTTGGCAGTGTATATATGTCCATGCCACTCTCTCACTTCGTCCCACCTTACCCTTCCCCCTGCCTGTGTCCTCAAGTCCATTCTCTACATCTGCGTGTTTGTTCCTGTCCTGCCCCTAGGTTCTTCAGAACCATTTCTCTTTTTCAGATTCCATATATATGTGTCAGTATATGGTATTTGTTTTTCTCTTTTGAACTTACTTCACTAAGGTAGACAGACTCTAGGCCTATCAACCTCACTAAAAATAACTAAATTTCATTTCTTTTTATGGCTGAGTAATATTCCATTGTATATATGTGCAAAATCTTCTTTATCCATTCATCTGTCGATGGACACTTAGGTTTCTTCCATGTCCTGGCTATTGTAAATAGAGCGGCAATGAATGTTGTGGTACAGGACTCTTTATGAATTATGGTTGTCTCAGGGTATATGCCCAGTAGTGGGATTGCTGGATGGTATGGTAGTTCTATTTTTAGATTTTTAAGGAACCTCCATAATGTTCTCCATAGTGGCTGTATCAATTTACATTCACGCCAACAGTGCAAGAGGGTTCCCTTTTCTCCACACCCTCTCCAGCATTTATGTTTGCAGATTTTTTGATGATGGCCATTTTGACTGGTGTGAGGTGATACCTCATTGTAGTTTTGACTTGAATTTCTCTAATGATTAGTGATGTTGAACAGCTTTTCATGCATCTCTTGGCCATCTGTATGTCTTCTTTGGAGAAATATCTATTTAGGTCTTCTGCCAATTTTTGGATTGGTTGTTTGCTTTTTTGATATTCGGCTGCATGAGCTGTTTGTATATTTTGGAGATTAATCTTTGTCAGTTGCTTTATTTGCAAATATTTTCTCCCATTCTGAGGGTTGTCTTTTCGTCTTGTTTATCGTTTCCTTTGCTGTGCAAAAGCTTTTAAGTTTCATTAGGTCCCATTTGTTTGTGTTTTTATTTCCATTTCTCAAGGAGCTGGGTCACAAAGGATCTTGCTGTGATTTATATCATAGAGTGTTCTGGCTATGTTTTCCTCTAAGAGTTTTATACTGTCTGGCCTTACATTTAGGTCTTTAATCCATTGTGAGTTTATTTTTATGTATGGTGTTAAGGAGTGTCCTAATTTCATTCTTTTACATGTCCAGTTTTCCCAGCACCACTTATTGAAGAGGCTGGCTTTTCTCCATTGTATATTCTTGCCTCCATTATCAAAAATAAGGTGACCATATGTGTGTGGGTTTATCTCTGGGCTTTCTATCCTGTTCCATTGATCTATATTTCTGTTTTTCTGCCAGTACCATACTGTCTTGATTACCGTAGCTTTGAAGTATAGTCTGAAGTCCAGGAGCCTGATTCCTCCAGTTCCGTTTCTCCTTCTCAGCGTTGCTTTAGCTATTCGGGATCTTTTGTGTTTCCATACAAATTGTGAAATTTTTTGTTCTAGTTCAGTGAAAAATGTAATTGGTAGTTTGATAGGGATTGCACTGAATCTGTAGATTGCTTTGGGTAGTATAGTCATTTTCACAATGTTGATTCTTCCAATCCAAGAACATGATATATCTCCCCATCTGTTTGTAACCTCTTTAATTTCTTTCATCAGTGTCTTATAATTTTCTGCATACAGGTCTTTTGTCTCCTTATGTAGGTTTATTCCTAGGTATTTTATTTTTTTGTTGCAATGGTAAATGGGAGTGTTTCCTTAATTTCACTTTCAGATTTTTCATCATTAGTGTATAGGAATGCAAGAGAATTCTGTGCATTATTTTTGTATCCTGCTACATTACCAAATTCATTGGTTAGCTCTAGTAGTTTTCTGGTAGAATTTTTAGGATTCTCTCTCTATAGTTTCATCTGCAAACAGTGACAGCTTTACTTCTTCTTTTCCAATTTGGATTCCTTTTATTTCTCTTTCTTCTCTGATTGCTGTGGCCAGAACTTCCAACACTGTGTTGAATAATAGTGGTGACAGTGGACAACCTTGTCTTGTTCCCGATCTTAGAGGAAATGGTTTCAATTTTTCACCATTGGGAATGATGTTGGCTGTGGGTTTGTCATATATGGCCCTTATCATTTTGAGGTAAGTTCCCTCTATGCCTACTTTCTGGA
Organism: Eubalaena glacialis; assembly: GCF_028564815.1. Classification (NCBI taxonomy): domain Eukaryota; kingdom Metazoa; phylum Chordata; class Mammalia; order Artiodactyla; family Balaenidae; genus Eubalaena; species Eubalaena glacialis. The sequence continues at coordinate 50,141,783 of NC_083736.1, forward strand.
GGGTTTTTATCATAAATGGAGGTTGAATTATGTCAAAAGCTTTTTCTGCATCTATTGAGATATTCATATGGTTGTTCTCCTTCAGTTTTTTAATATGGTTTATCACATTGATTGATTTGCATATATTAAAGAATCCTTGCATTCCTGGGATAAACCCCACTTGATCATGGTGTATGAACCTTTTAATGTGCTGTTGAATTCTTCTGCTAGTATTTTGCTGAGGATTTTTCATCTATGTTCATCAGTGATATTGACCTGTAGTTTTCTTTCTTTGTGGCATCTTTGGTTTTGGTATCAGAGTGATGGTGGCCTCGTAGAATGAGTTTGGGAGTGTTCATCTCTCTGCTATATTTTGGAAGAGTTTGAGAAGGATAGGTGTTAGCTCTTCTATAAATGTTTGATAGAATTTGCCTGTGAGTCCATTTGGTCCTGGACTTTTGTTTGCTGGAAGATTTTAAATCACAGTCTCAATTTCAGTGCTTGTGATTCGTCTCTTAATATTTTCTATTTATTCCTGGTTCAGTCCTGGAAGGTTGTGCTTTTCTAAGAATTTGTCCATTTCTTCCAGGTTGTCCATTTCATTGCCATATAGTTGCTTGTAGTAATTTCTCATGATCCTTTGTATTTCTGCAGTGTCAGTCCTTACTTCTCCTTTTTTTCATTTCTAATTCTATTGATTTGAATCTTCTCCCTTTTTTTCTTGATGAGTCTTGCTAATGGTTTATCAATTTTGTTTTTCTTTTCAAAGAACCGGATTGTAGTTTTATTGATCTTTGCTATTGTTTTCTTCATTTCTTTATCATTTATTTCTGATCTGATTTTTATGATTTCTTTCTTTCTGCTGACTTTGGGGCTTTTTTGTTCTTCTTTCTCTAATTGCTTTAGGTGTAAGTTTAGGTTTTTTATTTGAGGTGTTTTTTTGTTTCTTAAGGTAGGATTGTATTGCTATAAACTTCCCTCTTAGAAATGCTTTTGCTGCATCCCATAGGTTTTGGGTCATCGTGTTTTCATTGTCACTTGTTTCTAGGCATTGTTTGATTTCCTCCTTCATTTCTTCAATGATCTCTTGGTTATTTAGTTGTGTATTGTTTAGCTTCCATGTGTTTGTACTTTTTACAGATTTTTTTCTTCTAATTGATATCTAGTCTTATAATGTTGTAGTTGGAAAAGATACTTGATATGATTTCAATTTTCTTAAATTTACCAAGGCTTGATTTGTGACTCAAGATATGATCTATCCTGGAGAATGTTCCTTGAGCACTTGAGAAGAAACTGTATTCTGTTGTTTTTGGATGGAATATTCCATAAATATCAATTAAGTCCCTCTTGTTTAATGTGTCATGTAAAGCTTGTGTTTCCTTACTTATTTTCATTTCATATAATCCATCCAGTGGTGAAAGTGGGGTGTTAAAGTCCCCAGTATTATTGTGTTACTGTTGATTTCCCCTTTTATAGCTGTTAGCATTTGCCTTATGTATTGAGGTGCTCCTATGTTGGGTGCATAAATATTTACAATTGTTACATCTTCTTCTAGGATTGATCCCTTGATCGTTATGTAGTGTCCTTCTTTGTATCTTATAATAGTGTTTATTTAAAGTCTATTTTGTCTGATATGAGAATTGCTACTCCAGGTTTCTTTTGATTTCCATTTCCATGGAATATATTTTTCCATCCCCTCACTTTCAGTCTGTATATGTCCCTAGGTCTGAAGTGGGTCTCTTGTAGATAGCATATGTATGGGTCTTGTTTTTGGATCCATTTAGCCAGTCTATGTCTTTTGGTTAGAGCATTTAATCCATTTACATTTAAGATAGTTATCGATATGTATGTTCCTATTCCCATTTTCTTAATTGTTTTGGGTTTGTTATTGTAGGTCTTTTCCTTGTCTTGTGTTTCTTGCCTAGAGAAGTTCCTTTAGCATTTGTTGTGAAGCTCGTTTGGTGGTGCTGAATTCTCTTAGTTTTTGCTTGTCTGTGAAAGTTTTAATTTCTCTGTCGATTCTGAATACGATCCTTGCTGGGTAGAGTAACCTTGGTTGTAGTTTTTTCCCTTTCATCACTTTAAATATGTCCTGCCCCTCCCTTCTGGCTTGCAGAGTTTCTGCTGAAAGATCAGCTGTTAACCTTATGGGGATTCCCTTCTATGTTATTTGTTGTTTTTCCTTTGCTGCTTTTAATATTTTTCCTTTGTATTTAATTTTTGATATTTTCATTAATATTTGTTTTGACATGTTTCTTCTAGGATTTTTCTTGTATGGCACTCTCTGCACTTCCTGGACTTGATTGACTATTTCCTTTCCCATATTAAGAAATTGTTCATGTATAATCTCTTCAAATATTTTCCCAGTCCCTTTCTTTTTCTCTTCTTCTTCTGGAGCCCCTATAGTTCGAATGTTGGTGCATTTAATGTGGTCCCAGAGGTCTTTGATACTGTCCTCAATTCTTTTCATTCTTTTTTCTTTATTCTGCTCTGCGGTAGTTATTTCCACTATTTTACCTTTCTGGTCACTTATCCATGCTTCTGCCTCAGTTATTCTGTTATTGATTCCTTCTGGAGAATGTTTAATTTCATTTACTGTTTTGTTCATCATTGTTTGTTTGCTCTTTAGTACTTCTAGGTCTTTGTTAAATATTTCTTGTATTTTCTCCATTCTATTTCCAAGATTTTGGATCATCTGTACTATCATTAGTCTGAATTATTTTTCAGGTAGACTGCCTATTTCCTCTTCATTTGTTTGGTCTGGTGGTTTTTACCTTGCTCCTTCTTCTGCTGTGTGATTCTCTGTCTTCTCATTTTTCTTCACTTACTGGGTTTGTGGTCTCCTTTTCGCAGGCTGCAGGTTCGTAGTTCCTGTTGTTTTTGGTGTCTGTCCACAGTGGCTAAGGTTGGTTCAGTGGTTTGTGTAGGCTTCCTGGTAGAGGGGAATGGTGCCTGTTTCTGGTGGATGACGCTGAATCTTGTCTTTCTGGTAGGCAGGACCATGTACGGTGGTGTGTTTTGGGTTGTCTGTGAACTTATTATGATTTTAGGCAGCCTCTCTGCTAATAGTTGCGGTTGTTTTCCTGTCTTTCTAGTTGTTTAGTGTAGGGTGTCCAACACTGTAGCTTGCTGGTGGTTGAGTGGCGCTGGGTCTTAGCATTGAGATGGAGATCTCTTGGAGAGCTTTTGCCGTTTGATATTACGTGGAGCTGGGAAGTCTCTGGTGGACCAATGTCCTGAACTTGACTCTCCCACCTCAGAGGCACAAGCCTGATACCCAGCCAGAGCACTAAGACTCTGTCAGCCACATGGCTCAGAAGAAAATTGAAAAAAAATGAAAAAAATAAACAAAAGCAAATAAAATAGTTATTAAAATAAAAAATTAAAAATTAAAATGTACTTCAAAAAAATTAGAAAGAAGAGAGCAACCAAACGAAAAAACAAATCCACCAATGATATCAAGCCCTAAAAACTATACTAAGAAAAGCAAAACAAAGCAAAAAACGGACAGACAGAACCGTAGGACAAATGTAAAAGCACAGCTGTACAGACAAAATCACACAAAGAAGCATACACATAGACACTCACAAAAAGAGAAAAAGGAAAAACAATATATCTATATATTTAAAAAAAAGGAAGAGAGAAACCAAATCAATAACCAAATCTACCAATGATAATAAAATCTAATTACTAAACTAAGATAAACATAAAATAAGAAACAAATTAGATGCGGAAAGCAAACCCCAAGTCTACAGTTGCTCCCAAAATCCACCGCCTCAATTTTGGGATGATTCGTTGTCTACTCAAGTTTTCCAGAGATGCAGAGTACATCAAGTTGATTGTGGAAATTTAATCGGCTGCTCCTGAGGCTGCTTGGAGAAATTTCCCTTTCTCTTCTTTGTTTCCACAGCTCCTGGGGTTCAGCTTTGGATTTGGCTCCAACTCTGCATGTAGGTCGCCTGAGGGTGTCTGTTCTTCGCTCAGACAGGACGTGGTTAAAGCAGCAGCTGATCAGGGGGCTCTGGTTCACTCAGGCTGGAGGGAGGGAGTGGTACAGAATGTGGGGCAAGCCTGTGGTGGCAGAGGCTGGCGTGACGTTGCAACAGCCTAAGGTGTACCATGTGTTCTCCTGGGGAAGTTGTCCCTGGAAAACGGGACCCTGGCAATGGTGGGCTGCACAGGCTCCCTGGAGGGGTTGTGTGGAAATTGACCTGTGCTTGCACACAGGCTTCTTGGTGGCTGCAGCAGCAGCCTTAGCATTTCATGCCCATCTCTGTGTCTGTGCTGATACCCGTGGCTCGTGCCTGTCTCTGGAGCTCGTTTAGGCAGTGCTCTGAATCCCCTCTCATCACGCTGCCCGAAAAATGCTCTCTTGCCTCTTAGGCACTTCCAGACTTTTTCGCGGACTCCTTCCCGGCTAGCTGTGGCACACTAGCCCCCTTCAGGCTATGTTCATGCAGCCAACCCCAGTACTCTCCCTGGGACCTGACCTCCGAAGCCTGAGCCTCAGCTCCCAACCCCCACCCACCCCAGCGGGTGAGCAGACAAGCCTCTCAGGCTGATGAGTGCTGATTGGCACCAATGCTCTGTGTGGGAATCTCTCTTCTTTGCCCTCTGCACCCCTATTGTTGTGCTCTCCTGTGTGGCTCCAAAGCTTCCCCCTCTGCCACCCCCCATTTCCACCAGTGAAGGGGCTTCCTAGTGTGTGGAAACTTTTCCTCCTTTGCAGCTCCCTCCCAGAGGTGCATGTCCTGTCCCTATTCTTTTGTCTCTGTTTTTTCTTTTACCCTACCCAGGTACGTGGGGAGTTTCTTGCCTTTTGGGAAGTCAGAAGTCATCTACCAGCTTTCAGTAGGTGTTCTTTAGGAGTTGTTCCACACGTAGACGTATTCATGATGTATTTGTGGGGAGGAAGGTGATCTCCACGTCCTACTCCTCTGCCATCATGAAGGTCTCCCACATGACTCTTTTTGAATTATGGTTTTCTCAGGGTATGTGCTCAGTAGTAGGATTGCTGGGTCATATGGTAGTGCTATTTTTAGTTTTTTAAAATAAATTTATTAATTTTTATTTTATTTATTTTATTTTTTGCTGCACACGGGCTTTTCTCTGGTTACAGTGAGCAGGGGTTACTCTTCGTTGCGCTGCACAGTCTTTACATTGTGATGGCTTCTCTTGTTGTGGAGCACAGGCTCTAGGCACGGGGGCTTCAGTACTTGTGGCTCATGGGCTGTAGAGCACAGACTCAGTAGTTATGGTGCACGGGCTTAGTTGCTCCGTGACATGTGGGATCTTCCCGGACCAGGTCTCGAACCCGTGTGCCCTGCATTGGCAGGCAGATTACTAACAACTGAGCCACCAGGGAAGCCCTATTTTTACTTTTTTAAGGAACCTCCATACTGTTCTCCATAGTGGTTGTATCAGTTTATATTCCTACCAACAGCACAGAAGTGTTCCCTTTTCACCACACCCTTTCCAGCTTTTATTGTTTCTCGATTTTTTGATAATGGCCATCTGACCGGTGTGAGGTGATACCTCATTGTAGTTTTGATTTGCATTTCTCTAATAATTAGTGATGTTGAGCTTCTTTTCATGTGCCTCATGGCCATCTGTATGTCTTCTTTGGTGAAACGTCTATTTAGGTCTTCTGCCCATTTTTTAATTGGATTGTTTGTTTTTTTGATACTGAGCTCCATGAGCTGTTTGTATATTTTGGAGATTAATCCTTTGTCCGTTGTTTCATTTGCAAGTATTTTCATCCATTTTGAGGGTTGTTTTTTCATCTTGTTTATGGTTTCCTTTGCTGTGCTAAAGATTTTAAGTTTCATTAGGTCACATTTATTTATTGTTTTTATTTTCATTACTGTAAGAAGTGGTTCTAAATAGATCTTGCTGTGGTTTATGTCAAACATTGTTTTACCTATGTTTTCCTCTACCAGTTTTGTTGTGTCTGGTGTTATATTTAGGTCTTTAATCCATTTGGAGTTTATTTTTGTGTATGGTGTTAGCGAGTGTTCTAATTTCATTCTTTTACATGTAGATGTCGTTTACCCAGCACAACTTATTGAAGAGACTGTCTTTTCTATATTGTATGTTTTGCCTCCTTGGTCGTAAATTAAGTGACCATATGTTCATGGGTCTATCTCTGGGCTTTCTATCCTGTACCATTGATCTATACTTCTGATTTTGTGCCAGTACCATACTGTCTTGATTACTGTCTCTTTGTAGTATAGTTTGAAGTTGGGGGCCTGATTCCTCCATCTCCTTTTTTCTTTCTCAAGATTGCTTTGTCTATTCAGGGTCTTTTGTGTTTACATATAAATTGTAAATTTTTTGTTCTATTTCTGTTGAGAATGCCATTGGTAATTTGATAGGGACTGCATTGAATCTGTAGATTGCTTTCGGTAGTATAGTCATTTTCAAAATATTTATTCTTCCAATTCAAGACATGGTATATTTCTCCATCTGTTTATGTCATCTTTGATTTCTTTCATCAGTGTTTTATAGTTTTCAGAGTACAAGTCTTTTGCCTCCTTATGTAGGTTTATTCCTAGGTATTTTATTCTTTTTGTTGCAATGGTAAATGGGATTGTTTCATTAATTTATCTTTCTGATTTTTCGTTGTTACTGTATAGGAATGCCAGAGATTTCTGTGCATTAATTTTGTATCCTGCAACCTTAGCAAATTCATTGATTAGATCTCGTAGTCTTCTGGTGGCGTCTTTAGGATTTTCTATATATAGTATCATGTCATCTGCAAACAGTGACAGCTTTACTTCTTTTCCAATTTGAATTCCTTTTATTTCTTCTTCTTCTCTGATTGCCGTGGCTAAGACCTCCAAAACCATGTAGAATAAGAGTGGTGAGAGTGTACATCCTTGTCTTCTTCCTGATATTAGTGGAAATGCTTTCAGTTTTTCACCACTGAGTATGAGGTTTGCTGTGTTTTTTTCATATATGGCCTTTATTATGTTGAGGTGGGTTCCTTCTATGCCCATTCTCTGGAGAATTTATATCATAAATAGGTGTTGAATTTTTTCAAAAGCTTTTTCTGCATCTATTGAGATGATCATATGGTTTTTCTTCCTTAATTTGTTAATATGGTGTATCACATTGACTAATTTGCATATATTGAAGAATCCTTGCATCCTTGGGATAAATCCCACTTGATCATGGTGTATGATCCTTTTAATATGTTTTTGGATTCTGTTTGCTAGTATTTTGTTCAGGATTTTTGCATGTATGTTCATAAGTGATATTCTTCTATAATTTTCTTTTTTTGTGATGATATCTTTTTCTGGTTTTGGTATCAGGGTGATGGTGGCTTTGTAGAATGAATTTAGGAGTGTTCCTTCCTCTGCAAATATTTGGAAGAGTTTGAGAAGGATGGGTGTTAGCTCTTCTCTAAATGTTTGATAGAATTCGCCTGTGAAGCCATCTGGTCCTGGACTTTTGATTGTTGGAAGATTGTTAGTTACAGTTTCAATTTCATTACTTGTGATAGGTCTGTTTATATTTTCTAATTCTTCCTGGTTCAGTCTTGGAAAATTGTACCTGTCCAAGAATTTGTCCATTTCTTCGTGGTTGTCCATTTTATTGGCATATAGTTGATTGTAGTAGTCTCTTATAATCCTTTTTATTTCTGTGGTGTCTGTTGTGATTTCTCCTTTTTCTTTTCGAATTTTATTGATTTGTGTCCTCTCCCTTTTTTTCTTAATGAGTCTGGGTAAGTGTTTATCAATTTTGTTTATCTTCTCAAAGAACCAGCTTTTAGTTTTATTGATCTTTGCTATTGTTTCTTCATTTCTATTTCATTTATTTCTGCTCCAATATTTATGATTTCTTTCCTTCTATTGACTTTGGGTTTTCTTTGTTATTCTTTCTCTAGTTGCTTTAGGTTTTGGGTTAGATTGTTTATTTGCAGTTTTTCTTGTTTCTTGACGTGAGATTCAATTGCTATTAACTTCCCTCTTAGAACTGCTTTTGCTGCATCCCATAGGTTTTGGGTCATCTTGTTTTTGTTGTCATTTGTCTCTAGGTATATTTTGATTTCCTCTGATTTCTTCAGTGATCTCTTGGTTATTTAGTAGCATATTGTTTAGCCTCCATGTAATTGTTTTTTTTTACATTTTTTTCCTGTTACTGATTTCTAATCTCACAGCACTGTGGTCAGAACAGCTGCTTGTTATGATTTCAATTTCCTTAAATTTGCCAAGGATTGATTTGTGACACAAGATATTATCTATCCTGGAGAATGTTCCATGTGCACTTGAGAAGAAAGTGTAATCTGCTATTTTCAGATGGAATGCCCTATAAATATCAATTAAATCTACCTGGTCTATTGTGTCATTTAAAGCTTTTGTTTCCTCATTAATTTTCTGTCTGGACACTCTGTCCATTGGTGTAAATGAGGTGTTAAATTCCCCCATATTTTTGTGTTACTGTTGATTTCCCCTTTTATAGCTGTTAGCATTTGCATTATGCATTGAGGTGCTCCTATGTTGGGTGCATAAACTGTTATAATTGTTATATCTTCTTCTTGGATTGATCCCTTGATCATTATGTAGTGTCCTTCTTTGTCTCTTGTAATAGTCTTTATTTTAAAGTGTATTTTGTCTGATATGAGTATTGCTACTCCTGTTTTCTTTTGATTTCCGCTTGCATGGAATATCTTTTTCCATCCCTTCACTTTCAGTCTGTATGTGTCCCTATGTCTGAAGTGGGTCTCCTGTAGACAGAATATATATGGGTCTTGTTTTTGTATCCATTCAGCCATTCTGTGTCTTTTGGTTGGGGCATTTAATCCATTTACAGTCAAGGTTATTATCGATGTGTATGTTCCTGTTACCATTTTCTTAATTGTTTTGGGTTTGTTTTTGTGGGTCTTTTTCTTCTCTTGTGTTTCCTGCCTAGAGAAGTTTCTTTAGCATTTTTTTGTAAAGCTGGTTTGGTGGTGCTGAATTCTCTTAGTTTTTGCTTGTCTCAAAAGGTTTTGAATTCTCCACTGAATCTGAATGAGACCACTGCTGGGTAGGGTAATCTTGGTTGTACGTTTTTCTCTTTCATCACTTTAAGTATTTCCCATCACTCCCTTCTGACCTGAAGAGTTTCTGATGAAAAGTCAGATGATAACTTTATGGGAATTCCTTTGTATGTTATTTTTTGTTTTTCCCATGCTGCTTTTAATATTTTTTCTTTGAATTTAATTTTTATTAGTTTGATTAATATGTGTCTTGGTGTGTTTCTCCTAGGGTTTATCTTGTATGGCATTCTCTGTGCTTCCTGGACTTGGGTGACTATTTCCTTTCCCATGTTAAGGAAGTTTGCCACTATAATCTCTTCAAATATTTTCTCAGACCCTTTTTTTCTCTTCTTCTTCTGGGACAGCTATAATTCGAATGTTGGTGCATTTAGTGTTGTCTCAGAGGTCTCTGAGATTGTCTTCAATTCTTTTCATTCTTTTTTCCACTCCTTGGCAGTTATTTCCACCATTTTGTCTTCCAACTCACTTATTCGTTCTTTTGCCTCAGTTATTCTGCTATTGATTTCTTCTAGTGTATTTTTCATTTCAGTTATTGTGTTGTTCATCTCTGTTTCTTTGTTCTTTAGTTCTTCTAGATCTTTGTTAAACATTTCTTGTTTTTTCTCAATCTGTGCTTCCATTTTATTTCTGAGATTCTAGGTCATCTTTACTATCATTACTCTGAATTCTTTTTCAGGTAGATTGCCTCCTTCCTCTTCATATATTTGGTCTTGTAGGTTTTTACCTTTCTCCTTCATCTGTGACATATATTTTTGCCATCTCTTCTTTTTTTTTCTTGATGAGTGGGATTGTATTCCTGTCTTACTGTTTGTTTGCCCTGAGACTTCCAACACTGGTTTTGTAGGCTGTTGGGTAGAGCTGAGTCTTAGTGCCGAGATGAGGACCTCTGGGAAACCTCACTCCGATAAATATTCCCTGGGGTCTGAGGTTCTCTGTTAGTCCAGTGTTTCGAACTCAGAGCTCCCAACTCAGGAGCTTCAGGCCAACCCCTAGCTCGTGAACCCAGATCTTGCAAGCCACATGGGGCAGCAAAAAAGAAAAGAAAAGGAGAACAATAACAAAGTAAAAAATAAAATTAGACTGGGAAACTTACAGATATGTTAGAAAGAATATAAAAGTAAAAATATAGATGAAACAACTATTGGAAGGTAAAACAGAACCACAGTATCAAAAAAAAAGGAGGACAAAAAAAAGAAAGCTGGAAAAGGCCTTAGCTGTGGAGGGCTTAGGGCCCACAGGGCTGGAAAAGGCCCTGGTGGGTGTAGGGGGTGGGGCTTAGGCGCAAAGGAACAGAAGTTGCCCAGGCGTGCCTCCCACCTCTGGTCTCAGAAGGCAGGGGACTGGCCTGGGAGCTCAGCAGGCTTCCCGGGCTTGAGTGGGTGGGGCAAACACCCTCCCTTACTTCTCCTCCTCCTCCCATCCTGGAGGGCCCCTCCCATCTGCCTCTCCTGTTCTCTCCCTGGCCTCCCTCCTTCGCCCCCAGGACAAAAGTGGCCTGGAGGGGGCCTCCAAGGGCATAGGACCTGGCCTGAGAGCTGGGCAGACTTTTCCAGCTGATTGGGCAGGGGAATTGCTGGGCACGCTTCCCCCTGATCCGAGCCCCCAAGGGTCCCTCCAGGCGTGGGAACACCTCCCCCCTCTCAGCCACCCCTCAGGGGTGCCAGTCTTGTCTGGTCTCCACTTCTCCTCCCCCCTCAGTCCCCCCACATCCTACCAGTTCCCTTGGGGGTTCCTCCCACTCCTTGGGCGTCAAGGTCTCCCACCAGTGTCTGGCAGGTGCCTTAGTTGTGGGGAGGTGCAAACTCTGCATCTTCTCCCACCACCATCTTGACTCTACCCCCCTTTCTATTTCTATATTCCAGTATTCTCTCTCTGGAAGTACTTCTTTGCCCAAACTGGAGCTATGGACTCAGGCCCTTCATCATTCTTATGGCCTTTACTATTTCAGTGCTGTCTTTTGTCAGTGCTTTTAAGAGTAAACCACTCCCTGTATTATGTCTCAACCTACACCCTCCTGTTTGGTCTATATCATTGGTACCCTGACTCCTGGTTTTTGAGCTTGCCAGTGTCTTCACATTCAGTATGTTTACTTGGATTCTGACTCATAAAGTGGTAAGGTAATAAAATTTGCATGCAAAATGCAAAAGCATATAAAGCACAATTACCTTTATAACTACCTTAACCATAAAGCACAGTATATATGGTTTTGTGAATACAGCTCTGTAGAATAACACACAGGTACCTGAAGGTTTGAGAAACACTCAACTAGACTAAAGCAAAGAACCTCTATATCCAGATGTCTTGCCATTCAAATCATATACCTGTAAGATGGTCATCAAATTCCCAATGTTGAAATGAGATATTTGAAGAGAATTCAAAAGTGCCTCCATGTGTACGAAAATTTGTTTGTTGTTGTAAGAATTAAATGAGATAATAGAGTCATATTTAATGGCATAGGGGTTTGTGGGTGATTAGATTTTAAGGTAAATTAAAAGTGGTGATGTGACTATTTTTAATAATTAAATTTCAATTCAGCCTGTGCCCTCTTTCCTGATCCAGGTCTCTACATGCTGACTTCTGCTGTTCTGCTCTAAGCATGGGGAAAATCTCCATGTCTTCCTGTATGGAATTCCTCTCTGGGATATGATCCTTTACTTAGGAACTTGGTTATTACAACCTGCACCCTCTTTCTCAGGTCCAATCCTTGGACTCCAATCTCCTGCCAGCATTCACTTGCCTGGATCTGACCCACCATGTAGTCTGATACTACTCTTGCTCCTTTCTGTTTGCTTTAAGACCCTATGACCTATACCTCACCATTAGTCCAAATGCTTTATTCTGAGCACTGGCCAACAGCATGTTCTATTCCTGGGTATGTCCTCCTGACATTTTAAAATTGCACACCTTACCTCTCCCTAATTTTAGTTAGATATCAGGAGAGATGGCATGGAGAAATGGAACGAAAAGGGGTTTTGGAGTCAGATGTTCCTAGTTTCCAATTCTGCTTTAATCATTTACTAGCTCTGTGACCTTAAGTGAGCTGTTTCCCATCTCTGGATTTCAGTTCCTTCACTTGTGAAAAAGGAATACCTACCTTGAGAGTTGTAGAAGTGCTGATTCATAGTGTGTACCCCCAAAGTCTTCAAAATCATTATAATTTACTTGTGTATAATGCTTTTCTGCTCTGTTGGTATCTCCAATCTCCAGCTTGACTTTTTAACCTACTCATTTATTCACCATTTATTAAGTATCTATTATGGACATGGCACTGTACTGGCTGCCAAGAATACAAAAGATGGATAAGAAAATGTTCCCTGTCCTTCAGAAGCTCACAGTTAGGAATTCTATTAAAGATACAAAGATGGTATAAAGGAGGAAGTATCAATCAAACTAGTTTCCTCATCTGATTAGTGGGGAGAATAATGACTTATCTCAGAGGATTGTGTGAGGTTCAAATAAGTATTGTATGAACTGCTCTGAACAGTATAGCCCCGTAGATTTGATTTCAATATGATTGTAACAGACATTTACTAAGAATCACAACAGTCACATTTCTATAGTGAGGAGGTATCATACAACGCCTGTGCAGTAGGAAGAGAGTTTTTCTTCACAGACCACAAGGTTGTCATTTGGCCTGTTTGGTAGAGTGCATATAAACTAGGGCAGCAAGATTGCCTAGATAAAAGTACTCCACAAGAGTGAGCACAAAAATTTGTCCCTTGGTGACTGATTCCGTTATAAATCAGAAGATGAAGAACAAGTCAGTCAAAGTATCATCATATATACACTACCATGTGTAAAATAGATAGCTAATGGGAACTTGCTGTATAGCACAAGGAGCTCATCTTGGTGCTCTGTGATGACCTAGATGGGTGGGATGGGGGGTGGGAGGGAGGTCCAAGAAGGAGGGGATATATGTATACATATAGCTGATTCACTTTGCTGTACAGCAGAAACTAACACAACATTGTAAAGCAATTATACTCCAATAAAAAATAATATCATCAGGGAGGCCTTCCCTGACTACCCCATACAAAATTACATACACATACAGTTCATTCTCTCTTTTACTCCCCTTTACATTTATTTCATTGCCTTTTTCAACCCATGCCATATTTACTAGCTCAGTTATTTATTATCTGTTTCCCTACACAACAGTATTATATCCACGAGAGAAGGAGCTCTGTAAGTTTGTTTATAGTGAATCTCAAGTATGAATGCAACAAATATTTGTGGAAGGAGTGAATCAGGTGTAGCATTGGTAAGAACTGCCAAAAGGCATTGAAGGGGAATTTATTAGGGGTAATTTGAGAAGTGAGTAAAACTGTTCTCTATGCATTTGGTCTTTCAAGTGAGTGGTCCTTGGTCTGGGACATGGCCATTTGTAATCATGCCTTTAATATATCACCTTCTCAATGATGTGTGACTTCACCTAACTAGATTATCTCTTAAACATTATCATCTCCCTATCTAAGCCATTTGGATCTCAGAAGATGCTTTGTTAAATGTTTTGCTTGAAATCCAGATATACCATATCTAGACAAAACCTTGGGACCAAGGTCTTGCTTCTGCTGACCCCTACACCCTAAATCATATCAAACATACCCAAATGTAACCACATTTTCTAATTACATATTAAATTTTTGCTATAACACTTAAAATATTTTTGTAATTTTGCTTTTTAAATTATTTGGTGGGGAATATCTGATTAAATATATACTTGGTTATGTCATCATGCAATATTTGAAAAACTTTTATACTAAAAGATTGTTGTTTTTCTGAAATTCAAATTTAAATGGGTATCTCGTATTCTACCCAGCAACCTTAGGTGTAGTCAACAAATGTAGGTTATACTTTCTCCCTTAGAGTCCTTTAGAAATCTCTACCACATTTACAATTTCAGGAGACTCTTTTAAGTTATAGGAGGTTTGATTACTTTTATAAATGTGTTGTTTTTCAAGAGAGGTAGTCCAAAATTGCAATGTAGAAAGATTCTGAACTTACCTCCTCCAACAGAAATACTGAATCTACAGCTATATGTAGAATAACAGCCTTTTGACACCTGAAAACTAGTTGATCAGCCCTTTCACATTTTGCAAACAAGAAAAGAGCCACATCAAAGCAGATAAGAGAGGCTAAGACAAGATATTGCCATAAAACTTACCTCTGGCATGGTTACCCACAATCAGGAGGGAACTCAAAAATCTGGTGCATCACTCTCAGTGAGGAGGGAAGGGTTTGTACCCCACATCAGGCACCCCAACTTTTAAGACCTGTACCTGGAAGACAAACCCCAGAAACATCTGGCTATGAAAACCATTGGGACCCATGTCTGTGAGATGCACAGGGCTGTAGTGAGCTGAGAAAACGTCTCTTAAAGAGCTCATGCACAGACTCACTTGCTTCAGGGCTAAGTGCAGAAGTAGTTGTTTAAAAAGTACCCATACTTTGTGTGAAAGAGATTCATTAGTTAATCTTAAAGCATCGGCCTGAGGGGCTGGGAACTGTTGGGATACTCTCTGCGGATGGAGGCACTGGTGGGTGCCATTTTCACACTCTCCATGTGCCTTGCTGAAGTTGGTGGGCACCATCTTTTTTTTAAATTTTAGAACATTATTTTCCCTCTGTGTGGTGACATCTTCACATTCCCTCTGCCATGCTCTGCAGACCACCAGTATAAACTCGAAGGGAGTTTTATACACATCTGCTGTCCTGGTTTATACATCGTGTCCCAGTTTTTGCAGCTGCAGCCCAGGGGTAGCTCCGTGATTACCTATTTCTAGAAGTCAAGGGGTCGTGTGTCCTTGGATTCCATGGGAAACTAACAATTGGAGAGACAGTTCTTGGCAGTTTGCCACCTCCAAGGCACAGCACAGATGGAAGACTAAAACAAACCCCCAGTCTTTCTGTGAAAGAGGCCCGTTTATTGTCCTGGAGCTTTGGTCTAAGAGGCAGTCTTCAGGTTTGGCATGCATCTAGACAGCTACTGAGGTGCTCTCAGGGAATGTAGGCCAGAGGATGCCATCTCTGTGCTCTCCCTCGGACTCACTACATCTCACCAGTATCTCCCAGAGAAAAAGCTTGTACACTCCTCTGGAGCCCTGGTTTTTGTGACTGTCACCCAGGAGACACCTTCAGATCTCCTGTTCTGATGGCCAGGAGGACATACACTTGCAATTCCATTGGACTGCATATATTTGCATACTTTAAAAGCTGCTGCCTGAGGGTCTGGCTTCCAATCACCTTGATTCTAAATGTTGACTAACTCCCCTCTTTTGGGACACTGACTGGTCTTAGCACACCCTCAACAACTGGAAGCTAATAAAAATAAAATAGGCTCTTGGATAATAACAAAGGTTCAAGAGACAACCAAGAGCTATTGCAAGGTTGAACAGTAAGGTTTATCCTCTACATAAGGCCACTCCTTCAAGAGCAGGAGAGGTGGCTGTTTCATCCAATACATAGAAACAAACACAGAGTTAAGCAAAATGAGGAAACAGAGGAATATACCCCAAATTTTTAAAAAGCCAATATTTTATTTTATTTATTATTTTTTTTAGATTCCATATATGTGTGTTAGCATATGGTATTTGTTTTTCTCTTTCTGACTTACTTCACTCTGTATGACAGACTCTAGGTCCATCCACCTCACCACAAATAACACAATTTCGTTTCTTTTTATGCCTGAGTTATATTCCATTGTATATATGTGCCACATCTTCTTTACCCATTCACCTATCGATGGACACTTAGGTTGCTTCCATGTCCTGGCTATTGTAAAAAAAAAAAAATGGTTCTGAAGAACCTAGGGGTAGGACAGGAATAAGGACGCAGACGTAGAGAATGGACTTTAGGACATGGGGAGGGGGAAGGGTAAGCTGGGATGAAGTGAGAGGGTGGCATGGACATATATACACTACCAAATGTAAAATAGATAGCTAGTGGGAAGAAGCTGCATAGCACAGGGAGATCAGCTCGGTGCTTTCTGACCACCTGGATGGGTGGGATAGAGAGGATGGGAGGGAGACACAAGAGGGAGGAGATATGGGGATATATGTATATGTATAGCTGATTCACTTTGTTATAAAGCAGAAACTAACACACCATTGTAAAGCAATTATACTCTAATAAAGATGTTATAAAAAAGCCAATATTTTATATGTTATAATAACTATAATTGGAGTATAACCTTTAAAAATTGTGACTCACTATGTTGTACATCTGTAACTTACATAATATTGTACATCAACTATACTTCAATAAAAAATATAAAACTTCAGAAAAAAATTAATTAAAGGAGATAAGTACTTTACCTTATAAAGAGTTCAAAGTAATGGGCATGGGGGGAGGAGTCAAGATGGTGGAGTAGGAGGACGTGGAGTATGCATCTCCTCACAGCTAGGGCACCTATCAGGCGCTGGTGGGGGACCTTGGACACCTAAGGGGACGGAAGGAACCCCAGAGCAACCAGGGAGTATTAATCTGAGTGAGGTCTCCCAGAGGTCCTCATCTTGGCAGCAAGACCCGGCTCAAACCAACTGACTGCAAACTCCAGTGCTGGAAGCCTCAGGCCAAACAACCAGTAAGACAGGAACACAGTCTTACCCGTGAAAAACAATAACAACAAAAAATATGTTACAGACGAAGGAGTAAGGTAAAAACCTACAAGAGCAAATAAGTGAAGAGGAAATAGGCAACCTACCTGAAAAAGAATTCAGAATAATGATAGTAAAGATGATCCAAAATCTCAAAAATAGAATGGAGGCATGGATCAAGAAAATACAAGAAATGTTTAACAAAGACCTAGAAGAACTAAAGAACAAATAAACCGAAATGAACAACACAATAACTGAAATGAAAAATACACCAGAAGTA
Organism: Eubalaena glacialis; assembly: GCF_028564815.1. Taxonomy (NCBI): domain Eukaryota; kingdom Metazoa; phylum Chordata; class Mammalia; order Artiodactyla; family Balaenidae; genus Eubalaena; species Eubalaena glacialis. The sequence continues at coordinate 50,158,680 of NC_083736.1, forward strand.
ATCAATAGCAGAATAACTGAGGCAGAAGAATGAATAAGTGAGCAGGAAGATAGAATGGTGGAAATAACTGCCAAGGAGCAGAATAAAGAAAAAAGAATGAAAAGAATTGAAGACAGTTTCAGAGACCTCTGGGACAACACTAAATGAACCAACATTTGATTATAGGGGTCCCAGAAGAAGAAGAGAAAAAGAAAGGGTCTGAGAAAATATTTGAAGAGATTATAGTTGAAAAATTCCCTAAAATGAGAAAAGAAATAGCCACCCAAGTCCAGGAAGCACAGAGAGTCCCATACAGGCTAAACCCTAGGAGAAACACACCAAGACACATGTTAATCAAACTAACAAAAATTAAATTCAAAGAAAAAATATTAAAAGCAGCAAGGGAAAAGCAACAAATAACAGACAAGGGAATCCCCATAAGGTTATCATCCGATTTTTCAGCAGAAACTCTGCAGGCCAGAAGGGAGTCGTGGGATATATTTAAAGTGATGAAAGGGAAAAACCTACAACCAAGATTATTCTACCCAGCAAGGATCTCATTCAGATTTGAGAGAGAAATCAAAAGCTTTACAGACAAGCAAAAGCTAAGAGAATCCAGCACCACCAAACCAGCTTTACAACAAATGCTAAAGGAACTTATTTAGGTAGGAAACACAAGAGAAGGAAAAGACCAGAAAAACAAACACAAAACAATTAAGAAAGTGGTAATAGGAACATACATATCAATAATTACCTTAAAGGTAAAGGGATTGAATGCTCTAATCAAAAGACACAGAGTGGCTGAATGGATGCAAAAACAAGACTTGTATATATGCTGTCTACAAGAGACCCACTTCAGATCTAGGAACACATACAGACTGAAAGTGAGGGAATAGAAAAGGTATTCCATGCAAATGGAAATAAAAAGAAAGCTGGAGTAGCAATCCTCATATCAGACAAAATAGGCTTTAAAACAAAGACTGTTACAAGAGACAAAGAAGTACACTTCCTACCGGTCAAAGGATCAATCCAAGAAGAAGATATGACAATTGTAAATATATATAGGAGGACCACAGTATATAAGGCAAATACTAACAGCCATAAAAGGAGAAATCCACAGTAACACAATAATAGTGGGTGACTTTAACACCCCACTTTCATCAATGGACAGATTATCCAGACTGAAAATCAATAGGGAAACACAGGCCTTAATCACATACTAGAACAGGTGGACTTAATTGATATTTATAGAGCATTCCATCCAAAATCAGAAGAATACACATTCTTCTCAAGTGTACAGGGAACATTCTCCAGGATGCATCACAAGCTGGGCCACAAAGTGAGCCTCGGTAAATTTAAGAAAATTGAAATCATACCAAGCATCTTTTCCGACCAGAATGCTATGAGATTAGAAAACAACTACAAGAAAAAAACTGTAAAAAACACAAACATATGTAGGCTAAACAACATGCTATTAATCAACCAATGGATCACTGAAGAAATTAGGGAGTAAATCAAAAAATACCCAGAGACAAATGAAAACGAAAGCACAATGATCCAAAACCTATGGGATACAGCAAAAGCAGGTTTAAGAAGGAAGTTTATAGCAATACAATCCTACCTCAAGAAACAAGAAAAATCTCAAATAAACAACCTAACCCTAAACTTAATGTAACTAGAGAAAGAAGAACAAACAAAACCCAACATTAGTAGAAGGAAAGAAATCATAAAAATCAGAGCAGAAATAAATGAAATAGAGAGCTTAGCTCAAGATGACATAGTAGAAGGACATGCATTCAAGCCTTCTTATAAGAATATCAGAATCACGACTAACTGCTGAACAACCATCAACCAAAAAAATGCTGGAACCTACCAAAAAAGATAGCCTACATCCAAAGACAAAGAAGAAGCCACAGCGAGGTGCTTGGAGGGGTGAACTCTTGATAAAATCAAACCCCATACTCGCCAGGTGGGTGACCCCAAAACTGAAAAACAATTATACCACAGAAGTTCTCCCACTGGAGTGAAAGTTCTGAGCCCCACCTCAGGCTTCCCAGCCTGGGGGTCTGGCAAGGGAAGGAGTAGTCCCCAGAGAATCTAGCTTTGAAGGACAGCTGGATTTGATTGCAGGACTTCCACAGGACTGGGGAAAACAGAAACTCCACACTGAGAGGGTGCTCACAAAGTCCTGTGTGCACCAGGACCCAGGGGGAAAAAAGCAGTGACTTTATAAGAGACTGGGCCAGACCTACCTGCTAGTATTGGAGAGTCTCCTGCAGAGATGGAGGGCAGCTGTGGCTCAATGCAAGGACAAAGACACAGGCAGCAGCAGTTCTGGGAAGTACTCATTGGTGAGGGCCCTCCTGGAAGTGGCCATCAGCCACACCAAACAGCCTGTAGGACCCAGTGCTGGGTCACCTCAGGCCAAACAACCAACAGGGAGGGAACACAGCCCCACCTATGAGCACACAAGTGGATTAAAGTTTTACTGAGCATGGCTCTGCCCAAGAAAGGGACTAGACCCAGCTCTACCCACTACCAGTCCCTCCCATCAGGAAGCTTTACAAAGATCTTAGATAGCTTCATGCACCAGAGGGAAGCCAGCAGGAGCAAGAGGAAGTACAATCCTGCAGCCTGAGGAACAAAAAACTGCAATCAAAGAAGGTTAGACAAAATGAAATGGCAGAGGTTTATGTCCTAGTTGAAGGAGCAAGATAAAAACCACAGAAAAACAACTAAGAGAAGAGGAGATAGGCAACCTTCCAGAAAAAGAATTCAGAATAATGATAATGAAGATGATCCAGGATCTTGGAAAAAGAATGGAGGCAAGAATCAAGAAGATGCAAGAAATGTTTAACAAAGACCAAGAAGAACTAAAGAACAAACAAATCAAGATGAACAATACAATAATTGAAATGAAAAATACACTAGAAGGAATCAATAGCAGAATAACTGAGGCAGAAGAACGGATAAGTGACCTGGAAGACAGAATGGTAGAAATCACTGCTGTGAAACAGAATAAAGAAAAAAGAATGAAAAGAAATGAAGACAGTCTAAGAGACTTCTGGGACAACATTAAACATACAAACTTTCACGTTATAAGGGTCCCAGAAGGAGAAGAGAGAGGGAAAGGACCTGAGAAAATATTTGAGGAGATAATAGCTGAAAAATCCCCTAACATGGGAAAGGAAACAGTAATCCAAGTCCAGAAAGTACAGTGAGTCCCAGGCAGGATAAACACAAGGAGAAAAATGCCAAGACACACAGTAATCAAATTGACAAAAATTAAAGGCAAAGAAAAAATATTAAAAGCTACAATGGAAAAATGACAAATAGTATACAAGGGAACTCCCATAAGGTTATCAGCTGATTTCTCAGCAAAAACTCTGCAGGCCAGAAGCGAGTGGCATGATATATTTAGAGTGATGAAAGGGAAGATCCTACAACCAAGAATACTTTATCAGCAAGGCTCTCATTCAGATATGATGGAAAAATCAAAAGCTTTACAGAAAAGCAAAAGTTAAGAGAATTCAGCACCACCACACCAGCTTTGCAACAAAAGCTAAAGGGACTTCTCTAGGCGAGAAAGAGACCAGCAACTTAAAACAACTTTGTACATTTGTCGACTGCTATATCAAAACCTCATGCGAACAGCAGACCCAAAAACTACAACAAATACACACACAAAAAAGAAAACGCAACTCAAACACAACACTAAAGATGTCATCAAACCACAAGAGAAGAGACCAAATAAGGAAAGGAAGAAAAAAAACCTACAAAAACAACCCAAAACAATTAAGAAAATGCCAATAGGAACATACATATTGATAATTACCTTAACTGTAAATGGATTAAATGCTCAAACCAAAAGACATAGACAGGCTGAGGGGGTACAAAAGCAAGACCCACATATATGCTGTCTACAAGAGACCAACTTCAGACCTAGGGATACATACAGACTGAAAATGAGGGGATGGAAGAAGGTATTCCATGCTAATGGAAATCAAAACAAAGTGGGAGTAGCAATACTCATATCAGACAAAATAGACTTTAAAATAAGGAATGTTACAAGAGACAAGGAAGGACACTACATAATGATCAAGGGATCAATCCAAGAAGAAGATATAACAATTGTAAATATATATACACCCAACTTACGTGCACCTCAATATTACATATATTAAGAGCCATAAAGGGAGAAATCACCAGTAACACGATAATACTGGGGGACTTTCACACCCCACTTTCATCAATGCCCAGATCAAGCAGATGGAAAATGATTAAGGAAACACAGGCCTTAAATGACACATTAGACCGGTTGTACTTAATTGATATTTATAGAGCATTCCATCCAAAAGCAGCAGAATATACATTCTGCTCAAGTGCACATGGAATATTCTCCAGGATGCTGGGCCACAAAGCAAGCTACAGTAAATTTAAGAAAATTGAAATCATATGAAGCATCTTTTCTGAACACAATGCTATGAGATTAAAAATAAACTACAAAAAAAGAAAAAAAAAACTGTGAAAAACATAAAAACGTGGAGGCTTAACAGTATGCTACTAAACAACCAATGGATCACTGAAGAAATCAAAGAGGATTTAAAATGTGCAAAGACAAAAGACAATAAAAACACGAAAACCCAAAACCTGTGGGATGCAGCAAAGGAAGTTCTAAGAGGGAAGTTTATAGCAATACAGTCTTAACTCAGGAAACAAGAAAAGTCTCAAATAAACAACCAAAATTTAACACCTAAAGCAACTAGAGACAGAGGAACAAACAAAACCCAAAGTTAGTAGAAGGAAAGAAATAATAAAATCTGAGCAAAAATAAATGAAAAAGGGACTAAGAAAACATTAGAAAAGATCAATGAAACTAAAAGCTTGTTCTTTGAAAAGATAAACAAAATTGATAAACCTTTAGCCAAACTCATCAAGAAAAAAGGAGGAGGACTCAAATCAATAAAATTAGAAATAAAAAAGGAGAAGTTACTACTGGCACCATGGAAATACAAAGGATCATAAGAGACTACTACAAGCAACTATATGACAGTAAAATGGACAACCTGGAAGAAATGGAAAAATTCTTAGAAAGGTACAACCTTCCAAGACTGAACAAGGAATAGAAAATATGAAAAGACAAGCACAAGCACTGAAATTGAAACTGTGATTTAAAAACTCCCAACAAACAAAAGTCAAGGAATTGATGGTTTCACAGGTGAATTCTATGACACATTTAGAGAAGAGCTAACACCTATCCTTCTCAAACTCTTCCAAAATATAGCAGAGGGAGGAACACTCCCAAACTCATTCTATGAGGCCACCATCACCTTGATACCAACCAGACAATGATACCTCAATAAAAGAAAACTACAGGCAAATATCACTGATGAACCTAGACGCAAAAATCCTCAATAAGACACTAACAATCCAACTCCAATAATACATTAAAAGGATCACACACGATGATCAAGTGGGATTTATCTCAGGGATGCAAGGATTTTTCAATATCCCAAAGTCAATCAGTGTGATACACCACATCAACAAATTGAAGAATAAAAACCACATGATCTCAATAGATGCAGATAAGGCTTTGAAAAAAAGTTCAGCACCGATTTATGAGAAAAACTCTCCAGAAAGTGGGCATACAAGGAACCTACCTCAATGTAATAAAGGCCATACATGATAAACCTACAGCTAACATCGTACTTAAAGATGAAAAGCTGAAAGCATTTCCTCTAAGATGAGGAACAAGATAAGGGTGTCCACTCTTGCCACTTTTATTCAATAGAGTTTTGGGAGTCTTGGATATGGCAATCAGAGAAGAAAAAAATAAATAAAAGGAACCCAAATTGGAAAAGAAGCAAAACTGTCATTGCAGACAACTTGTTACTATACATAGAGAATCCTAAAGATGCTACCAGAAAGCTACTAGAGCTCATCAATGAATTTGTTAAAGTTGTAGGATACAAAATTAATGCACAGAAATCTCTGGCATTCCTATACACTAATGACGAAAAATCTGAAAGAGAAATTAAGGAAACACTCCCATTTATCACTGCAGCAAAAAGAATAAAATACCTAGGAATAAAACGACCTAAGGAGGTAAAAGATCTGTACTCTGAAAGCTATAAGATGCTGATGAAAGAAGTTAAAGACAACACAAACAGATGGAAAGATATACCATGTTCTTGGATTAGGAGAATCAATGTTGTCAAAATGACTACACACCCCAAGGCAATCTATAGATACAGTGCAATCCCTATCAAATTATCAAAGGCATTTTTGGAGAACTAGAACAAAAAATCGTGAAGTTTGTATGGAGACACATAAGACCCCAAATAGCCAAAACAATCTTGAGAAAGAAACACAGAGCTGGAGGAATCAGGCTACCTGACGTAAGGTTATACTACAAAGCTATAGTCAACAAAACAGTATGGTACTGGCACAAAAATAGAAATATAGATTAATGGAACAGGACAGAAACCCCAGAAATAAACCCACACACCTATGGTCAATTAAGCTATGACAAAGGGGACTTCCCTGATGGCACAGTGGTTAACAATCTGCCTGCCAATGCAGGGGACATGGGTTCAAGCCCTGATACAGGAAGATCCCACATGCCACGGAGGAACTAAGCCCATGCACCGCAACTACTGAGCCTGTGCTCTAGATCCCACGAGCCACAACTACTGAAGCCTGCGTACCTAGAGCCCGTGCTCTGCAACAAAGAGAAGCCACCTCGATGAGAAGCCTGCACACTGAAACGAAGAGTAGCCCCCACTCACTGCAACTAGAGAAAGCCCGCATGCAGCAACAAAGACCCAATGCAGCCAAAAACAAACAAACAAATAAATAAATAAATTTATTTTAAAAAAGCTATGACAAAGGAGGCAAGACTATACAATGTAGAAAAGACAGTCTACTCAATAAATGGTGCTGGGAAGGCTGGATGGCTACATGTAAAAAAAAGGAAATTAGAACATTCTTTACCACCATACACAAAAATAAACTCAAAATGGATTAAAGACGTAAATGTGAGACCAGACAGTATAAAACGCTTAGAGGAAAATATAGGCAGAACACTCTGACATAAATTGCAGCAATATCTTTTTTGATCTGTCTCACAGGATAATGGAAATAAAAGCAAAAGTAAACAAATGGGACCTAATCAAACTCAAAAGCTTTTGCACAGCAAAGGAAACCATAAACAAAAGGAAAAGACAACCCACAGATTGGGAGAAAATATTTGCAAATGATGTGATCCAGAGGGATTAGTCTCCAAAATTTATAAACAGCTCATGCAGCTTAATGTCATCAAAACAAACAACCCAATCAAAAAATGGGCAAAAGAAATAAATAGAGATTTCTCCAAAGAAGACACACAGATGACAAGGAGGTACATGAAAAGATGTTCAACATCACTAATTATTAGAGAATTGTAAATCAAAACTATAATTGGATATCACATCACACCAGTCAAAATGTCTATCATCAAAAAATCCACAAACAATAAATGCTGGAGAGGGTGTGGAGAGAAGGAACTCTTACACTGTTGGTAAATTGGTACAGGCACTGTGGAGAACAGTATGGAGGCTCCATAAGAAACTAAATATAGAGCTACCATATGATACTTCAACCACACTCCTGGGCATATATCTGGAGAAAAAAATGGTTTCAAAGGATACATGCACCCCAATGTTCATTGCAGCACTGTTTACAATAGCCAAGACATGGAAGCAACCTAAATGTCCACTGACAGAGAAATGGATAAAGAAGATGTGGTACATATATACAATGGAATATTACTCATCTGTTAAATAGAATGAAATAATGCCATTTGCAGTAACAGGGATGGACCTAGAGATTGTCATACTGAGTGATGTAAGTCAGACAGAGAAAGGGAAATATCATATGATATCACTTACATGAGGAATCTAAAAAGAAATGATACAAATGAACTTATTTATATTAAAACAACAGACTTACAGACTTAGAGAACAAACTTATGGTTACCAGGGGGGAAGGGTGGGGGGAAAAGATAGTTAGGGAGATTGGGATTGACATGTACACACTGCTATATTTAAAATGGGTAACCAACAAGGACCTGCCATACAGCACAGGTAACTCTGTTCAATATGATGTAAGAATCTAAATGGGAAAAGAATTTGAAAAAGAGTAGATACATGTATATGTATAATTTAATCACTTTGCTGTACACCTGAAACTATCACAACATTGTTAATCAACTATACTCCAATATAAAATAAAAAGTTTTTAAAAAAGAAATCAATGAAATAGAGATGAAGAAAACAATAATAAAGATTAATGAAACTAAAAGCTTGTTATTTAAAAAGATAAACAAAATTGATAAACCTTTAGCCAGACTCATCAAGAAAAAAAGGGAGAAAGCCCAAATCAATAAAATGAGAAATGAAAAAGGAGTAGTTACAACGGGCACCACTGAAATACAAAGGACCATGAGAGACTACTACAAGCATCTATATGCCAATAAAATTGACAACCTAGAAGAAATGGACAAATTCTTAGAAAGGTACAATCTCCCAAGACTGAACTAGGAAGAAATAGAAAATATGAAAAGAACAATCACAAGTAGTGAAAGCGAAACTGTGATTAAAAACTCCCAACAAACAAAAGTGGAGGACCAGATGGCTTCACAGACGAATTCTATTGAATATTTAGAGAAGAGGTAATATGCATCCTTCTGAAACCATTCCAAAAATTGCTGAGGAAGGAACACTCCCAAACTCATCCAATGAAGCCACCATCACTTTAATACAAAAACCAGACAAAGATACCACACACAAAAGATTACAGGCCAATATCACTGATGAACACAGATGCAAAAATCCTCAACAAGATACTAGCAAACCAAATCCAACAGTACATTAAAAGGATCATACACCATGATCAAGTGGGATTTATCCCAGGGATGCAAGGATTTTCCAATATCCCAAAATCAATCAGTGTGATACACCACATCAAAAAATTAAAGAATGAAAATCATATGATCACCTCAATAGATGCAGATAAAGCTTTTGAAAAAATTCAGCACACATTTATGATAAAAAAATCTCCAGAGGGTGAGCAGAGGGAACTTACCTCAACATAATACAGGCCATAAATGATAAACCTACAGCTAACATCATACTCAATGGTGAAAAGCTGAAAGTATTTCCTCTAAGATGAGGAACAAGATAAGGGTGTCCACTCTCGCCACTTTTATTCAACATAGTTAGGGATTCTTAGCCACTGCAATCAGAGAAGAAAAAGAAATAAAAGGAATCCAAATTGGAAAAGAAGTAGAAATGCAAATCAAAACTACAATGAGATATCATCTCACACTGGTCAGAATGGCCATCATCAAAAAAATCTACAAACAATAAATGCTGGAGAGGGTGTGGAGAAAAGGGAACCCTCTTGCACTGTTGGTGGGAATGTAAATTGATACAGACACTATGGAGAACAGTATAGAGGTTCCTTAAAAAACTAAAAATAGAACTACCATACAACCCAGCAATCCCACTACTGGGCATGTACCCTGAGAAAACCATAATTCAAAAAGAGTCATGTACCAAAATGTTCACTTCAGCTCTATTTACAATAGCCAGGACATGGAAGCAACCTAAGTGTCCATCAACAGACGAATGGATAAAGAAGATGTGGCACATATATACAATGGAATATTACTCAGCCATAAAAAGGAACGAAACTGAGTTATTTGTAGTGAGGTGGATGGAGCTAGAGACTGTCATACAGAGTGAAGTAAGTCAGAAAGAGAAAAACAAATACCATATGCTGACACATATATATGGAATCTAAAAAAAGAAAAAAAAGAAAATGGTCAGAAGAACCTAGGGGCAAGATGGGAATAAAGATGCAGACCTACTAGAGAATGGACTTGAGGATATGGGGAGGGGGAAGGGTAAGCTGGGACAAAGTGAGAGAGTGACATGGACATATATACACCACCAAGCGTAAAATAGATAGCTAGTGGGAAGCAGCTGCATAGCACAGAGAGATCAGCTCTTTGCTTTGTGACCACCTAGAGGGGTGGGATAGGGAGGGTGGGAGGGAGGGAGATGCAAGAGGGAAGAGATATGGGGACATATGTATATGTATAACTGATTCACTTTGTTATAAAGCAGAAACTGACACACCATTGTAAAGCAATTATACTCTAATAAAGATGTTTAAAAAAAAAAGAAGTAAAGCTGTCACTGTTTGCAGATGACATGATGTTATACATATAAGATCCTAAAGATGCTACCAGAAAACTACTAGAGCTCATCAATCAATTTGGTAAAGTTGCAGGATACAAAATTAATACACAGAAATATTTTGCTTTCTCTGCACTAACAATGAAAGATCAGAAAGTGAAATTAAGGAAACAATCCCATTTACCATTGCATCAAAAAAGAATAAAATACCTAGGAATAAACCTACCTAAGGAGGCAAAAGACCTGTACTCTGAAAACTATAAGATGCTAATGAAAGGAATCGAAGATGACACAGATGGAAAGATATACCGTGCTCTTGGATAGGAAGAATCAATATCGTCAGAAAGACTATACTACCCAATGCAGTCTACAGATTCAATGCAATCCCTACCTAATTACCAATGGCATTTTTGACAGAACTAGAACAAAAAATCTTAAAATTTGTATGGAGACGCATAAGACCCCGAATAGCCAAAGCAATCTTGAGAAAGAAAACGGAGCTGGAGGAATCAGGCTCCCTGATTTAAGGCTATACTACAAAGCTAAAGTCATCAAAACAGTATTGTCCTGGCACAAAAACAGAAATATAGATGAATGGAACAGGATAGAAATCCCAGAAATATATCCATGCACTTATGGTCAATTAGTCTACAACAAAAGAGGCAAGACTATACAATGGAGATGACAGTCTCTTCAATAACTTTTGCTAGGAAGACTGGACAGCTACATGTAAAAAAAAATGAAATTAGAACATTCTTTAACAGCATACACAAAAATAAACTCTGATACTATAAAACTCTTAGAGGAAATCATATGCAGAACACTCTTTGACATAAACTGCAGCAATATGGCTTTTGATTCATCTCCTAGAGTAATGGAAATAAAAACAAAAATAAACAAATAGTACCTAATGAAAATCAAATGGTTTTGCACGGCAAAGGAAACCACGAACAAAATGAAAAAACCCACAGAATGGGAGAAAATATTTGCAAATGATGCGATTAACAAAGGATTAATCTTCAAAATTTACAAGCAGCTCATGTGGCTCAATGAAAAAAAAACAAACAAAGAACCCAATCAAAAAATGGGCAGAAGACCTAAATAGACATTTCTCCAAAGAAGATATACAGATGGCCAAGAGGCACATGAAAAGATGTTCAACATCGCTAATAATTAGAGAAATTCATATCAAAACTACAATGAGGTATCACCTCATACCAGTCAAAGTGGCCATCATCAAAAAATCTACAAACAGTAAATGCTGGAGAGGGTGTGGAGAAAAGGGAACCCCCCTACACTGTAGGTGGGAATGTAAATTGGTACAGCCACTGTGGAGAACATTATGGAGGTTCCTTAAGAAACTAAAAATAGAGCTACCATATGATCCTGCAACCACACTCCTGGGCATATATCCGGAGATAAACATGGCTTGAAAGGATCTGTGCACCCCAATGTTCATTGCAGCACTGTTTACAATAGCCAAGTCATGGAAGCAACCTAAATGTCCATCAACAGAGGAATGGATAAAGATGTGGTACATATATACAATGGAATATTACTCAGCCATTAAATAGAATGAAATAATGCCATTTGCAGGAACATGGATGGACCTAGAGATTGTCATACTGAGTGAAGTAAGTCAGACAGAGAAAGAGAAATATCGTATGATATCGCTTATATGAGGAATCTAAAAATAAATGATACAAATGAACTTATATGTATCATTTGTGAGTCTGACTCACAGACTCACAGACTTAGAGAATGAACTTATGGTTACCAGGGGACAAGGGTTGGGGGAAAGGATCGTTAGGAAGTTTAGGATTGACATGTACACACTGCTATATTTAAAATGGATAAACACAAAGCAAAAACATAGGCCTTGAGAAAATAAACAAACAAACAAACAAATAAATAATTCTTTTTCTAAAAAAATTCTGTTTTTTTTATTGTTGGTCCTATAATTTCAATTTTTTAATAGCTTCTATGTCTTTCCTGAGATTTTCTATTTTTTATTTATCTCAAGAGAATTTAATTTATAATTGAATTTTGAAGCATTTTTATAATGGCTACTTTAAAATCTTTGCCAGATAATTCCACCAATTCAAAATTTCAGCGTTGGTATAAGTTGATTACCTTTACTTATTCAAGTTGTGATTTTCTTGGCTTTTGGCATGACGAGTGATTTTCTATTGTATCCTGAAAATTTTGTCTACTACCTTAATATAATTTATTTCAGAAGGCATTTACTTTGTTTCAGTTTAGCATGCCTACTTTGGTTGCCTGTGGTTTTAATGACAGTTTAACAGTTGTTCTGGTCTTATTTTGATTGACTTGGTGCCATTAGGGCTGTCACTGGACCCTGCTGGTGGAACCTGAAGTGGCAGAAAGGGTTTCCCCAGGCCAGGCTTCTGGGTGTCTCTAGGTTTCCTGGTCCCCAGGTGGAAAAGGGAAGTCTTATGGCTACAAGATCAAAGATACTTCCCTTGAAGGCACTTGTTGTGGCGGGAAATGATGCCCTGCAGTGGGTGATGGTGAGTATTTCCTGAGCCAGATGCTTGTTGGGGCGGGATTCCTCTATTTGTGCCCCTTGGCTTCTCTGGGCAAGTGAGATTCTCAGGCCTGTAGGATTGAAGGGGGATCTGCTTGCCTGGTCTAATAATCTCAGAGTGAAGGGAGCCTCATGACCAATGGGGAAAAAGAAGCCCCTCAGTCCAGGCTGCTTACTGTGGCTCAGTCTCTCTTCCTAGTTTTGTCTGTCCACCTGGGTATCTCTTAGCAGTCTCAGGACCTGCAGGGAAGGAGAGGACTTCCCCTGACCTCTTATACTTGGTGGGGCTCCCAATGGATTCCCCCTTGCTGGTGGTGTCAGAAGAATTCCCTTTTAATCTAGGGGAGAAATGTGCCTACTTGGGTTGTCTTTTTTTAAATTTTTTAACATCTTTATTGGAGTATAATTGCTTACTTGGGTTGTCTTTTGTTGCTAGGTTGAAGGTTAGGAAATGCTGGTTCTGGGTCATCTTCTTTTGTTGTGTGTGGGAAGGGGACATAAGATGGCCTGCTGACATGTTTCTCTAGTCCTGAGGTCACAAACAAGTTCACCTTTTTCTTACTACCTTCTTACAGCAGATTTCTCCTTTGGTTGTCTCTTGAATAATTTCAAGGGTTTATAGTTGTGCTTAGTGGATGGGAGCAAGGAAAAATAGGTCTATATCATCTTATATAGATGGGAAGTTCCCCAGTTATTTACTTTTAGCAGAATATACTTAGAGACTTCATGATTTAAAATGAAGTATTAGATTTCTGATGGTGGAAGTTCCAGATACTCATGCCCACTCAGAAGTAGATGGTACTAGCAAAATTGTTCTCTCCCATAGAGAGAGAACCTATGGCAAAGAGAAGTGCAGTACCATATTCCCTGTGGGCTCACTGGCTCTCCAGATGAAGGAGAGAGCAAAAGGCAAATTATTGATATTTATTCCCATAAATATTTTATTGATGAAATTCTAATAATAATATATTATAATTTTAATGATAATATTATTATAGTTGAGTATCATTTTTGTAATACAGGTTTAATATTGAGAAGAATTAAAATTTTTAAAATAGTGATTATATATATATAAATATTTTTCTTATTTGATTTTTAAATTTTTTCCAGTTTTATTGAGATATAATTGACATACATGACCTTATAAGTTTAAAGTACACAGCATAATGGTTTGACTTACATACATATTAAAACGATTATCACAATAAATTTAGTTAGTATCTGCCATCCCATATAGATACAATAAAAAGAAAACGCAAAAAAAAGAAAATAAATTTTTTCCTTGTAACGAGAACTCTTAGGATTTACTCTAACAACTTTCATATATATCATACAGCAGTGTTAAATATAGTCATCATGCTGTACATGTACATGTTGTACTTATTTATCTTATACCTGGAAGTCTGTACTTTTTGACAACCTTCATCCAAGAATTAAATTTTTAAGGTAATATTTCAAAGTTACTGTTCTTATTACCAAAATCAATTGAAATGTGTCTGTCAATGATGATTTGCAATGAGATTTTATGTATTTCACCTTTGAAAATGTCTTTTCATACAGATAGGTACTGCCAAATATTGATATTAATCCATGTGCATATGATTTTTTTAGTAATCATTTTCAAGAATACAATTAAGTACATTCACAATGTTGTGCCACCATCACCATTATACATTTCCAGACTTTTTTCATTATCCCAAACAGAAATTCTCTACCTATTAATCAATACTTCCCACTTCCTCCTTCCCCCCCAGCCTCTGGTAATCTCTACCTTCTGTCTCTATTATTGAATAATTTGCCTTTTTTAAGTATACCATATAAGTGGAATCATACAACATTTGTCCTTTTGTGTCTGTTAAACGTCCATCCATGTTTTAGCATATATCAGAATTTCATTCTTCCAGATGTTAACTAAACTAAGGCACAATAAATTCCATTGTATGCATATACTGTATTTTATTTATCCATTCATCCATTAGTGGACATTTGGGTTGTTCATACCTTATGGCTATTGTGAATAACGCTGCTATGAACATTAGTGTACAAGTATCTGTTTGACTCCTTGCTTTCAATTCTTTTAAGTATACACCTAGGAGTGGATGCTGGATCATATAGTAATTTCATGTTTAAATTTTTAAGGAACCACCATGCTATTTTCCACAATGACTGCACAATTTTACATTCCCATCAGCAATATACAAGGTTTCCAATTTATCCGCATCCTCACGAACATCTATTTTCTTATTTTTTAAGATAATAACCATCCCAATGGATGTGAAGTGTTATCTCATTGTGGTTTTGATTTGTATTTCTCTAGTGAGTAGTAATGTTGATCATATTTTCATATGCTTGCTGGCCATTGGTATATCTTCTTTGGAAAAATGTCTATTCAACTCTTTTGTCCATTTTTTGTATTGGGTTATTTTGTTGTTGTTTTTGAGTTGTAGGAGTTCTTTATATACTAATCTCTTATAAGATATATGATTTGAAATTATTTTCTCTCATTCAGTGGGTCTTCATTTCACTCTCTTGATTGTGCAGAAAATTTTTAAATTTTGATGAAATCCAATGTTTTTAGTTTTTTTCTTTTGTAGCCTAAGCTTTTGGTGTCATATCCAAGTAATCAATGTGAAATCCAATTTCATGAAGCTTTCCCCCTATGTTTTCTTCTAAGAGTCTGATAGTTTTAGCTCTTACATTTAGGTCTTTAATCCATTTTGAGTTAATTTTTGTATATGATATAAGGTAAGGGTCCAACTTCATTATTTTACATGTGGACATAATTTTCCCAGAACCAGTTGTTGAATTGACTGTCCTTTCCAAATTACTGACTTTTACAATTTGCTTTAAGGGAGTGATGACAGGAAGATGGCAAAAGAGGAGTTCTCTACTGTCATTTCTCCATGTAACATTGATTTTGTCCATTACCCACAGATGAGAGTACCTTTGTGAGAGTCCGTGAGTCCAGTGGAGAAGTTCCAGAGCACTGTGGGAGCAAAAATGTCTGAGAATAGGTGCATTGAAGAGGGTAAGAGGAACAACTTCACTTTGCCCATATCATCCCTTTCTCAAGGTGGCATGACTCAGTGCCTAGGGAGATCCCCTCAACACACAATTTTTCCCATAAGGGAAAGTGAGAGATGTGGGTGAATGGCTTTCCCAGACACGCAGGATGCTGCCCAAAAGACCCCATTCTTTCTCACCTTACTCAGATTACTAAGGTGATCTGCAAGGCTGAGGGGTTAGGAGAGGCTGGGAGCATAGCAACCAGGGCTCAGAACTCATCAAAGAAACACTACTAACTTCTTCATTGTTCTTCTTATTAACCCATTCTTGGACACCATCAAGAATCCTGCCCATGAATTGCTGGAGATGCTCACTTGAAGAACACCCAAACTGGCACACAGGCACCCCAAATGCTCTGCCCATCTCACCTTCACTCTCTTTAACCCTCCAATGGCCAGGTCCTCACATGTACTCTTGTAGACAGTGAGTGCTGGTATTTGCTAGTGTGCAAGCACAGAAAGCAGACCCAAATATGAGGGATAAGGAAAAGACTCACAGACTTAAGCATTTCAGGGCACCACCCTAGAAAAAACAAATAGGAGGCTCTCAGCACCCACCCTGGATTTGTAGGATAGAGAAAAGGCATACATACAACAACAGCAGAATGCACATTCTTAGAAATATTCTTCAGGATATATGTTGCGTCACAAAACAAGTCTTAACAAATTTAAGTAGACTGAAATCATATAAAGTATCTTTTCCAACCACAATGGTATGAAACTAGATATCAATAACAGTACAAATGCTGGAAAATTCACAAATATGTGGGAATTAAATAATACATCCTTAAATAATAAATGTCTCAAGGAAGAAATCAAAAAATGTCCTGAGACAAACAAAAATGAAAACACACCACCCCAAAATTTGCAGGATATAGCAAAAGTAGTTCTAAGAGGGAAGTTTATAGCGATAAACACCAACATTAAGAAAATATATATATATATTTTTATATATATCTCAAAAAAACCCCTCAAACTCTATACCTCAAGGAACTAGAAAAAGAAGAACAAACTAAGTCCAAAGTTAGCAGAGGAAGGAAATAACAAAAATCAAAACAGAAATAAATAAAAAAAAGAGAACAGAAAAAAATAGAAAAGATCAACAAGACTAAGAGCTGTTTTTTTTTAAAAGACAGAGAAAGAAAGAGAAATCTTTAACTAGACCTAGAGAAGAGAGAAGACTAAAATAAAACCAGAAACGAAAGAGGAGACATTACAATTGATACTGCAGAAATAAAAAGGATCATAAAAGACTACTATAAACAATAATCAGTGAACAAATTGGATAACCAAGAAGAAATAGACAAATCCTAGAAACATACAACCTACCAAGAACTGAATCATGAAGAAATAGAAAATCTGAATAGACTTATAATTAGTAGGGAGATTGAATCAGTAATAAGAAATCTCCCAACAAAGAAAACTCCAGACCACATGGCTTAACTGATGTATTTTATCAAACAATTAAACAGGAATTAATGCCAATCCTTCTCAAATTCTTCCAAAAAGTTGAAGAGGAGGGAATGCTTCCAAGCTCATTTTATCAAGCAAGATTTCTCCTGATACCAAAGCCAGGAAAGGACACTACATGAAAAGAAAATTTCAGGCCAATATTTCTGATGAACATGGATGCAAAAATCCTGCAAAAACTACTAGCAAACTTAATTCACCAGCATATTAAAAGGATAATATATCATGTGGGGTTTATCACTGGGATGTGAGAATGGTTCAACATATACAATCAATAAATGTTATACATCAAGTTAACAGAATAAAGAATAAAAATCATATGATCACCTCAATAGATGCAGGAAAAACGTTTGAAAAATTCAATATCCTTTCATGATAAAAACTCTCAACAAATTAAGTATAGAAGGAATGTATCTCAACATAATAAAGGCTATAATAACAAGCTCACAGCTAACATTATAATCAACGCTAAAAAGCTGAAAGACAAGGATGCCCACTTTTCCCACTTTTATTCAACATATTATTGGAAGTCCTAGACAGGGCAATTAGGCCAAAAGAAAAAAAAAAGAAAAGAAAAGAAAAAAAGAAAAGAAATAAAGGTATTTATTTCTTTATTTCTATAAGTCAGAAAGAAGTTAAATTATCTTTGTTTGCAAATGACCTGATCTTCTATAGAGAAAACCCTAAAGACTCCAAAAAACAAGACAAAACAAAACAAAGAAAACCTGTTGGAATTACTAAACACATTCAGTAAAGTTGAAGGATAAAAAAATCAACATACAAAAATCAGTTCTGTTTCTATACACTGACAACAAACTACTTGAAAGAGAAATTAAGAAATCAATGCCATTACAATAGCATCAAAAATAATAAAATACTTAGGAATAAATTTAACTAAGTAGGTAAAAGACCTGTACACTGAAAACTATAAGACACTGATGAGAGAAATTGATGAAGACCCAAATTAATGGAAAGATAGTCTGAGTTCTTGGGTTGGAAGAATAAATATTGCTAAAATGTCCATACTACCCAAAGTGATTTATAGGTTCAGTGCAATCCCTATCAAAATTCTGATGTCATTTTTTTACAGAAAAATAAGCAAAAATCCTAAAATTTGTATGGAACCCCAAAGGCCCTGAATACTCAAAGCAATCTTGAACAAGAAGAACAAAGCTGGAGGTATCAAGTTTCCTGATTTCAAATTATGTTACAAAAGTATAGTAATCAAAACAGTGTGGTTCTGGCATAAAAACCACCCATACATCAAGAGAACAGAATAGAGTGCACAAAAATAAACCCGTGTTTATATGCTCAACTAATCTTTGACGTGGGAGCAAAGAACACACAATGAGGAAAGGATAGTCTCTTCAATAAATGTTGGGGACTGGATGCTCACGTGCAGTTGAATGAAACTGGACTCCTATCTTACACCACTCACAAAAATTAACTCAAATGGATTAAATATTTAAAGGTAAGACCTGGAACTATAAAAGTAATTGAAGAAAACAGGGCTAAAATCTCCTTGACAGGGGCTTCCCTGGTGGTGCAGTGGTTAAGAGTCCGCCTGCCAATGCAGGGAACACGGGTTCGAGCCCTGGTCTGGGAAGATCCCACATGCCGCGGAGCAACTAAGCCCGTGAGCCACAACTACTGAGCCTGCGTGTCTGGAGCCTGTGCTCCGGAACAGGAGAGGCCACAACGGTAAGAGGCCCGCGCACCGCAATGAAGAGTGGCCCCCGCTCGCCGCAACTGGAGAAAGCCCTCACACAGAAATGAAGACCCAACACAGCCAAAAATAAATAAATAAATAAATAAAAATTAAAAAAAAAAATCTCCTTGACATTGGTTTTGGCAATAATTTCATGAATATGACAACCAAAGCCAAGCAACAAAAGCAAAAATAAACAAGTGGGACTACAATAAACTAAATGGTTTCTGCACAGCAAAGGAAACCATTAGCAAAATGAAAAGGCAACCTATGGAATGAAAGAAAATATTGCAAACCACATTTCTGGTAAGGGTTAATATTCAAAATATATAAAGAACTCGCATAACTCAAAAGCAAAAAACAAAAACAAAACAAAACAAATGTTCAGATTAAAAAATGGACAAAGGACCTGAATATTCCCAAAGAAGACATACAAATGGCTAACAGATACTTGAACATATGCTCAACATTATCAATCAACAGGGAAGTACAAATCAAAACCACAATGAGGAATCAACTCACACCTGTCATGATGGCTATTATCAAAAAGACAAGAGATAACAAATGTTGGTGAGGATGTGAAGAAAAGGGAACCTTTGTACACTGTTGGTGGAATGTTACTTGGTATAGCTATTATGGAAAACAGTATGGAGGTTTCTCAAAAAATTAAACATAGAATTACCATATGATGCAGTAATCCCACTTCTGGGTATATATCCAAAGGAAACAAAATTAGTATCTTGAAGAGAGAGCTGCACTCCCTTGTTCATTTCAGCATTATTCACAATGGCCAAGATATGGAAAGAACCTAAGTGTGTGCTGAAAAATGAATGCATAAAGAAAATGTGGCACATATATATATACTATAATAGTGGCATATATAATATAATGTATATTATAATATACATATAATAGACAATTATTAAGCCATAAAAAGAAGGAAATCCTGCCATTTGCAACAACATGGATGAACCTGGAGGGCATTATGCTAAACCAGACAGGGAAAGGCAAATACTGTATGGTATCACTTATATGTGGAATCTGAAAAAAAAATAAGTCAAATTCATAGAGAAGGAGAGTAAATGATGGTTGCCAGGGGGTTGGGAGGTGGGGGAAATGGAAAAATGTTAGTCAAAGTGTACAAATTTTTAGTTATATGATGAATAAGTCCTGAGGATCTAATGTACAACATGGTGACTATAGCTAATAATATTGTATTTCATCCTTGAAATTTACTAAGAAAGTAGATCTTAAGCATTCTTCCTACTGGATAAAAAAGGTAACTACATGAGGTGATGGATGTATTAGATAACTTGATTTTGATAATCACTTCTCAATTATCAAATCATCATGTTGTACACTTTCAACTCAGACAATTTTATTTGTCAATTATACCTCAAAGCTGAAAATAAAATAAAATTTGCTTTAAGATGACTCACTTTCTCCATGCTGATGACTATTTTTCTTAATATTTATAAGAGCACTTTATATATTAAGGACATTAGCCCTTTGTTGCAAATACTTTCACCCAATTTGTCCGTTGCCTTTTGCCTTTACTATGGTATGTGGTGGAATATTTAACTTTTGTCTGTTAACAAATCTATTTACATTTTGCTTTGTGGTGTTTCCACTGGTGTCATGTTTTAAAATAGCTTTCTCATTCTGAGAGAATTCCAGTATTCTTCTCTGGTCTTTTATAGTTTTTAAAAACATTGTTAGTGGAGTTCAGTTATGTAGAATTAGATTAATGATAATCTTTAGTCCTTGACACATTATTCCTTGTCCATTTACATCATTTATTTTTTTAAATAATATAACAGATATCTGGGGACCACCACTCAACACAAAAGCCAGTACATTATCAATAACTCATATCTACCTATGGGTATCTATTCTATCCCATTCTCCTTCCTCAGAAGTAACCTAGAAGTATCTCTCATTCTCTTGACCTAAAAATAGTTTTATTTTATATATGTATATATGAAATGAATAGTCTACATATTTCTTAGTTCTACTTATTTTCAAACTTTATCAATTGATATTAAATCGTGTGCTGTCTGTCTTCTGGGGCTTGCTTTGTTCATTCAACATTATGTTATTAAAATCTGGTCATTGTGTTGCATTACTCTATTGTTAATTTCTATTTGAATAATTAATAAAAGCAAACCAGGTAAAGAGTGAATAGAAGAGTGCTTCAGGTGAAAGAATAGCATGTGTTAAGGTCCTGAGATGGGCAAAAGCATGCCAATCTTGAGGAACTATAGAAAGGAACATGAGTGACTCTGGAGTACTGAGACTTGAGGGAAGAGTAATTGAAGATGAGTTTGGAGCAGCAGCCCAGGGAGGGACTACAAAGTGTCTTTTAAATCATAGTGAGGATCTGGGCTTTTTAAGTGCAATGGAAGTCATTAAGCAGAGGAATAACATGCTCTGGTTGGCCAATTTTAAAAGATTAATCTGGCTACTCAAAGAATAGATTGAGAAGAGGTAGCAAGAATCCAATCTAGAGGTGGGTGTTATTATTGTCCCCACTTTACAGATAAGAAAACTAAGGTTCAGAGAGAATCTATATATGGATCTAGAGTTCAGAGAGGCTTGGTTTTGAGACAGATCTAGGTATTCATCAGCTTATAGTCAGAGCTACAGAACTGAATGAGATCACCCTAGGGAGAGAGCATAGATAGAAAAGAAAAGAGGGTTAAGGAGATTGCTTGAGGTACTCTAATATATAGACTTAGTTAGAGGAGGAGAAAAGGAGACTAAAAAGGAGCAGTCAGTGAGGCAAGAGTAAAATCATGGAAGTATTTTTGCCAAGAGAAAAAAAATGCTTCAAGAAAGCAACAGCGGTCAACTATGCCAAAAAAAGGTAAAGCAAATTAAGAACTGAAAAGTGGCCACTTGATTTAGTAACATGGAGGTGATCATGCTCTACTTCCTTAGCCATCTTAGGATGTGCGCAGAGGAGCTTGAAAGAAGTATTATTATTGTCTCCTGTATTTTTGTGTGAAGAAGCTAGAGCTCAAAGGAATTAGGTAACTTGCCTCAAGCAAAACAGCTAGAGAATGACAAACTTAGAAATGGAAGTCTCCTCGTTCCAAATCCAGTCTTCTTTCCACGGCATCACAGCTGCTTTTCATATCTGGGAGGTTTTTTGGTTTGCTACATGAGTGACTGAGGTTACATGTGTAGTGCGGAACTGAATTCATTCCAATATGCCTTGAGTGTCTATTATGTACAAAACTCTGGGTTAGTCATTGCAAAAGATTTGAAAATGAAAAAGACACAGACCATATTCCCAAGGAGCTTGTACAGTCTAGTAAGCATCTATACAACTGTATCCTAAGACAATGTGGAAGTAATGGAAGCACAGAAAAGTGAGGATTTGGATTAGGTCTGGACCAATGACTTGGTGAGGGAGAGCTTGTTCATCTTCCTATTTACTGCTACATACTCACTGTATGTCTGGTAGAAAAATAAGCTCAATAAATACTTGTTATAACAAGTATTGAGCTTCAACTTTTTGCCAGGCACATAGTGATTATAGCAGTAAGTAAGTAGACTCTAGCTAGTATAATTAATAAAAGTTTAAAAAAATAGGGGACTAGGGAACTTATTGAAAGGATAGTGGGCTATCTTACAGGGTTAAGGGAAGAGTTGACTCAGAAAGGGCAGGAGCCATGTTAGCTCTGGGTACAAAGGTAGTATACATTTATGGATCTTCTCTCCACTTTAAAGTGACTCCCCATCCCCCAGTAATCCCAATCTCTGTTTCAACTCAAAATGTCATGTTCCTGGGAGAGAGAAACTAGTTGGGTCAGGGATATTCCCCTGGAGTAAGTTATGATGGTCATTAAGAAAGGTTCACATATCACAGACACCAGACATGGCCATTACAGGACAACCCATGGTTTCAAACCAATTCCAAAGAGGTAAATCCTTGTTAATTGGACATCAACTCCATCCCAAGTGTTATCTATTAAAATCTAACATCAAGAAGAATGAAATTAAGGGAATGTGTTCACTCTCCCAGAAGATTGATATTGCAAGCCTTTTCCCATCATAAGAACTTTCTGACATCAGTGAGCTGACCATAGGGAACTGACAGAACTTCTGAGATGGAAGGAGCCTTTGGTAACCATTAATTCAACTTCCTTATTGTGCAATGAGGAATATGAAGCCCTTGCATGCAGTCTTACATGTAGTCATACAGCAAATAAGTGGTAGTACTAGGTATGAAGAAAACTTCTGACCTTTGATCCTGTGGGTCCTTTCTCTGCCTACGCTCTACAGTGCTTAGCACTGTGCTGAGAACATAACTATAGAATTTTTCAAATCTCCCTGGGGTATCGTGCTCAGGTATAGGCAGCAATCTAGCAAGAGGTATCTATCATCCATGGTCAGAAGTCTAGAGAATTGGGCCGAGCTGAAGTAGCTTCTATGAACAGACAGATAGCTGAGGTTAGACCACATGATGGATAAGCAATCAAGGATGTGTCAATGACAGCTTAAGACAGGGCTAAAAGACAGGATTCTTTTCCTCCTTAGTTTTCTATTCCTGAAGCTAAACAGCCCTAGCTCCTTCCACTAGAAAAGGGAAATGGCTGCCTCATATGACCTTGCATAAAAGTCACAGCTTACAGAATTGCTCAAATCATCCTTCTTCCTTTATGTAACCAATGAGTCTATTTTTAGCTGCTTCCCTTCATCTTTAACCAATTAACATCCAGCAAACTGGGTTGTCTGCTCTTCCCAATAGCATGATTGATTATAAGTTTAGTTTAAGAAATAGGTATAGTGTAGTGGGAAAGTGTGTATATCTGGAGCTGTACTACCTGGGTTCAAATCCTAGGTTTCACCATTTCCTAGGGGTGTGATTTTTGGCAAGTCACTCTATTTCCCTGGGCTTTTGTTTTCTCACCTGTAAAATGAGGATAATAATAATAATGTCTACTTCATAAGGAGGTTGTGGGAATCCAATGAGTTAATAATACATCCTTGGGGGTACAAGAGAGCATATACAGATAATCTGACTCCAAAAAAGGAACACATCTAGAGACAAAGATTCTATTAATTCAGATGAACCAGGCCCTCAAGAACTATGCTCCCTAGCACTGACTTGACAAAACTAAGAACACTTAACCCCCAGCAATCAGCTGCAAACCCTAAAAGCCAACCTAAAAGCACACTTCTACTGCTCCAACTACCATTGCTAACAGCCCAGAGACAAGGTATCCAGATGTTCTAAGAGAATACATGGGGCCAGTGGTTCATAACAGGTGCAATTCTCTGCTGCACTTTTTGTTTGTTTGTTTGTTTTTATAAATTTATTTATTTATTTTTGGCTGCATTGGGTCTTCATTGCTGCGCGTGGGCTTTCTCTAGTTGTGGCAAGCGGGGGCTACTCTTCGTTGCGGCGCACGGGCTTCTCATTGCAGTGGCTTCTCTTGTTGCGGAGCACAGGCTCTAGGCGCGTGGGTGTCAGTAGTTGTGGCGTACGGGCTCAGTACTTGTGGCTTGTGGACTCTAGAGTGCAGGCTCAGTTGTCGTGGCGCATGGGCTTAGTTGCTCCACAGCATGTGGGATCTTCCCGGACCAGGGCTCGAACCCATGTCCCCTGCATTGGCAGGCAGATTCTTAACCACTGTGCCACCAGGGAAGTCCTGTTTGTTGTTTAAAAACAGATAACATCCAGATAGATACAAGAAGAAATTGCCTTCAATTGTTCTTTCAACAAATATTAACTGAGCTCCTACTATATGGCAGCCACTGTTCAGTGTGCTGAGGACAGAGCAGAGAACAAAATAGATGAAGTCCCTGCTCTTACTGAGCTTATACTCTAGTGGGAAATACATTTCACCACAGAAGCAAACACACATCTAAGATTGTTTTAGATTGTGATCAGTGCTGTGATAAAAATAAAAAGGGATTAGGTCACAGAGAGTGCCTGGGCCATCTTAGTTACTTTAATCTCCCTTTCCTGCGATCTGAAGGATATAGGGGCCCACCATGGGTACAACCAGATAGAAAGGAAAGGAAGTGCAAAGTCCCTGAGGTCGGACAGATCTTAGCATATTGTAATAAAAAGGAGATCAATGTTGCTAGAGGAGAGTGGACAAGGTTTTTATAAATCAAGTCAAAGAGGCTGGATCTATTGATGGTGGTGTCTGGGACCAGGAAATGGTGAGAGATTCTGGACAAATTTTAAAGACAGGGCCAACAGGATTTTTCGAAGAACTGTATGTGAAACACGAGAGAAAAAGAGGATTCAAGGGTGGCTCCAAGATTTTTGGCCCGAACAACCAGGTGTTCCCATTAACTGGAATGGAGAATGGAATTAACTATGATTTCTGATGGGTCATTCTGGAGTTCCACTAATAGCTGTGGATGGGACCTCAGGGCCCTTCTCCAACTTTGAGCAGCCTAGTTATGGAGTGGTGCGCTGGCATAGGGCTGTTGTTTTGGGTGAGAGGAATGAAGCACATTTCTGGGAATCCCCGCCCCCTCTCCCCCGATTCTATTCATAAACCTGGAGACTTACACAGATAAGAGATAGAGAAGACTGAGCACATCAGGCCAGGCAAAACGGAGAGGCCCCAGGGACAGGAAATCTGCTGTAGCCACTTCAGTACAGAAACTGTATGAGAGTGGGCAGCGCCAATGAGGGCGCTGCAGGAACTTTCTTGGCGATCTGGCAGCCTAGGGAACCACTTTTTACCAGAAACAAAGTAAAGAAAAGAGATGGGGTGGGGTTTGGTGGCCTAGCCGGCCGGAAGGAATTCGGGTGGAGCCGACTGTGCAAGCTTCGGGGCAGAGGGGGAGAGGAGGCCGCCACTAGCAACTAACCTCAGCTTCCTAAACTCAACAGAAAGGTCGGAGGGCTTGTTGGAAGTACCAGTAGCCCCGTGATTCTGTCTGCCCGCCAAAGAGAGATGAAAACCCAAGTTGTGCGGTGCAGCTTTAAAGGGGCTGGTGATTGACAGAATGTGTAGCAGTGGATGGGGTGGAGCCGCTGGGTGGGGTCTGGGACAGGCAGCTGGGAGAAACCAAAAGGAAGAAAAAAGAAAACCATAGCCCCTGATATCGCTAATGCCAGGCAGGGGAAGCTAGCCAGAAAGGGAGGACAAGAGGGTTTTAGAGCTCACCTCCATTCCTACCCCGATCGACTCTCTCAAATCCTTCTGTCTCCTTTTGAGATAATTAAAATCGAGTGTACACCGGCCCTAGTCGGTGCCCATTCACCCTAACTCTCCACTGAACTAGGTTTGTAGTACGAGGGAGTGAGGACCCCGAGTCCACCAGCTCAACCCCGGCCCCGCCCCGTCGGCCTGGCCCGGGGCTGGGAGGAGAGGATGCCTTTGGAGGCGCAGAATCCGAAAGTAAGTCCCTTTCATTTTGCCTCCTCACCCCTCCCCTTCCTTTTGCCACCCTCACTGGGGTCTCCGCTGGGTGGGGGGGGAAGAGCCACCTTACAGAAAGAGACTCTTTCAAGAAGGATCCGGAGGGTGGGGCAGGGTAGGGTGGGGTAAGAAGAGGAGGGGAGCGGAGGAGGGGTGGCGCTTTAAAGCCTAGGGGAGCTGCCACCCACGGGATAGGTACGCTCAGAGTTTGCTGATTGTATGATTAGAGCCTCGATTTCCTCTCCTGTCCTTAGAGCCTCGACTTATCCCCTCCAGGCGTCCTTTCTTTTTGTCACCCTCCAGCATCCCTATCTGGCTGCTTAAAGCTTCTAACCGTGAGCTGGGAAGGCTCCATCTTGCCTGGCTTCTTAAAGGGACAGTGCACTAGTTCAACTGGGGGAAATAGATCCTGGAAATTAGATTTCGAGAAGGATGGCACTGACTCACCTTACTATGACAATATGTGTGTTGGGGGAATTTGTACGGAGAGGACAGTTTTTCTTCCTCATACCAGCCTCCAAACTTGTTCTAATATCCAGTTGATTCTCAGGAGGTGCATCCTGGGCAATGTTGCCAAGTTGCACATTAGTTAACTGCAGAGTCAATAGGCTCTGCAGTTATAGCTCCAGAGGAAAATTTCTGTTTCCTGAGAGGTGCCATGGCATTGCAGAAGATTTGGAAAAAATAATTTATTCTACAAATATTTATCGAGTGCCAGATTCATTGCCTGTGGCTGATCCCACTGCTGAGTGTCTGTAATATGTCAAGACCATGTAGAATGGTGTCACTGATTCCTTTCTTAACAGATTGATGGCCAAGCTTTCTTCCTAGAGATGAATGTTGAATTTGATTCCAACATTTACCAAGCATGTGTCACATGAAAGTTCCCACTGTTCATCTTTATTGTCTTTTCTTTAGTACCACATCCATATACCCAAGCCCAAGTGACTGGGAGATCCAGCTGGAAGAGATAGGAGCTCAAGTCAAAATGGCATGCAAAGAAAGAAGGGCAGGATGCTTCAATAGGGAAGCCAAGGCCACCTTGGCTAATCTGTCATTCACATGTCCATGTACAGTCTGGAAGATTGTACTGGGGAGGAGGGCTTCACCAGCTCCCTTCTGATGTTAAATAAAAGAACTGGTGTGGTGGAAACTTGTTAGAAGGCCTCATACAGACCAGTGGCATCTCTTCCAAGTTTGTTTTTCTCATGTTTCTGCTTCTGGAGGGTGGCAGGTCTGGATGGAGCCTAATGATATCCCACAGGTCAAAGAGATGAAAACATGTTGTTTAAGGTTTTAGGTCTAATATTTCACTCTGGGTTTTCTTTTTAAGGTATGGATTGTCTATATGTATGTATGTATTTATTTCTGTTTGGTCAATGGAATGCCACAGCTTCCAGCACTCTGCAATTTACCAGTTCAGCTGTCTCTGGTATTACACATGCAAGGCACAAAGACCCTCCTTTCTTTAATGCGCTAGGTTTCATTGCATCTCCAGTGTCAACTCCCATCAAGGGCCTGTGTTGATTCTAGGTTTCTCAGCAACATTTAGCTAAAGCACCTTCCTCCATCCCTTGTCTCAATTGGTTTTAAAAACCTCAAAATGACATTCTGAATGGCCATATCGTTGAATCCACTGGATTCAGATAAAGAAGAAAGTCTCACTTAGTGTTCTTTCTCTCTAAAGTCCCTGGTCTATGGGGTCCAAAAAACAAAGGAAACATGAATTCAACTGGAACTCTCCTGGTTACTTTCATCAGTGAGAGTATAGTCTTGTCCTAGAGCAAAGAGCCACTTGTACATGTCACACACACTGAACTCTGCTATCCACACCCTGGCGTGGAGGGTGGGGAAGGAACTATGTGCTGACTCCACAGCCAGCCTCCTGCATGTAGTAAGCATGGAATATGTTAGGTATTGCTGTGCTTCCATTTTAATATTTGATTGTCCCTTTGCGTTCATGTTGTTTTTTCTTTGGGAGAGGATATAGAAGCAGGATATAGCTGTCATAAAATATGGTTGATGAAATATGGTTATTCACTTCCTAGGACAATGAAAGGTTTGTGAACCCACTAACAATTACTATAGGCAAACAATAGAAATCCTTCTCCAAAGGCTTCAAGTGGCTTTCCCAGAGCAATTAGTTTGTTGTCATTCATTCTGCTTCCTGGGATTGCAGATAATTCCTGTCTACACAGAGGCAAAAGGGATTCATAAGGGATAATTGCAAAAAGGACACTTTGCACGCTCTCTCTATTTCACAAACAGTAGTTTTGACCCCCAACTCCGGTTGTGGAATGCCAGGATCTGGTGGGCTAGGCTGTTCTTGCCTAGACTAGTACAGCTCACCCCTACATTTACTTTGGTCTGAGTTCCTTCCTAGTTTTTCCTCAGCCCTCAAGGGTAAGGACCTGTGATAGACAAAGGAATCAATACGAAAGTACATTGTGTTATGAGATTCATTAATTCATTCATTCAACAAATGTTTACTGATGATCTACTCTGTGCCATCACTGCACAAGACTCTGGAGAGTCTACAAGTACCCTGCCTTTTTGGAGACTGTATTCTAATGAGTGTGTGTTAGTGGAGGGGAAAGACAATAAACAATAAAGGTTTTTGTCAGGTGGGAATAAGATGGGAGAAAGGACTGGGGAGAGCTGTTTGATATAGAACAGTCAAGGAAGGCTTCTCTGTTATGGTGATTTTTTTAAAATTGGGGTATAGTTGCTTTACACTGTTGTGTTAGTTTCTGTACAAAGAAGTGAATCAACGATATGTATACATATATCCCCTCCCTCTTGGACCTCCCTCCCACTACCCCTCATCCCACCCATCTAGGTCACCATAGAGCACCGAGCTGAGCTCCCTGTGCTATACAGCAGGTTCCCATGAGCTATCTATTTTACACATGGTAGTGTATATATTTCAACCTTAATCTCCCAATTCATGCCAACCCCTCTTCCCCCACTGTGTCCAACGTCTGTTTTCTATGCCTGCGTCTTTATTCCTGCCCTGCAAATTGGTTCATCTGTATCATTTTTCTAGATTCCACATATAGGCATTAACATACAATATTTGTTTATCTCTTTCTGAATGACTTCACTCCATATGACAGTCTCTAGGTCCATCCACATCTCTACAAATAACCCAATTTTGTTCCTTTTTATGGCTGAGTAATATTCTATTGTATATATTTACCACATCTTCATATCCATTCATCTATTGGTGGACATTAGGTAGCATCCATGTCCTGACTATTGTAAATAGTGCTGCAATGAACATTGGGGTAAATGTGTCTCTTTGAATTATGGTTTTCTCAGGGTATATACCTAGCAGTGGGATTGCTGGGTCATATGGTAGTTCTATTTTTAGTTTTGTAAGGAACCTCTATATTGTTTGCCAGAGCAGCTATATCAATTTATATTCCCACCAACAGTGCAAGAGGGTTCCCTTTTCTCCACACCTTCTCCAGCATTTATTGTTTTTAGATATTATGATGATGGCCATTCTGATTGGTGTGAGGTGATAATTCATTGTAGTTTTGAGTTACATTTCTCTAATGATTAGTGATGTTGAGCATCCTTTCATGTGTTTTTTGGCAATCTGTATATCTTCTTTAGAGAAATGTCTATTTAGGTCTTCCACCCAATTTTGGATTGGGTTGTTTGCTTTTTTGATATTGAGCTGCATGAGCTCTTTGTATACTTTGGAGATTAATCCCTTGTCAGTTGCTTCATTTGCAAATATTTTCTCCCATTCTAAGTGTTATCTTTTTGTCTTGTTTATGCTTTTTTTTGCTGTGTGAAAGTTTTTAAGTTTAATTAGGTGCCATTTATTTAGTTGTGTTTTTATTTCCATTACTCTAGGAGATGGATCAAAAAAGATCTTGCTGTGATTTATGTCAAAGACTGTTTTTCCTGTGTTTTCCTCTAAGAGTTTTATAGAGTCCAGTCTTACATTTAGTTCTTTAATCCATTTTGAGTTTATTTTTGTGTATAGTGTTAGGGAGTGTTGTAATTTCATTCTTTTACATGTAGCTGGGCAGTTTTCCCAGCACCACTTATTGAAGCGTCTGTCTTTTCTCCATTGTATATCCTTGCTTCCTTTGTCATAGATTAGGTGTCCATTGGTGCATGAGTTTATCTCTGGGCTTTCTATCCTGTACCATTGATTAATATTTCTGTTTTTGTACCAGTACCATACTGTCTTGATTACTGTAGCTTTGTAGTATAGTCTAAAGTCAGGGAGCCTGCTTTCTCCAGCTCCGTTTTTCTTTCTCAAGATTGCTTTGCCATTCAGGGTATTTTGTGTTTCCATACAAATTGTGAAATTTTTTGTTCTAATTCTATGAAAAAAGCCATTGGAAATTTGATAGGGATTGCACTGAATCTGTAGGTTGCTTTGGGTAGGATAGTCATTTTCACAATATTGATTCTTCCAATCCAAGAACATGATATATCTCTCCATCTGTTTTTGTCATCTTTGATTTCTTTCATCCGTGTTTTATAGTTTTCTGAGTACAGGTTTTTGCCTCCTTAGGTAGGTTTATTCCAAGGTATTTTATTATTTTGTTGCAGTGGTAAATGGGAGTGTTTCCTTAACTTCTCTTTCAGATTTTTCATCATTAGTGTATAGGAATGCAAGAGATTTCTGTGCATTAATTTTGTATCCTGCTACTTTACCAAATTCATTGATTAGCTCTACTAGTTTTCTGGTAGCATCTTTAGGATTCTCTATGTATCATGTCATCTACAAACAGTGACAGTTTTACGTCTTCTTTTCCAATTTGGATTCCTTTTATTTCTTTTTCTTCTCTGATTGCCATGGCTAGGACTTCCATAACTATGGTGAATAATAGTGGTAAGAGTGGACATCCTTGTTTTGTTCCTGATCTTAGAGGAAATGCTTTCAGTTTTTCACCATTGAGAATGATGTTGGCTGTGGGTTTGTCATATATGGCTTTTATTATGTTGAGGTAGGTTCCCTCTGTGCCCACTTTCTGGAGAGTTTTTATCATAAATTGGTGTTGAATTTTGTCAAAAGCTTTTTCTGCATCTATTGAGATTGTCATATCTTTTTTATTCTTTAGTTTGTTAATATGGTGTATCACATTGATTGATTTGCATATATTGAAAAATCCTTGCATCCCTGGAATAAATCCCACTTGATCAGAGTGTATGATCCTTTTAATGTGTTGTTGGATTCTGTTTGTAAGCATTTTGTTGAGGATTTTTGCGTCTATGTTCATCAGTGATATTGGCCTGTGATTTTCTTTTTTTGTGATATCTGGACTGGTTTTGGTATCAGGGTGATTGTAGCCTCATAGAATGAGTTGAGAGTGTTCTTTCCTCTGCAATTTTTTGGAGGAGTTGAGAAAGAAGGGTGTTAGCTCCTTGTTAACGTTGGATAGAATTTGTCTGTGAAGCTATCTGGTCCTGGACTTTTGTTTGTTGGAAGATTTTTAATCACAGTTTTAATTTGATTACTTGTGATTTGTCTGTTTATACTTTCTATTTCTATTAGGTTCAGTGTTGGAAGGTTGTACCTTTCCAAGAATTTGTCCATGTCTTCCCGGTTGTCCATTTTATTGGCTTGTTTTAGTCTCTTATGATCCTTTGTATTTCTGCAATATCAGTTGTAATTTCGCCTTCTCATTTCTAATTTTATTGATTTGAATCCTCTCACTTTTTTTCTTGATGAGTCTGGCTAAAGGTTTATCATTTCTATATATCTTCATAAAGAACCAGCTTTTAGTTTCATTGATTTTTGCTATTGTTTTCTTCATTTCTATTTCATTTATTTCTGCTTTAAGTTTTATGATTTTTTTCCTCCTACTAACTTTGGGTTTTGTTTGTTCTTCTTTCTCTAGTTGCTTTAGGTGTAAGATTAAGTTGTTTATTTGAGATTTGTCTTTTTTCTTGAGGTAGGACTGTATTACTATAAACTTCCCTTGTAGAACTGCTTTTGCTTCTTCCCATAGGTTTTGGGTAATCATGTTTTCATTGTCATTTGTTTCCATGAATTTTTTGATTTCCTCTTTGACTTCTTCAGTGATCTCTTGGTTATTTAGTAGCATATTGTTTAGCCTCCATGTTTTTGTTTTTTCACGGTTGTTTTTTTCTGTAATTGATTTGTAATCTCATATCGTTGTTGGAAAAGATGCTTGAAACGATTTCAATTTTCTTAAATTTACTGAGGGTTGATAAGTGACCCAAGATGTGATGTATCCTGGAGAATGTTCCATGTGCATTTGAGAAGAAAGTGTATTCTGCCACTTTTGGATAGAATGTCCTATAAATATCAATTAAGTCTATTTGGTCTATTGTGTGGTGTAAAACTTGTGTTTCCTTATTAATTTTCTGTCTAGATGATCTGTCCATTGGTGTAAGTGGGGTGTTAAAGTCCCCCACTATTATTGTGTTAATGTTGATTTCCCCTTTTATGGCTGTTAGCATTTGCCTTATGTATTGAGGTGCTTCTATGTTGGGTTCATAAATATCTAAAATTGTTATATCTTCTTCTTGGATTGATCCCTTGACCATTATGTAGTGTCCTTCCTTGTCTCTTGTAACAGTCTTTATTTTAAAGTCTATTTTATCTTATATGACTATTGCTACTCCGGCTTTCTTTTGATTGCTATTTGAATGGAATATCTTTTTTCCATCCCTTCACTTTCAGTCTGTATGTGTCCCTAGGTCTGAAGTAAGTCTCTTGTAGACAGCATATATACAGGTCTTATTTTTGTATCCTTTCAGCCAGTGTGTGTCTTTTGGTTGGAGCATTTAATTCATTTACATTCAAGGTTATTTTCAGTGTGTATGTTCCTATTACCATTTTCTTAATTGTTTTGTGTTTGTTTTTGTGGGTCTTTTTCTTCTCTTGTGTTTCCTGCCTAGAGAAGTTCCTTTAGCATTTGTCATAGAGCTGGTTTTGTGGTGCTGAATTCTCTTAGCTTTTGCTTGTCTGTAAAGCTTTTGATTTCTCTGTTGAATCTGAATGAGATCCTTGCTGGGTAGAGTAATCCTGGTTGTAGGTTTTTGCCTTTCATCATTTAAAATATATCCTGGCACTGCCTTCTGGCCTGCAGAGTTTCTATTAGAAAATCAGCTGATAACATTGTGCGGATTCTGCTGCTTTTAATATTTTTTCTTTGAATTTGATTTTTGTTAGTGTGATTAGTATGTTTTTTGGTGTGTTTCTCCTTGGGTTTATCCTGTATGGGACTCTCTGCCCTTCCTGGACTTGGGTGGCTATTTCCTTCCCCATGTTAGGGAAATTTTCAACTATAATCTCTTCAAATATTTTCTCAGACACTTTCTCTCTCTTCTTCTTCTTCTGGGACCCGTATAATTTGAATATTGGTGCATTTAATCTTGTTCCAGAGGTCTCTGAGATGGTCCTCATTTCTTATCATCCTTTTTTCTTTTTTCTTCTCCTCAGCAGTTATTTCCCTCATTCTATCTTCCAGATCACTTTTTCATTCTTCTGCCTCAGTTATTCTGCTACTGATTCCTTCTAGTGTATTTTTCATTTCAGTTATCATGCTGTTCATCACTGTTTGTTTGTTCTTTAGTTCTTCTAGGTCCTTGTTAAATGTTTTTTGTATTTTCTCGATCTATGCCTCCTTTGTATTTCCAAGATTTTGGATCATCATCATCTATCTTTACTCTGAATTCTTTTTTAGGTAGGTTGTCTCTTTCCTCTTCATTTGTTTGGTCTTGTAGGTTTTTACCTTGCTCCTTCATCTGTAACTTTTTTTTGTCTCTTTTTTTTTTGTTTTGTTTTGATGTGTGGTGCTGTGGTCCTGTCTTGCCGGTTGTTTAGCCTGAGGCGTCCAGCACTGGAGCTTACAGACAGTTGGGTGGAGCCATGTCTTAGTGCCAAGATAAGGACCTCCAGGAGAGCTCACACCAATTTATATTCCTTGGGACCTGAAGTTCATGTTAGCCCAGTGGCTCAGTGCTCCTGCCAGAATAACGCAGGCCTGGCCCTCAGCTTAGGAACCAAGAACCTGCAAGCCATGTTGCATGGCAAAAAAAGAGAAAAAAATGGCAACAAACAAAAAGGAGCAGAACAATAACAAAGAATAAAAAATATAAAAATGAAACAACAACAACAAAGCAAAACAGAACCACAATAGCAAAAAAAAAAAAAAAAAAGCTGGAAGAGGCCTGAGTGGGGGGCTTAGGCTCAGGACCTGCATGGCTGGAGGGGGCCCTGGAGGCAGAGGTTCAGGACTGGGACCACAGCAGGCTCACTGGGGCCTGAGCAGGTGGGGGATATTCTGGCTGCATTCTCCTCCCATCCCCACTGATCCCCTCACCATGAGCGGACCCCTCCGAGCATGGGAACCCCTCCCCTCCCCCAGCCACCCCTCAGGGACACCAATCCCATCCTGCATCCCCTTTTCCTCCTCAACTCCTTCCCCCCCCACCCCACATCCTACCCAGTCACATGAGGATTCCTTCTGTCCCCTTAGGTGTCCAAGGTCCCCCACCAGTACCTAGTAAGTGCCCTAGTTGTGAGGAGATGCGAACTCCACGTCCTCCTGTTCTGCCATCGTGACTCCACCTGATATGGTGATATTTAAGATTATAACGAATGAAGTGAGAGAGCTAGCCATGAGAATACCCAAGGGAAAGTTATTCTAGACAGAGAAATTAGAATAGTAAAGGCTTGGTGTGTTCAAGGAATAGCAAGGCCAGTATCACTGGAGTGGAGAGGAAGAGAGTGGTAGGACATGATTTCAGAGTGACAGAGAGGGCCAGATCATATAGGACCTTGTAAATACTTTGGCTTTTATTCTGAGTGAGATAGGAAGGCATTTTTAAAGAAGATAAATAATCAATAATTATCATATTTAAAATTCTAGTCTAGTAAAGAGGATGTAGACGCAAGAGGGAAGAGATATGGGAACATATGTATATGTATAACTGATCCACTTTGTTATAAATCAGAAACTAACACACCATTGTAAAGCAATTATAGTCCAATAAAGATGTTAAAAAAACAAAACAAAACAAAGCAAAAAAAACCTTGCAATCATTCCTCAAAACTCTCAGAAAAAAACAAAGAGAGGATGAATCTTCAATTGTTCATCTTAACACAATCAAGGTGGTTTATGTTTTTATGATTCGGATAATAATACTGCTTTGGAAAAAAATTAGTAAGCTTATTGCTGAATTCAGGTCAACTAATACAATTTAATTTTATACTAACCATTGTTTTATAACAATTATCTGAAAAAAGTTTCAAACACATTTGAAACTACTGAAATACAAAAAGTATTTTCAGCATACTTATTTTAAAAATCACAATAAATTTATTAGCACTAGAAGAATGCTTAACCTTTTTAAGGAAACATCACAAGATTGTATAACTGATGTAACTGTTTTACTCTAGCATGAGATTTTGAAAATTATTCACTTGAAAACTTTTTTTTTTAACTTTCACTCTTGCTGGAACACATGATTTCATGTAGGTTATACTCCATTCTTCTCCCCAAGTTCTTCCCAGTAGGGAAGTGTGTTTCATGTATCATTTCATTTAATCCTCACAATAGCTTTGTGAGGTAGGCACTATTGTCATCTCCATTTTACAGAATAGGAAACTGAGGCACAGGAATGTAAAGTACTTTACCCAAGGTCACAGAGCTAGTAAGCAAAAGAGAATCCATTCTCTCCTATACCTTCTGAGAAGTTGTTCCATCAGCTTCCTTCTCTCCAATCTTCTTCAATTTCTTTTTCTTCTTTGGTTCTTCCACCCATCCAACCATTCCCACCTAATATACCTAACATTTATTGAACACCTACTCTGTGCCAAGCCCTCTACTGAACACTTTGCATTTATCAATTCACATAATGCTCACAACAATCCTATGAAGTAAGTACCATTGTTTTCCCAATTTTTCAGTTGGGAATTTGGGACATAGAAAAATCAAGCAACTTGCCTAAGTTTACACAGCTAGGAAGTAGCAGAAGTGAGATTTGAACCCCAAAATAAAGTCTACACCTTCACTGTTATGCTCTACTGCCTAATCTTTATCTTGCAAACACATTTTTCACTAAATAAATCTTTCTTTAACAACACTTACTCAAATTACCACCCTATTTTTCTGCAGTTTCCATTTAAATCATTATTGAAACTGCTCTCGCAAGAGTTACCTGAAGATCTCCTAAATGTCATGTCAAGTGCTCTCTCTTTAGGTTTTCAACATATTGACTCTACTACATTTGAGGCTGTTGTACTTTCCTTCCATCTTTAAAGCCTTCCCTTCCTTGTCTTCTGTGATGATACTCTATCTTGGATTTCCACCTACCTCTCTGATTGTTCTTTTCATTCTCTTATCTTGCTACTCTATACTCCTTATTTGGATCATCTCATCTACTTAAGATTTTCAACTGCCATTTATATGCTGATGAAGGCCTGTATGACAAGTTGGCATCTCCAAACTGAACACTTTTTCTGAGCCTGGACCCACCCACTTGTCTGTTAACTGGACATCTTAACTTGACACCTCACATTTAATATGTCTAAAACTGAATTCATCATCAAACCCCCACATGCCAATTTCTATCCCTGATCAACAGTCACATAATCAACTGAACAATAAAGCCTAGAGTCATCTATGACTCTTCTTTCTCCTTAATGTCTAGATTCTGCTTCTTGAATCTTTGTATCCTCTCCATCCCTATTTGTAGTGTCTTTGCTTAATTTTTCATTATATATGACCTGGCCTATTAATATAGCTCCTTTACTGTTGTTTAATCTGCCTCCAGTCTCTATGGCCTTTGTTATGTGTTGAATTATGTCCTTCAAAATATGTTGGAGTCCTAATTTCTGGTACCATGGAATGTGACTGTATTTGGATACAGGGTATCTATAGAGGTAATCAAATTAAAATGAGGTAGTTAGGACAGGCCCTAATCCAATATGACTGGTATCCTTATAAAAGTGGGAAATTTTGACCAAAAGACTCATAGAGGGAAGATGATCTGAAGAGACATAGGGAGAAGACAGCCATCTGCAAGCCAAGGAGAGAGACCTAGAACAGATCCTTCCCTCAGAGCTCTCAGGAGGAACCAACTCTGATGACACTTTGGTTTCAGAGTTATAGCCTCCAGAACTGTGAGACAATAAATTTTTGTTATTGAAGTCCCCCTGGTTTTTAGTACTTTGTTGTGGTAGTCCTAGCAAACTAATACAAACTCCAATCTAGTCTACATATTAGGATATTTCTAAAATACATGTTTTTATCTTGACAATCCTATGTTCAGAATTATTCAAAGACTCCCCATCACTTACAAGATTAAATCCCTGCCTTTTACTAAGTCACTTCACAATTTGTCCTCAACCTACCTTTCATGTTTATGGCCTGTGACTTTTCCTTATCACAGGAGTTACATTTAACTAACTGCTACTTCTCGAACATGCCATGGTCTTTCACAAACACCATGTCTTTGTTCATGCTATCAGGACTTACATAAATGTTCTTTTTCCTCTTACAACCTGTACCAATCCACCTCCACCTTTCCTTCTATTCCATCCATCTCTTTTTGGTAAGCTCCTATACATAGCATGATACCCAACTCATTTTCTCTGTGAAGCCTTGAAGTATAGGTAAGATTTGGTTAGCCAGAGTGGAGGGGAAAGGATATTCTAAACAGGAAGAACCATATAATCAAAGGCAGTTAATGAGGATCAACATAATGTGGGTTAGAGGGGGATGGAGTAGAGTTAGAGAAAGGTGAGGTTAGAGAACTCTTTGCCTTTGGTGATAGTATAGATGGGACCAAAGCAGCTTCTGGAGAAGCAGCAAGGTCAATAGTCTTCCTCTGTAGTGTCTCAGGGAAACAGCTAGGCCTCAAAGAATGTTATCATCTAGCTAATGTCACCTGATAATGAGATAGCCTATATTTTGTTCCTTGGAAAGCTGGTCTTTATAATAGCACCCTGAGCTTGGGGCACTTTTGCTGGTCAGTGATGGTATGGTAGTAAAGCAGAAAATATTCAGCAGGGTTCAGACTTCTTTTCTACTATAGCCTATTTAAACCTGACTGAATATATTTACCATTTCTACTTATATAAAGCAGAAGGTTTTGAAAGGAGGAAGCAAAATTCATTCACTAATCTCATTCACTCATTCAGCATACATTCCCTGGGAGCCCTCTATGTGGACAGCTCTGTGCTACAGGATGGGAATACACAAATATAAGACCTCAACCTTGCCCTGGAGCTTAGCTGGGAGACAGGCAAAGCTCTAGCTAACATCTAGTGCTTGTTGATCACTTACTATATGCCAGGGACAATGCTAAGCTTTGAATCCTTCTCATTTAAATTCCCAATAGGGTTATACCCATTTTGTAGAAAAGGACACAGTGTTAGAGAAAGGTTGAATAAATTCAGGAGGGAGGAATTGGAAAACTGACAAGTAAGCAACTCATTAACATGAGTAGAAAAGATCTGGGTGACATTTGGGTGAAGAGGTCAGAGAAGACTTGGTGGAGGAGGTGATGTTTGAGTCTTAAAGGATAAATAGGAGTTTTCAAGTGTCAATGAAAAAATTAATAGTCAATCTAAGAAAGAAATGGGAAATTTTATTTGAGCCAACCTGAGGATTATAACACGGGAGACCATCTTTCAGAAAGCTCTGAGGACTGTTCAGCCCATTAGAGGTCAAAGCACAGTTATATAAGTTTTTGAGACAAAAGTTTATATGTCAAGTCATGTATTGACAGTTTAAACAATCCAGATCTACATATACAAAGTGGGTCATGAGTCATTGTGGCCCTTTGCAAGAATAAGAAGGAAAATTATCTCCTAAGGAGTTGTGACTCTTTATGAAATTAAGAAGGAATGTTATCTCCTAAGGAGGTCTGGTTAATGCAGATGCACAACACACACTAAATGGAAGGAAGGAGGCCTGAGTGGGCAAAGAACATTTTTATGTTTAAATTTTTCTTGTCTTGCCATAAAATATGAATTTTATTTCATCAATTCCTCCCTTCTGATCATTAATCTCTTGTTAGAAAGAATAAGGTGATAAAATATTTGGCCCCTAAATGCCAGGGTGGTGACTTACCTGCCCTGGATCCATCATGTCCCTTGATGTTGGGTTTTAATGGCCTGGTTCTTTTTTTCCTTTTAGTAGGTTGTACTAGTAAGATGTCTGGCAAGGACTAACAGTCAATTCCAAGTTGTCCAACAGGACTTATGAAATTTTACCTTACATGTGCATTGTGTACGTTCATTTATAGAGAACTATAGATGTGATCAAAATTGACAATAGGAATGACCATGTTGTTAGTAAAGTTTTAAGCCAAGATTCTCCTAAATCAAACCATTTTCCTAGTATTTTTCCTAAACAGGGAAGAGGATCATTTATAGTGGAAATTTGATTCCTCATGTGTCATAAGATTAGTTAACAAATGTTGTGGCCAAATGGTCTTTGTGTGTGGTGAAGTATAGGGATCTGATTTTATATTTGTGCATGTGGTTATCCAGTTTTCCCAACACCATTTGTTGAAGAGACTATCCTTTCCCTTGTGGGTATTCTTGGCTCCCTTGTCAAATATTAGTTGACCATATATGTGGAGATTTATTTCTGGGCTCTCTATTCTGTTCCATTGGTTTATGTGTCTATTTTTATGCCAGTACCATACTGTTTTCATTGCTATAGTTTTGTAGTATAGTTTGAAATCAGGACGTGTGATGCCTCACATTTTTATTCTTCTTTCTCATGATTCCTTTGGCTATTTGGGGTCTTTTGGGGCTCTATACAAACGTTAGGATTTTATTATCTATCTCTGAGAAAAATGACATTGGAATTTTTATAGGGATTACTTTGAATCTATAGATGGCTTTGGGTAAGTATGGATATTTTAACAATATTAATTCTTCCAATTCATCAAAATGGGATATCTTTCCATTTGCTTGTGTCATCTTTGATTTCTTTCAACAAAGTCTTGTTGTTTTTGTTATACAGATCATTCACATCCTTGGTTAAATTTATTCCTAGGCATTTTATTATTTTTGATGATATTGTGAATGGGAAAGATTTCCTCATTTCTTTTTCAGATGTTTCATTATTAGTGTATAGAAGTGCAACAGAGTTCAGGATGTTTATTTTTTTTCTGTGTTAGATGTTTTATTTTTAAATTGTATAAATGAAGGAACTGAGATATAAATAAGTTGTACAAATGGGGAAACTGAAACACAAATGAGTGTCATACGTAAGGTCATACAGCTGATTAGATAGCTGGTGGATTAGAATGAGGATGTTTATTTTATATCCTGCATCTTTACTGAATTTGTTGATTAGTTCCAACAGTTTTTTGGTTGAGTCTTTGGCATTTTCTATATATAAGATTGTATCATCTGCAAGTAATGACAATCTTGCTTGTTTCTTTCTGATTTGGATGACTTTTATTCCTTTGTCTTGCCTAATTGCTCTAGCTAGGACTTCTAGTAGTTTATTGAATAACAGTAGTGAGAGTGGACACCCTTTCCTTGTTTCTGATCTTAGAGGAAAAACTTTCCACTTTTCACTGTTGGGTACAATGTTACTGTGGGTTTGTCATATATGGCTTTTAGTATATTGAGGTATGTTCTTTATATACCCAATCTGTCAAGGATTTTTACAACAAAAGGGTGCTATATTTTATGAAATGCTATTTCTGCATCATTTGGGATGATCCTGTGATTTTTTTTAAATTTTATTAATGTGGTGTATCACTTTTATTGATTTATGTATGTTGAAACATCATTGCATCCCAAGGATAAATTGCACTTGGTCATGGTTTATAATCCTTTTGATGTGTTCTTGAATTCAGTTTGCTAATATTTTATTGAGAATTTTTGCATCTGTATTCATCTGGGATATTGGTCTATATTTTTCTTTTATAGTATTCTTAATCTTGCTTTTGTATCTGGGTAATGCTGGCCTCGTAAAATAAGTGTGGAAGTGTTTCCTGCTCTTCAATTTTATAGAAAGTACGAGAAGAGTTGGTGTTAAGTCATCTGTAAATGTTTGGTAGAATTTACCAGTGAAGACATCTAGTCATAGTGTTTTCTATGTTGGGAGGTTTTTGATGACTGATTCAATTTCCTTACTAATTATTGGTCTGTTCAGCTTTTCTACAATATTTCTTTCTGATTCAGTCTTGGTAGGTTGTGTGTTTCTAGGAACTTATCCATTTCTTATAGGTTTTCTAACTTGTTGATGTGTAATTGTTCATAGTAGCCTCTTATGATCCTATGTATTTCTGGAGTATCAGTTGTAATATCTCCTCTTTCATTTCTAATTTTATTTATTTGAGTCTCCTTTCTTTTTCTCTTGGTTAGTCTAGCAAAAAGAGTTGTCAGTTTTGTTTATCTTTTCAAAAACTCAGATCTTAGGGTTTTTAATCTTCTCTATTGTTTTTCTGGTCTGTTTCATTTATTTCCACTCTGGTCTTTATTATTTCCTTCCTTCTGCTAACGTTGGGCTTAGTTTGTTGTTCTTTTTCTAGTTCTTAGAGGTGTAAAATTAGTTTTTTTTATTTTAGATCTTTCTAATTTCTTAATATATGCATTTAACACCATATATTTCCCTCTCAGCACTGCTTTTGCAATATCCCATAGGTTTTGGTATGTTGTGTTTCCATTTTCATTTGTTTTGAGATACTGTTTAATTTCCCTTTTGACTTTTACTTTGACTGATTGTTTGCAAGCTTGTCATTTAGTTTCAACATATTTGTAGATTTTCCATCTGTCCTGTTGTTGTTGATTCCTAGTTTCATACCACTGTGGTCAGAAAAGATACTTGTTATAATTTTAGTCTTCTTGAATTTACTATGAATTGTTTTGTGTTCTGTCATATGATCTACTTTGGAGGATTTACCATGTACTCTTTAGAAGAATGTGTATTCTGCTGTTGTTGGATGGAATGTTCTATAAATTTCTGTCAGGTTCATTTAGACTAATGTATGGTTCAAGTCCATTGTTTCCTTTTAAATTTTCTCTCTGGATGATGTATCCATTGCTGACATTGGGGTATTGAAGTTCCCCACTATTATATTGTTTTGTATTTCTCCCTTCAGATGTTACTATTTGCTTAATATATGTAATTGCTCCATGTTGAGTGCATACATATTTATGATTTTTATATTCTCTTGATGAATTGACCCCTTTATCATTATATAATGACCATTTTTGTCTCTTTTTACCATTTTTGGCTTAAAGTCTATTTTGCCTGATATAAGTAGATCTACCTTCACTTTCTTTTGGTTTCCACTTGCCTGGAATATCTTTTCCCAGTCCTTCACTTTGAACATATGTGTGTCTTAAAACTGAAGTGAATTTCTTGTAGGCAGCATATAGTTGGGTCTTTTTAATTTTTTTTTATCCATTCA
Organism: Eubalaena glacialis; assembly: GCF_028564815.1. Taxonomy (NCBI): domain Eukaryota; kingdom Metazoa; phylum Chordata; class Mammalia; order Artiodactyla; family Balaenidae; genus Eubalaena; species Eubalaena glacialis. Next base: position 50,201,480 of record NC_083736.1, read on the forward strand.
GCCATTCTGTGCCTTTTGATTGTTGAATTCAATCCATTTACATTTAGAGTAATTATTTAAGGACTCAAAATGCCATTTTATTGATTGCTTTCTGGTTGTTTTGCATTTACAGTGTTTCTTTTTCCCTCTGATTCTCCCTACCATTGTAAATTGGTGATTTTTCATGGTGGTATGCTCTGTTTCCTCTTTTTAAAAAATCTTTCCTGAATCTATTCTAGATTTTAGCTTTGTGGTTACTATGAAGCTTGCATAAAACATCTCCTAGATAAAACGATTCACTTTATGCTCATAGCAACTTATCTTTGATCACCTACAATGGTACCACCCTTTATGCCCCTGCTTTGATCACAATTTAACTCTTTTTATGTTGTGCATTTGTTAACAAAGCATAGTAGCCACAGTTATTTTTAATACTCTTTATTTAACCTTTATACTGTAGTTAGGTGGTTAACACACCATCTTATTATAGAATTAGTTTTCTAAATCCAACTATATATTTTTCATCTCTACCAGTGTGTTGTATTCTTTCATATGTTTTCATGTCGCTGATTAATGTCTTTTTATTTCAGCTTAAAGAACTGTTTTCAACATTTATTACAAGACAGGTCTAGTGGTGCTGAACTCCCTCAGCTTTTGTTTGTCTGGGAAAGTCTTTATTTCTCCTTCATATCTGAAGGTTAACTTTGCTGGATAGAGTATTCTTGGCTGACAAGTTTTATCTTTCTATAATTTGAATATTTCCTTCCACTGTCTTCTGGCCTGTAGGGCTTTTGCTGAGAAATCTGCTGATAGCCTAATGGTGGTTCCTTTTGTAGGTTACACATTTTTTTTTCCTGCTGCCTTTAGGATTCTTTCTTTATCTTTGACTTTTGACAGTTTCATTATAATGTGTCTTGGACAATGACTTTTGGCATTGAGATAATAGAGTGATCTATTAGTTCTTGAATTTGGATGTCCAAGTCTTTACTCATGTCTAGGAAGTTCTCCACTATTATTTCCTCAAATAAACTTTCTACCCCCTTCTCCCTCTCTTTTCCTTCCAGAATCGTAATTATTCTAATATTTGTCTTTTGATGGAGTCCTACAGATAATGTGGGCTCTTTTTTTTTGCTCTTTTCAGTTTTCTCTTTTGTTCTCTTCTAACTGTATTTCAAAATTCCTATCTTCTAAGTCACATATTCTGTCTTCCATCTGCTTTACTGTACTACAGATGCTCTTTATTTCAATCTTTATCTCATTTATTGAATTCTCCAGAATTTCTGTTTGGCTCTTTTTATTATTTCTATCATTTTGGTAAAGAACTCATTTTGTTCATGTATTTTTTTCTCTGATTTTCAATTTTCTTTTTGAGTTTTCTTGTATGTTGTTAAGTTTCTTTAGAACAGCTATTTTAAATTCTTTATCAAGTGGATCACAATATTCCATGCCTTTGAGCTTGGTTGTTGGAGAATTATTGATATCTTTGGGCAGTGACATGTTTCCTTGATTTTTCATGTTCCTTGTAGTTTTTGTGTTGGTACTTTTGTATTTGAAGTAGCAGACACCTCCTTAAATCTTACTGGTTGCTTTCACATGGGGTACTGTTCATTGATATTGGTATATTTGGGGTTTCCTCAGCTGTTGTTGGGCAGACCTGCTCCATTTTTCTTGCTCCTTCTCGTGGCAGAGTTAAGCTCTTCTGACTTCTCTTGTTCTTACAACTCACCAGGCTGGTTGCTGAAAACCTCACTTTTCTTTTCCAGAAGGTGACAATATAGCTCTAGTTTGTGATTTCTCCCTGTCCACAGGTCCATTTTTCTGAGAGTACTCTGATTACCACGTCTGCTCTTACTACTGCATTTTGGAACTTGTACAAGGATCGACCTGTAGAGTGGAGGGAGGTATGGGTTTAGCACTTGGGGCATTGGGGGTGCATGTGCACCCAGTGGGGAGATCCTTGGGTTGGGTGTTCCCAGAGCCTTTTGGGTGGACTTCCTGCTGAAGTCCTGAAGCAGTTAGCAAGTACACCATCTATTTAATATGCTTTATTATTCTTACTTGCTTCTTTCCCTTTCTCCTTTCTCCTCCCCAAGTCATGGATGTCCTGCTTCAGTACTTTGGGTGCTGCTGAAGAGAAATAGGTTTTTCCAGCTATGACCCATACAACTGGGGAAGCCAGACACTCACCACTTTCCACATTCTCCACAGGAGAGGTCACCACCACCAGCTCCATACAGTGTCACCCTGGAAGGGGTGACTCTCAACAAGTTCCTCCCTCTCCACTACATCCAAACTTGGTGGCTTGCTGGAATCTCTTTTCCCACTGTGATGACTTGCTGGAATCTCCCTTCAGGCAGGCTGGCCTTCTACAAATTTCCTCTCACCTGTGCATATCTGCCCAGGCCACCACTGTCCAGGTGTTTTCCCTGACCATGCCAAGAGGGGATGGGTCAGGTTTGCTGATTCCACTGAACCCAGAACACTTACTGAGGTCTGTCTGCTTATTTTCAGATGCACAGTTGAGTAAGGGTCTTCCTGGGTCCCTTGGTATATGATGCTGGGTCCTACAACTCCAAATGAGGTACTTTTGTCCACAGATCAATGTCTGATTAGTTGTTTTTAAACAGGGGAGAGAAAGGAGGAATGTCTTACACTTCCATGATGCTGACCCTTTGCCCATTTTAAAATAAAGCTATTTGATTTTTTTGTTGTTGAGTTGTAAGCATGCTTAATAGACTCTGGATATTAACCTCTTATTAAATATATGATTTTCAAATTTTTTCTCTTATTCTGTGGGTTGCCTTTTCACTCTGTTGATTTTATCCTTTGATGCGCTGAAGTTTTTAAGTTTTATATATTCCAATTTGTCTATTTTTGCTGTTGTTGCCTGAGTTTTTGGTGTTATATCCAAGAATCATTGTCAAATCCAATGTCATGAAGATTTTCCCTATGTTTTCTTCTAGGACTTTTCTAGTTTTAGGTCTTACATGTAGGTCTTTAATCCATTTTGAGTTAAATTTTTGTATATGATGTAAGATAAGGGTCTGACTTCATTATTTTGCATGTGGATATCCAGGTTTCCCAACACCATTTGTTGAAGAGACTGTCCTTGCCCTATTGAGTGGTCTTTGCACTCTAATGGAAAATCATTTTACCATATATGTGAGGGTTTATGTCTGAGCTCTCTATTCTATTCTGCTGATCTATTTTTTTTTATTCTAGTGCCACACTGTTTTGATTACAGTAACCTTGCAATAAGTTTTTAAATCAGGATGTATGAGGCCTCCAAATTTGTTCTTCTTTTTCAAAATTGTTTTCTCTATTTGTGGTCCCTTGAGATTCCACATGAATTTTAGGATGAAATTTTCTGTTTCTTAAAAAAAAAAAAAGCCTTTGTGATTTTTTAAAATTTAATTAATTAATTAATTTATTTATTTATTTTTGGCTGTGTTGGGTCTTCGTTTCTGTGCAAGGGCTTTCTCTAGTTGCGGCGAGTGGGAGCCACTCTTCATCGCGGTGTGCAGGCCTCTCACTGTCACGGCCTGTCTTGTTGCGGAGCACAGGCTCCAGACGCGCAGGCTCAGTAGTTGTGGCTCATGGGCCTAGTTGCTCCGCAGCATGTGGGATCGTCCCAGACCAGGGCTCGAACCTGTGTCCCCTGCATTGGCAGGCAGATTCTCAACCACTGGGCCACCAGGGAAGCCCCAAGCCTTTGTGATTTTAATAGGGATTGTGTTGAATGTGTAGATCTCTTTGAGTAGTATTGATATCCTAATAATTTTGTCTCCCAATTAATGAACATGTGGTGTCTTTCCATTTATTTGTGTCTTCTTTAAATTCTTTAGCAGTGTTTTTCAGTTTTCAGTGTACAAGTCTTTCCCCTTCTTGGTTAGGTTTATTCCTAAGTATTTCTTGATGCTATTATAAATGGAATGATTTTCTTAATTTCCTTTTTTATTGCTAATTTGTGTTTTTTAAAGTTTAGCTTATGATTATCTAACCTTGTGGTTAGAGAATGGGTAAATCATGGAGTTTTTCTATGCAGAATATCATTATAACTTATCCATTTGGGCAATAATAATGGCACGTCATTAGCATTTACTATATGCCAGGCATCAAGTGTTTGCCATAAACTCATTTAATTCATAACAACCCTATGAGGTTGTACTATTATTATTTTCATTTAACAGATGAGAAAATTAAGGCATGGAGTGACTAACTTGTCTAAGATTACACAGCCAGGAAGAGGCAGATGCAGTAGTAGAAAAACAAACAAATCGTATTATGTTTGGATTAGCCAGATAAGCAATGTAGCTGATAGTAATTATGCCCTTGCCTCTTTGACTGGATATTAGGAATAAATATGCCATAATTCTGATGTAATAGATGTGGGAGAAAAGATCAGTCAAGAGTTGTCTCTCTTTCAGGTAAATAGACATGGGGTAGGGTACAGGGAGTTGAATAACATCCAGGGAATAGGGCTGCTTAAAGGCCTATTTTGTCTTAGGTAATACTATGAGATTCAACTTAACCTTCTCATTACTTCCCTTATAAGAAGTCAAGTAACAGAAGTTGTGGGGCAGTGGGAGGGTGGAGTGGGGCACTGTTGCAGCTTCAGCAAAGTGTTCATACCTTTAACCAGCTACATTTAGTCTAAAGAAGGGCCCTCAGACTGCAAGAATCTTATTTCTTGCCATCAGAAATGAGACTGTGGGGCAATTGGCGCAGTTTTTTGTTTCCCTTTTGTCTTCCATACCCAAATAAATGAGCCTCTTCTATTTTTTAAGTCCCTGGTTAAGTGTGCTTTTCCTTTTATAAGTGCGCACATATGTTCTTTATTCAATTGAAATATCCTGGTGGGCTAGAGAGAACTGAAATGGACTAAGAGTGATGTCACCTAAATGGCCACATAGGAGACCCTAGTCTCTGTCTCTCCTCAAAGATCAATAATTAGGCAGCTGTCCATGAACAAAACAGCTCTGGGAGATATCTGGAATCTACTTAAGAAACTTTAACAACACTGTGGAACAAAAAACTGGAGAATGACTACACAAAAATGACAGGAAAACAACTTTATTTTGCCTGCATCATCCCATCCCCCTGGCCACCATTGCTCAGTGTCAAGGGGTAACTCCCCAGCTGGAAAGAGTTACCCTCACTGGGAAAAAGAGAGGTGAGTAAGTGATATTTTTCCAGCCTTTTGAGGTACTGCACAAAGGACCCACTTAGGTTTCAGCCCACTCAGAGACCAGAAAAGCAAAGATGTATAGGGATGGCTAGGAACTAGGAAGAAAAGCAGGGACTACCAGCATCAACCACTCAATGAGAATGATTACTGTTCCCAGTGACCTGCTCTGCAGATGACCCCAGCAGCTTTCTACACTGAAGAAACCAATGGCCAGCATAGCCGCAATGGATACCCTGAAGATTTCACTGGAATTTTGCCCCACAGCTATTTGCATTCACATACACCAGCCACCTGAGTCTCTACTGGCTTCTTCCCCCACCTGCCAGAGCCATGACCTGGAGTGGCAGCCAACCCAGGTTTCCAGAGCTGTGCGGGTACAAGATGACAGCCTAGATCCCCACAGCTGTCCCCCACCAACATATACACACTCAGGGTTAGCCCCTCCAGATGTGAACCTACATGCCTCTGGCCTGACCCCCACACCATCTTCCATTGCCATGCACCCATGGTGAGACCCAGCAGTCACAGTAGAATACACTGATAGCCAGGGCCCCCACAGCTACTTTTGTATCCACAGTTGGCCTCAGCCTTTGCTGCTAGTTCTGGCTTCTACCACTATGTTTGTGTCTGCAACTGGCCCCTGCTACTACACAGGCACCTGCAGCTGGTCCCCACTGCTGAGTGTTTGAACACCACCAGCTCTGACCACCACTGCTGTCTGCACTGGTCCCTAGCCACTGGACCTGGAGGTGCCACATACCCCTGAACTTGGTTCCCTGCACCACTTGACTTGGGTCTACAGCACACTCCAGTTTGCTCCCACCTTCAGGTGAGGGCCTTTGCTTACCAAAGTCAGTCCATAAAATCTAGATGAGGTGACTGCTTCTTCAAAGGCACAGACACCAATGCAAGACTGCAGGGATCATGAAGAATCAGGGAAAGATGACACCACCAAAGAAAAATAGTAAATTTCCAGTAACTGACCCCAAAGAAATGGATATTCATGAATTGCCTGAAATATTCAAAATAATTATTCTAAAGATGCTCAGAGAGCTAGAAAAATATTTCTCAGTGGATTTCCTATGAAGTCAATGTGTCTTGGGTTTAACTTTGAAACAAATTAAAAAATTTAAAAACTTAAAAAAAAGAACATAGATGAACAATGTAACAAAATCAGAAAAAATAATACAAGAACAAAATGAGAAATTCAACAAAGAGATAGAAAATATAAAAAGAACCAAACAGTAATTTTGGAGCTGAAGAACACAATGACTAAACTGAAAAATTCAATAGAGAGCTTCAACAACTGTCTTGACCAAGCAGAAGAAAGAATCAGTGAGCTCAAAGAAAGATCAATTGAAATTATCTAGAGGAGTAAAAAGAATGAAAAGTAATGATCAAATGTATTGATTAAGAAATTACTCAAACTTGTCTAGAAACATTTTTCAATAGCAAGTAAATCACTTGTTACTACTGTAGAGAGTGTTTAAGCACTGAGTAGAGAGTGAGAATAGGTGAGGTTTCTGTCAACTCAGATTATATGATTAAGTGCAGTACTAGAAAAGAGATGATTTGGTGAGGGGATGAGTGAAGACCCTTTCTGTGCTGTATGTTTCCTATGAAGAATATCGAATACGTCATGTTTGGTCATTTATAAAAAATTATATGGACTAACATAAAACTTGGGATAAATAAATATTTGCTAAAAGGCATTCTGATGAGTAGTACCTTCTTATTCATTCAATACATTTTTAAACTACTATGTGCCAGGCACTGAACTAGGTGCTGGAGTACTGCATGAATGAGATATATTTTTTCCCTGCCCTTTTGGAACTTACAGTCTAGTTGGGGGAGACAGACAAGAACAAAATAAAGAGAAAATTAATGAATAAACAAACAGGACTAAAAACTATGATTTCAGAGATGTGTACTGAAGGAAATTAATGAGCTGTAATGAAAGAATGATTGGGGGGTCACTTAAGGTGGTCAGGCTTCTGTGAGGATATTATGTTTGAGTTGAGATCTGAAAGATAACAAACCAACAAAGACAAAAGCTGGGGGCAATAGTGTTCCAGGCAGGGTAATAAGTGCAAGGCCCTGAGGAGAGAATGCACTTGTCAAGTTGCAGGATCTAAGTGTGGTAGAAGTGCAGTGACCAAGACTGAGAGTAAGTGAGGAGGTCTGAAAGGTAGGCAGACCTTTTAAGGAGTAAAAAATTCGGAACAAAATTTGTGTTTATTAATGTATTTCCTTTTCTTATTTTTAATCTCTCTCACCCCACCCCCACCGTTTAGGGTTTTTTTTTTTTTTTTCTGTAAGTATCACATATAGACTTGAATAAGCATATGTTCTTTCATGAAAGGGCAAATGAACTTTTAGCATGTGTGCTAGCTAAAGTTGACCTGGATTTTATTCTGAATGTTATGGGGAAGCTATTGGAAAGTTTAAGGAAAGGGAGAGACATTATTTGATTTATCTTTTAAGAAGACTACTTGGGCTACTGGGTAGAGTTGAGATTGTAGGAGACAAGAGTGGAAGTAGAGACCAGTTGGATTGGAGATGCATCAGTCCAGGAATGTCTTTTTTTCTAGCTTTATCAAGATTTAATTGACATATAATACTGTATAAGTTTAAGATGTACAACATAATGATATGTATATATTGTGAAATTATTACCACAATAAGGTTAATTAACACATCCATCACCTTACATAGTTACATTTTTGTGTGCATGGAGTGAGAACTTTTAAGATTTACTCTTTTAGTGACTTTCAAGTATACAGTACAGTATTGTTAACTATAGTCACCATGCAGTACATTATATCCCCAGAACTTATTGATCTTATAACTGAAAGTGTGCACCCCTTGACCACCTTCACACATTTTTCCTTTACCCACCGCCCCTGGCAACCACCAATCTGCTCTCTATTGCCATGATGTTTTTTTTAAGATTCCACATTTAAGTGTGATCATACAGTAATTGTCTGTTTCTGACTTATTTCACTGAGTATAAGTCCATCCATGTTCTTGCAAATAGAAACATTTCCTTCCTTTCTGTAGTTGAATAATACTCCATTGTATATATATAATATTTTCTTTATCCATTCATCTGTTGATAGACACTTAGATTGTTTCCATGTCTTGGCTATTGTAAATAATGCTGCAATAATCATGGGGATGTACTCTTCAGAATAGTAACTTCATTTCCTTCAGACATATACCCAGAAGTGGAATTGCTGGATTATGGTAGTTCTATTTTAATTTTTTAAGGAACCTCCATACTGTTTTCCATAGTGGCGGTACCAATGTACATTCCCACTAATAGTGTACAGTGTTCCTGTTTCTTCACATCCTCACCAGCATTTGTTATCTATCTTTTTGATAATATCCATTCTGACAGGTGTGAGGTGATATCTCATTTTGGTTTTTATTTGCATTTCCGTGATGATTAGTGATGTTGAACATCTTTTCATGTAACTCTTGACCATTCGAACATCTTCTTTGGAAAAATGTCTATTCAGGCCATTTCCCCATTTTTAATTGGATTATTATTTTTTCTATTGAGTTGTTTGAGTTCCTTATATATTTTGGAGAATAACCCCTTTTCAGATAGATGGTTTGCAAATACTTTCTCCTATTGAGTAAGTTGCTTTCATGTTGCTGATTTTGGGGGTGGGGCTGTGAAGAAGATTTTTAGTTTGATATAGTTCTATTTGTTTATTTTTGCTTTTGTTGCTTGTGCTTTGGTGTCATATCCATGAAATAATTGCTTTTTCCCTATAATTTCTTCTCTGAGTTTTATGGTTTCAGGTCTTAAATTTAAGTCTTTAGTTCATTTCGAGTTAATTTTTGTGAGTGGTATAAGATAGGGGTCCAGGTTCATTCTTCTACATGTGAATATCCAGTTTTCCCCAACATCATTTATTGAATAGACTATCTTTTCTCTATTGAGTATTTTCTGCTCCCTTGTCAAATATTAGTTGACTGTATAAACCAGGGTTTATTTCTAGGCTCTCAATTCTGTTCCATTCCTCTGTGTATCTATTTTTATGCCAGTATCAACTTAAAAAAAAATTACGATAGCTTTGTAATTTGGGTTGAAATCAGTAAGTACCTTCAGCTTTGTTCTTTTTTCCCAGGTTTGCTTTGGCTGTTTGGGGTTCTTTGTTGTTCCATCCGAATTTTAGGATTGTTTTTAGTAATTCTGTAAAAGATGCCATTGGAATCTTAATAAGGATTGCATTGAGCTTGCACGAGCCTCTTTATACAATCAGGGCAGGCAAAACTTCTTCACTTTCCAGAGATGATTGTTGTTTCTGCCGGATTGACTGTTTTGTTAGTCTCCATTATAATTGTGGGCTATTTCCAAAGGGAGGAGATATTGATGATCTGAGAGCTAAAGTGGTCCAAGGGCGTTCTGCTCACTTTCTCTCTCTCTGTTTCTTTCTCTATGTTTCCATTCTCTCCTTGCTCTGAGTTCTCATCAATCCCATATAAGTACTGTTTGTTTCTATTTTGTGGCTTATTTTTCTACTATTCTCTCAACCATAACAAATGTAAGGGAGCATTCTCTAATATTTTTATTTGGAAGATCTTGCCACCACAACTTCTAGTTCCTTTATACAGATCTGTGTACAAGTTGTTCCTTTCCAACTTGTGACATTAAGTGTGGCAGAGGTTGCAATTCAAGAAACTGGTAACCTCACTTGAAAGTTCTTACTTATATTATTGTAGTTACTTTCTGCTTTAGAAGCTCTTCAGGAGGGAATGTATGCCCGGAAACGCTTTCCAATTTCTTTTTGCTATTGAAAAGCTTATTTCTTATAGCTTTTTTGAGGTAAAACTTACAAACCACAAAATTCATCTATTTTAAGTTTACAGTTTAATGAATTTTGGTAAAGGTAGCCACCAACAAATAAAATTTCAGAACACTTTCATCATAGTAGGAATTTTGAAGGGAAGACCACAAACCTTATTTTTTTACCCTTTTCAGAGGGAACCTACCTGCATACATAGAAACAACCTGAGTTTTTATTATAAAGCACATGCTTAGATTGAGCTTAACTAGCATCCCTGCAACATTTGCCCTGCTTCATATTTTTGTCTCATAGTCTAGTACTGGAGATAAGTAGAGAAACAAATAAGAGCATTTAAATATTATAGCTTTCAAGAGATAAACACCTTTAGGTTATAGTGAAGCTACAAAGAAGGCATGATATATATACTGAGACAGAGAATGGGATGGCATAAGGAATGTTTGACCTGTCTTGAAAGATAAAAGGTACACTTGAGGAGGCTTCACATTTTGGTGCTATAGACAGATGATACTTTATGAATAAAGACATAGAGTAATGAGATAACTTGACCTGCTTCAAGGACTTGTAAGCATTTCCATAAAACTGGGGCATAGAAAGTAAGAGAAAGATGTGGTAAAATATAGGAAGAAGGCAACCAAATCACACAGGGCCCTGCATGTTTTAATTGGGACCTTGTAATATCTTTATAGGTAGTGGAGAGACACTGATAAATTTTAAGCAATCTGTATGGCCAGCTTTAATAAGACTACCCTTTGTGGGGCATCAATATGGAGACTGGATAGGAAGAACTGAGGCTGCAGGGAGGAAGACTGGTTAGGAAATCACTGCTGGGGTCCAGAAAGAGATGATTTCTAAAAGTAGGGCAATGGCTCTGGGAATGGAGAAAGGTTGGGTTTGAGAGATATTTTGAGATTGACTCAACAGGATTTGATGAAAAATTGGATGTGGAAGCTGAGGGAGGGTAAAGAATGACTCAGATTTTTGTTTGTTTATTTGTATCTATTTCCCTTATATATATATATATATATATTAACATCCTTATTGGAGTATAATTGCTTTACAATGGTGTGTTAGTTTCTGCTGTATAACAAAGTGAATCAGCTGTACATAAACATATATCCCCATATCTCCTCCTTCTTGCGTCTCCCTCCCACCCTCCCTATCCCACCCCTCTAAGTGGACACAAAGCACCGAGCTAATCTATCTGTGCTATGTGGCTGCTTCCCACTAGATATCTATTTTACTTTTGGTAGTGTGTATATGTCCATGCCACTCTCTCACTTCATCTCAGCTTACACTTCCCCTTCCCCCTATCCTCAAGTCTATCTTCTATTCCTGCGTCTTTATTCCTGTCCTTCCCTTAGGTTCTTCAGAACCTTTTTTTTTTTAGATTCCATATATATGTGTTAGCATACGATATATGCTTTTCTCTTTCTGACTTACTGCACTCTGTATGACATTCTCTAGGTCCATCCACCTCACTACAGATAACTCAGTTTCATTTCTTTTTATGGCTTAGTAATATTCCATTGTATATATGTGCCACATCTTCTTTATCCATTCCTCTGTCAATGGACACTTAGGTTGCTTCCACGTCCTGGCTACTGTAAATAGAGCTGCAATGAACATTGTGGTACATGACTCTTTTTGAATGGTGGTTTTCTCAGGGTATATGCCCAGTAGTGGGAGTGCTGGGTTATATGGTAGTTCTATTTTTAGTTTTTTAAGGAACCTCCATATTGTTCTCCAAGGTGGCTGTATCAATTACATTCCCACCAACAGTGCAAGAGGGTTCCCTTTTCTCCACACCCTCTCCAGCATTTATTGTTTGTAGATTTTTTGATGACGGCCATTCTGACCGGTTTGAGGTGATACCTCATGGTAGCTTTGATTTGCATTTCTATAATGATTAGTGATGTTGAGCATCCTTTCATGTGTTTGTTGCCAATCTGTATATCATCTCTGGAGAAATGTCTATTTAGGTCTTCTGCCCATTTTTGGATTGGGTTCTTTGTTTTTTTGATATTGAGCTGCATGAGCTGCTTGTAAATCATGGAGATTAATCCTTTGTCAGTTGCTTCATTTGCAAATATTTTCTCCCATTCTGACGGTTGTCTTTTCATCTTGTTTATGGTTTCCTTTGCTGTGCAAAAGCTTTTAAGTTTCATTAGGTCCCATTTGTTTATTTGTGTTTTTATTTCCATTTCTCTAGGCGGTGGGTCAAAAAAGATCTTGCTGTGATTTACGTCATACAATGTTCCTCCTACGTTTTCCTCTAAGAGTTTTATAGTGCATGGTCTTACATTTAGGTCTCTAATCCATTTTGAGTTTATTTTTATGTATGGTGTTAGGGAGTGTTCTAATTTCATTCTTTTACATGTAGCTGTCCAGCTTTCCCAGCACCACTTATTGAAGAGACTTTCTTTCTCCATTGTATATTCTTGCCTCCTTTATCAAAGATAAGGTGACCATATGTGTGTAGGTTTATCTCGGGGTTTTCTATCCTGTTCCATCGATCTATATTTCTGTTTTTGTGCCAGTACCATACTGTCTTGATTACTGTAGCTTTGTAGTATAGTCTGAAGTCTCGGAGCCTGATTCCTTCAGCTCTGTTTTTCTTTCTCAATATTGCTTTAGCTATTCAGGGTCTTTTTTGTTTCCATACAAATTGTGAAATTTTTTGTTCTAGTTCTGGGAAAAATGCCATTGGTAGTTTGATAGGGATTGCATTGAATCTGTAGATTGCTTTGTGTAGTATAGTCATTTTCACAATGTTGATTCTTCCAATCCAAAAGCATGGTATATCTCTCCATCTGTTTCTATCCTCTTTAATTTCTTTCATCAGTGTCTTATAATTTTCTACATACAGTTCTTTTGTCTCCTTAGGTAGGTTTATTCCTAGATATTTTATTCTTTTTGTTGCAGTGGTAAATAGGAGTGTTTTCTTAATTTCAATTTCAGATTTTTCATCATTAGTGTATAGAAATGCAAGAGATTTCTGTGCATTAATTTTGTATCCTGCTACTTTACCAAATTCATTGATTAGCTCTAATAGTTTTCTGGTAGCATCTTTAGGATTCTCTATGTATAGTATCATGTCATCTGGTAACAGTGACAGTTTTACTTCTTCTTTTCCAATTTGGATTCCTTTTATTTCTTTTTCTTCTCTGATTGCTGTGGATAAAACTTCCAAAACAATGTTGAATAATAGTGGTGAGAGTGGGCCACCTTGTCTTGTTCCTGATCCTAGTGGAAACGATTTCAGTTTTTCACCATTGAGAAAGATGTTGGCTGTGGGTTTGTCATATATGGCCTTTATTATGTTGAGGAAAGTTCCCTCTATGCCTACTTTCTGCAGGGTTTTTATCATAAATTGGTGTTGAATTTTGTTGAAAGCTTTTTCTGAATCTATTGCGATGATCATGTGGTTTTTCTCCTTCAGTTTGTTAATCTGGTGTATCACATTGATTGATTTGCATATATTGAAGAATCCTTGCATTCCTGGGATAAACCCCACTTGATCGTGTTTTATGATCCTTTAAATGTGCTGTTGGATTCTATTTGCTAGTATTTTGTTGAGAATTTTTGCATCTATGTTCATCAGTGATATTGGTCTGTAGTTTTCTTTTTTTGTGACATCTTTGTCTGGTTTTGGTATCAGGGTGATTGTGGCCTCGTAGAATGAGATTGGGAGTGTTCCTCCCTCTGCTATGTTTTGGAAGAGTTCGAGAAGTATAGATGTTAGCTCTTCTCTAAATGTTTGATAGAATTTGCCTGTGAATCCATCTGGTCCTGGGCTTTGTTTTATGGAATATTTTTAATCACAGTTTCAATTTCAGTGCTTGTGTTTGTTCTCTTTATATTTTCTATTTATTCCTGGTTAAGTCTTGGGAGGTTGTGCTTTTTTAAGAATCTGTCCATTTATTCCAGGTTGTCCATTTTATTGGCATATAGTTACTTGTAGTAATCTCTCATGATCCTTTGTATTTCTGCAGTGTCAGTTGTTACGTCTTCTTTTTCATTTCTAATTCTATTGATTTGATGACTCAGATTTTTGACTCTGTATATATCAGCCATTCAGTGAGATGGGGACACCATGAGGAAGTTGGCACTCTGAAGCCTCCATGGCAATATTTATCAATTAAGTATAGTAGATGCCAACAGAGGCAGTTACTCAGAGCTTGGAGAGAGTCAAGGTAGAAAGGATTCTAAGGTGCAAGTAAGTATATCATTGAATTAACTGACTCTAGGCCTAGAGGAAGGCAAGTGAGGCTTCTATTGGGCTGATGAATTGAGAGAACTGGCATGTGGTGAAGGGCTAGATATCAGAATAAGGACTAAAAGGAGGTTTAGTGGGAGAGGCCCAATGGGAGAAGTCAGGAGTTTAGAAAGATAAGACCGTATAATAATAGTTTCAGGGAATGAGAAGAGCAACTAGCATTTGTTGAGTGCCTGTTACAAGTCTGGTGCCACGTGTGTTGCCTCATTTATTCCTCAAGATAGATATAAACTTCTCTGAGCCTCACAAAATTAATCCCTTAAATGGGGACAATCCAATCATACATATGGAATGTAGGAAGAAAAGATTTGGAGTTGGAGTGGCAGGAATGATGAACTCAATTTGGGTCATATTGCGTTTGCAGGCATCTCTGCTCTGAGGCAGATTAGTATACACCGGTATACCCTGTGACATCCATTCTGATTGGTTAATGCCCGTACCTTATTAGTTAAATGTTTTGAATATCATCCCTGCCCCTAGCAGTCTTCATTGTGCATACTTGGATGTCACTATGGGAAAGGATAAATGACTATAGAATCCTACATTTTAGGTTCTGTGTTAATCATTAACATCCCTGGGCTGAAAGACACGGTTGAACCAATTGTCCTTAAGACGACAGTTTCATTCCTCATTTTTGTGCTCTAAAAGGAGGCAGTACCATGTAGTGGATAGAGTATGGGCTTTGAGGGCAGATGATACAACTAATAAGTGTTTGAGCTGCTATTTGCCCTTAAAATTCAGGCTCTTTTTTACCTCACCACACTGCCTCCTATTATAGTTTGAGGTCTTGAGACAAGATTATTTCAAGTAATGGCAAAGTTCAAAAGTAGGTGATTGAGGTAATATTGCAGTCCACTTAATTTTCTGGATAAGAAAATAAGTTCTTCAGAGCAACAGAAAATTTGGTAGTCATAGTTCTGGAATTTAAGTGTTTAATTAATGGTATTATATTGGCAACAGTGTATATATGTTCATATGGCACTACTTTTATGAAACTCTAACTCTGTAAGACATTCTTGCATTCTAACCTTTTCTCTTTTGGAAATATCAAACAATAAATTGACAATGTAAGAGAAAGAAGCCTCCACTTGGGTGGTATTAAACTTTCCTTCTAGGACAAGGATCTTGCATAAGAATTATCACCCAGATTATGATTGGAATTCAATTTCTAGTAAAGTAAACATGGTTATTTCCAAGTTACTACAGGAAATGGAACAATGAGTTAGTCACAAACCCTTCACCTTTACCACAGCCTCCCCTGGGAGAAGTCTTGGAAAGCTACAAGGCCTCACTATTGAGAAAGGTATGGAAAGAGAGGGGATATGGAGCACTGTGGAAATGCCATACAGGCTGAACAATGGGGAAAATGTTGCTATGGATTGAATTGTATAACCTCCCCACAAAATTCATATGTTGAAGCCCTAACCCCCAATGTGATGGCATTTGGAGATGGGGGTTTTGGGAGGTAATTAGGTTTAGATGAGGTCATGAGGGTGGGACCCTCATGATGAGGTTAGTGCCCTTATAAGAAAAGATGCCAGAGGCATCTGCCTGCCCATCAGAGGTTACAAATTCCAGTGCTTACAGGGCCATTCATTCACTTACGTGAGGTAAATGAGTGAAGTAGGCAGGCAAATACATTATCCATCTAAAGGAGACAACTTATTCTTGTCACACAGGGATGAAATTCTAGTACTGCCAGATTGTATTTTTCCAAGCAAATCTGGAAATCTATATTGTTGTATAAAAAGCCATCCAAATTGGATAATCATTATTATTTTTTTAATCTATGGACAAAAGATAACCTAAAATCACAAAATGACTTTTTGGCTAATAGACCTCCAGCTTACAAACTCTGACTGTATGAAATCCAAATTCCTTAACAGTGAATTTGATATCTTATTTTTTAAACAAAATATTATGTCCTTCCCTCATACTGGTATCAATCAGTCTTCATGGTTGCAAGCATTGAAACCAACTCTGTGTAACTTTAATAGATGAGGACTTTCTGGAAGGCGTACTGAGTAACTGGTAGAATTACTAGGAAACCTTGAGAATTAGACTCAGAAAATGGGCAAGATCCAAGCACCATGACCATAATTACATTATAGGAACCATCTGATACAGACACTGCTGTTACCACAACTGATACTGGAATGCCGCTGCAGGCACCAATGCCATCTCTGTCAATGGCCACTGCCCCTGAAATAATCACAACTGCTGCCCCCTTGAAACTATATGTTGTTGCTGCTATCGCTTGTAAAATGTAAACTTTTCTCTTCCTGTTTCTCTGCATCATTTACTGCAGGATCAAATGTCCTGGGCAGGAGAAACCATGAGCTGAACTCAGGTCATGCACCCACCCATAATACCTTAGTAGCCTCAGGGTGGGCAAAAATGAGTATCTGCATCTGTACCCATTCTTTCTTCTTTCCCTCTTGTTATGATGGAGGACGAGGTTCTCCTTTCTATGGCCAGTCCTCTGCTTGTGCACTAGATCCCACTCATTCCTGCCTTCTCAGAAACATTTTTATTTCTCTCTTTAATATCTTCAACTTCTCTGTCTCTATAGAAGCTTCTCTATCAGTAAATAAATATGCTGTAGTCTCTTATATCTTAAAAAAAATCACCCTTATTTCTCACAAACAAACAAGTAAATCCATACATTCTCCTCAGCCAGATTTCTCAAAAGAGTTGTATTCATTCACTGGGTACATTGCCTCAGCTCTCACTTACTCAATATAGCAGTCTTGCTTCAACTTCCAACACTCCCCAAAAACTTCCCTGTAGAGGTCATCGGTGACTTCCTTTTCACTCAGTAGACACATGTCAGTGCTCACTCTCTATTTCTATGTTGAATTTGATGGGGTTAATCACTCCTTCCTTCTTGAAACATTAACTGGTTTGCACACTAGCTTCCTCAAATGTACTCTTGCAACCCATTCTCCACACAGTAGTCAGTGTGATCTTTTAAAATTAGACATTATATCATCTCACCTCTTGATCAGAATCCTCCTTCAAAAGCTTCCCATTGCTCTTGGAATAAAGTCCGGACATTTTACAAAGGCCCTTCATGATCAGGGATAGGGAGGAAGGAAGGAGAGATAAAGTGATTTGAGGAAGCTAAAAACAAAGAATGATTTCTCTTTTAATTATCCCTGTCCCTTCAACATCATCTCGTATCACTCTTTTCTTTTCTCACTCTATTCCTGCTACACTGGTCCTCTTGTAGTGGCTTGATGTTCTACGTTCTTTTTCACATCAAGGCCTTTGTACTAACTGTTCTCTTTGCCTGCTGTGTTCTCTGTCCACTACGCCACCCCATTCTTTTTCTTAACTCCTACTCATCTTTTCTGTTTTAACTCAAAGGTCACGTCCTCAGTGAAACTGTCTCTGAACCTTGGACTACGTCAGGTTTCCCCATGGTTCACTCTCATTGTGCTTTGTACTTCTCGTTTTTATCACATATAAAATTGTAATTAATCAATTTGTGTTATTTTTAGTATCTACCTTCCCCTACTGGACTGTATGCTCTATGAGAGCAAGGGCCATTTTTGTTTCATACATCAAAGTGCCTAAAATTGTTTCTGGCACATGGTTGGCACTCAGAAAATATATATACTTTTAAACATCTTTATTGAAGTATAATTGCTTTACAATGGTGTATTAGTTTCTGCTTTATAACAAAGCGAATCAGTTATACATATACATATATCCCCATATCTCTTCCCTCTTGCATCTCCCTCCCTCACACCCTCCCTATCCCACCCCTCTAGGTGGTCACAAAGCACCGAACTGATCTCCCTGTGCTATGCGGCTGCTTCCCACTAGCTATCTATTTTACATTTGGTGGTGTATATATGTCCATGCCATTCTCTCACTTTGTCCCAGCTTACCCTTCCCCCTCCCCGTGTCCTCAAGTCCATTCTCTAGTAGGTCTGGGTCTTTATTCCTGTCTTGCCCCTAGGTTCTTCATGACCTTTTTTTTTTTTTTTTTTTTTAGATTCCATATATATGTGTTAGCATACAGTATTGTTTTTTCTCTTTCTGACTTACTTCCCTCTGTATGACAGAATCTAGGTCCATCCACCTCACTACAAATAACTCAATTTCGTTTCCTTTTATGGCTGAGTAATATTCCATTGTATATATGTGCCATATCTTCTTTATCCATCCATCTGTCGATGGACACTTAGGTTGCTTCCATGTCCTGGTTATTGTAAATAGAGCTGCAATGAACATTGTGGTACATGACTCTTTTGAATTATGGTTTTCTCAGGGTGTATACCCAGTAGTGGGATTGCTGGGTCGTATGGTAGTTCTATTTTTAGATTTTTAAGGAACCTCCATACTGTTCTCCATAGTGGCTGTATCAATTTACATTCCCACCAACAGTGCAAGAGGGTTCTGATTGAATCAGTGAATAGCTATCCTAAAGCATTTATGGGTTTTGGTACAGAATAGTTTCTCAATAAATATCTGTTGAATGAATGAGTAAGTGAATGCATAAATGAAGGCTACAGGTATGGTGTTCTAAGTTGCCATGTTATTCCTATAAACTGCACCTTAGCCCAATAACTATCCTCAATACTATTTACTCCCATGGCTTTGAAGGATCCACAAGGCTCTCAGTCTAATTCAGTATGGCTTTCTTTTCAGATATCTAATTTGTGCTTAGACCATGGGATTCAAAAGGAAAAGAAGGGTCTTTCTCTGTTTATTGGAAGAACAAGGACACATATGAAACAAAAAAGAACAATCCAAGACTGTATATGATAGATGATATAATTGCATATAGCAGTGTGGTATCATTGAAAAAAGTACTGAACAAAAAAATCAAAGACCTCTTTTCTAGTTAGATGTTGGTTTGCATCTTTGGCCTATCTGCTTATACTATTCTTTTCACTTCTCTTCCTGCTAGCTGATTTTAACAACTTTGTAAGACAGATTTATATTTTTCTATTGTTTTGCTTATCTTGGGTTGTTGCTGCCTCTCCTTCGAACAATCTGTGTTTACCCATTTTTCTCCTTACTCTTTGTAGCCTGAAAATTATTATTCGTGACAGAAGGACAAAAAAAAAAGTAAAATGGAAGGTGAGGAGCATATTCTCCTATATCATTCATCAAATTTATACCACTGACCTTGTGCAATTTCTCTACCCATTCCTTACTTATCTTGCTCTGAATATAAACAAAGTATGTTACCCTTATTGTTATTTTTGCAATCCTTAGTGCATTCTGGGCCTTATTCCTTTCTACTCCTTTGAACTATGGAGGGAGATATAGCTTCAGTTACCTTTCACAGTAAAAGGGAGAGAAATATATCTGGAACAGAGATAAAGAAAGGAGAAATGAAGTGATTTGTAGAGAAGAAAATAATACTTATAGAGTAGTTGTAAAGATTTAAATATGTCAGTAAATGCCAGGTGTTTGGAATAAAGCCTAGCACACAATAAATGCTTACTAAATGTTAGCTATTACTCTTTGGATGGTATCTATGATGAAGGCTGCATCAGTAAAGGTCCTAGAAGAAAAAATAGATGCAACATTCATATTAAGTAATTTGAGGAGAGTTTAATATTTGAACTACTTACAAAGGTGTGAGCAAGGGATAGGAAAACCACAAAGGATAGTGTAATATCCTGGAGATAATAACAGTGGGTGCTATTAGTACTCCTAGGACTTAAGGAGTGCAAGTAGGGAGTGATTCCTGGAACTCAGTATGAGTAGAGGGCCACTTGACAGGAGCTGTGATCTTTGGTTAAAGGAAGTAGCCAGCCCACAGCGACCTTGCAGTGTAGAAGCTGGGAGAATAAATACCTCAACGATACTCTCCGTTTGCTTTCCAGACTCTTGCTGGTAACTCTCATTGGCCAAACCTCAACCAAAAGCAAGAGGAGAGGGGAACCTGTTGATGGAGTATATATAAGCTAGTCTCCTGGGACACAAAGCAGGATGGAGAAAGTGGAGGGGTGGAGCTGGAAGATAAAACAGAAGATATCACCACAGTCATGATATAGATATAGAAGGTATAGTCTTCTAAGTATTAGGAGATAAATTGTGAGGCATTTATGGTGTGACCAACAAGTCACCTGTAGAAATATCTGGAGATTTCTAGGAGAAGATATGCATGTTAGTTCACAAATAAAAGTCACCCACTTCGCCCCAGGGTTTAATTAATGACTCCAACCCAGAATGCTGCCCTGATGGAAGCTTCTCTATATGCCTACAAAAGTTATCTTTCTTTGGACCTTTTTCAGTCATAATACCTCAGACCTGTCTTGAAAGCCTATGCCTTTTTAAGGGAGGAGCTATGTTGCTGGTGTTTAAGAAATGATTGAGAAGGAGGTATATAAAAGAGAGAAGGTTGTTTCATCAGCTGGTACTAGAAAAAAAGACTTCAATCTTAAGTAGTCAACCTTGTATATTTCTCTTCCTCCACCACTACTACTCCACTCTTCTATCACCAAGGAACAATAAGACTATATACAATTGTGCTGGGAGAGTTCAAAGAACTCTGATTTGTTAGAAATCAGGCAAAGTCTTATAAGAAAAATGACATTTGAGCTAGGCTTTGTATAAAGGATATAGGCTTTAAAAATATAAACCAATATTTTAATATTTTTTGTTCATATCTCGTCTTATTTTCTATATGATTTAAAAGATAAATGCATAATCAATAATTATATATATGTTAATGGGAACACAATGGGTAAACTTGTGTTTTTCCACATGTATAAAGATCTCCTTTGTTGTTGTTTTTAATAGTACAACTTACATATTTCAAATGGACAACAAAATTAATAGCATTTATGGTGTTATAAGATAAACTACTTTTGAATGGGCACTTACTTTCCAGTACTTTGAGATTCACAAGACATAGCTAGAATATTTACTACTGTAGAAAATGTAGACTGCTGAAATCAAATGAAAGAGGGGACTCTGTGTGTGTGTGTGTGTGTGTGTGTGTGTGTGTGTGTGTGTGTGTGTGTGCCTGCATGTTTTGATTGCTTGCCATTATAATGTTCTTCAGGTATTGGAAGAAGTTTCATATTTTGTTTAGACATCATTAGGCACAGAAACTTTTGTAGAACAACTTTGATGCTAGCACTGATATGGCTCTTGCGTCCATTACTCTATTAGATTTATTAACCCACTTAATTATTTTTAGTTACAACTCTTACAAAGTGGAGCTCTTCTTACAAAGACTGTGCTCAAGGCCCACATTTTATTTTTAAGGCTTTATACCTGGTTTTCATAAAATTTCCGAGATTGTGATGGCTACAATCTTACATCGTGGTCACATCCCCTTGTATTTTTTTTTTTAACTGAGGTAAGAACACTTAACATTGAGATTTACCCAAATGTTAATTATCTTAGCATATTGTCCGCAAGGCTGATCTATGTCGTCATCTATGGAAGGATTTCCTTATATTTAAAGGCTGAATAATATATATATTAATCTCATATTTTCTTTATTCATACATGTATCTATGGACATTAAAGTTGTTTCCACATCTTGCCTATTGTAAATATGCTGCACTGAACATGGGAGTGCAAATATCTGTCATCATGATTTCAATTCTTTTGGATAAATACCCATAAGAGGCATTGCTACATAACATGGTATATCTTTTTTCTTTTTTTTTTTTCTGAATGGAAAATAGCTTCTTTTTTTTAGCAGGTTCTTATTAGTTATCCATTTTACACATATTAGTGTATATATGTCAATCCCAATCTCCCAATTCATCACACCACCACCTCCCCCACCGCAGTTTTCCCCCCTTGGTGTCCATATGTCTGTTCTCTACATCTGTGTCTCAAATTCTGCCCTGCAAACCAGTTCATCTGTACCATTTTTCTAGGTTCCACATATATGCGTTAATATATGATATTTGTTTTTCTCTTTCTGACCTACTTCACTCTGTATGACAGTCTCTAGATCCATCCACGTCTCTACAAATGACCCAATTTCGTTCCTTTTTATGGCTGAGTAATATTCCATTGTATATATGTACCACAACTTCTTTATCCATTCGTCTGTTGATGGGCATTTAGGTTGCTTCCATGACCTGGCTATTGTAAATAGTGCTGCAATAAATATTGGGGTGCATGTGTCTTTTTGAATTATGGTTTTCTCTGAGTATATGCCCAGTAGTGGGATTGCTGGGTCATATGGTAATTCTATTCTTAGTTTTTTAAGGAACCTCCATACTATTCTCCATAGTGGCTGTATCAATTTATATTCTCACCAACAGTGCAAGAGGGTTCCCTTTTCTCCCCACCCGCTCCAGCATTTGTTGTTTGTAGATTTTCTGATGCTGCCCATTCTAACTGGTGTGAGGTGATACCTCATTGTAATTTTGATTTGCATTTCTCTAGTAATTAGTGATATTGAGCAGCTTTTCATGTGCTTCTTGGCCATCTGTATGTCTTCTTTGGAGAAATGTCTATTTAGGTCTTCTGCCCATTTTTGGATTTGGGTTGTTTTTTCTTCTAATATTGAGCTGCATGAGCTGTTTATATATTTTGGAGATTAATCCTTTGTCCGATGATTCGTTTGCAAATATTTTCTCCCATTCTGAGGGTTGTCTTTTCGTCTAGTTTGTAGTTTCCTTTGCTGTGCAAAAGCTTTTTTTTTTTTAATTTTTTTATCTTTTAATTAATTAATTAATTAATTTTTAATTTTTGGCTGCATTGGGTCTTCATTTCTGTGCGAGGGCTTTCTCCACTTGCGCCGTGTGGGGGCCACTCTTCATCGCGGTGCGCGGGCCTCTCAGTGTCGCGGCCTCTCTTGTTGCAGAGCACAAGCTCCAGATGCGCAGGCTCAGTAGTTGTGGCTCACGGGCCTAGTTGCTCCGCGGCATGTGGGATCTTCCCAGACCAGGGCTCGAACCCGTGTCCCCTGCATTGGCAGGCAGACCCCCAACCACTGCTCCACCAGGGAAGCCCCTGTGCAAAAGCTTTTAAGTTTCATTAGGTCCCATTTGTTTATATTTGTTTTTATTTCCATTACTCTAGGAGGTGGATCAAAAAAGATCTTGCTGTGATTTATGTCAAAGAATGTTCTTCCTATGTTTTCCTCGAACAGTTTTATACTGTCCAGTCTTACATTTAGGTCTCTAATCCATTTTGAGTTTATTTTTATGTATGGTGTCAGGGAGTGTTCTAATTTCATTCTTTTACATGTAGCTGTCCAGTTTTCCCAGCACCAAATATTGAAGAGACTGTCTTTTCTCCATTGTATATTCTTACCTCCTTTAACAAAGATAAGGTGTCCGTATGTGCATGGGTTTATCTCTGGGCTTTCTATCCTGTTCTATTGACCTATATTTCTGTTTCTATGCCAGTACCATATTGTCTTGCTAACTGTAGCTTTGTAGTATAGTCTGAAGACAGGGAGTCTGATTCCTCCAGCTCTGTTTTTTTTCGGTAAAGACTGCTTTGGCTATTTGGGATCTTTTGTGTCTCCATACAAATTTTAAGTTTTTCTGTTCTAGTTCTATAAAAATGCCATTGGTAGTTTGATAGGGATTATATTGAATCTGTAGATTGCTTTGGGTAGTATAGTTATTTTCACAATATTGATTTTCCAGTCCAAGGACATGGTATATCTCTCCATCTGTTTGTATCATCTTCAATTTCTATCATCAGTGTCTTATAGTTTTCTGCATACAGGTCTTTTGTCTCCCTAGGCAGCTTTATTCCTAGGTATTTCATTCTTTTTGTTGCAATGGTAAATGGGATTGTTTCCTTAATTTCTCTTTCAGATTTTTCATTAGTGTATAGGAATGCAAGAGATTTCTTTGCATTAATTTTGTATCCTGCAACTTTACCAAATTCAATGATTACCTCTATTAGTTTCCTGGTGGCATCTTTAGGATCCTCTATGTATAGTATCATGTCATCTGCAAACAGTGACAGTTTTACTTCTTCTTTTCCAGTTTGTATTCCTTTTATTTCTTTTTCTTCTCTGATTGCTGTGGCGAGGACTTCCAAAACTATGTTGAATAATAGTGGCGAGAGTGGATATCCTTGTCCTGTTCCTGATGTTAGAGGAAATGCTTTCAGTTTTTCACTATTGAGAATGATGTTTGCTGTAGGTTTGTCATATTTGGCCTTTATTATGTAGAGGTAGGTTCCCTCTATGCCCACTTTCTGGAGAGTTTTATCATAAATGGGTGTTGAATTTTATCAAAAGCTTTTTCTGCATCCATTGAGGTGATCATATGGTTTTTATTCTTCAATTTGTTAATATGGGTATCACATTGATTGATTTGCACATATTGAAGAATCCTTGCATCCCTGGGATAAATCCCACGTGATCATGGTGTATGATCATTTTAATGTGTTGTTGGATTCTGTTTCCTAGTAGTTTGTTGAGATTTTTGGCATGTGTATTCATCAGTGATATTGGTGTGTAATTTTCTTTTTTTTATAGTGTCTTTGTCTGGTTTTGGTATCAAGCTGTTGGTGGCCTCATAGAATGAGTTTGGGAGTGTTCATTCCTCTGCAATTTTTTGGAAGAGTTTGAGAAGGATGGGTGTTAACTCTTCTGTAAGTGTTTGACAGAATTCACCTGTGAAGCCATCTGGTCCTGGACTTTTGTTTGTTGGAATATTCTAAATCACAGTTTCAATTTCATTACTTTTGATTGGTCTGTTCATCTTTTCTATTTCTTCCTGGTTCAGTCTTGGAAGGTTATACCTTTCTAAGAATTTGTCCATTTCTTCCAGGTTGTCCATTTTATTGGCATAGAGTTGCTTGTAGTAGTCTCTTAGGATGCTTTGTATTTCTGCGGTATCTGTTGGAACTTCTCCTTTTTCATTTCTAATTTTATTGATTTGAGTTTTCTCCCTCATTTTCTTGATGAGTCTGGCTAATGGTTTATCAATTTTGTTTATGTTCTCAAAGAACCAGCTTTTAGTTTTATTGATCTTTGCTATTGTTTTCTTTGTTTCTATTTCATTTATTTCTGCTCTGGTCTTTATGATTTCTTTCCTTCTGCTAACTTTGAGTTTTGTTTGTTCTTCTTTCTCTAGTTCCTTTAGCTGTAAGGTTAGATTGTGTATTTGAGATTTTTCTTGTTTCTTGAGGTAGGCTTGTATTGCTATAAACTTCCCTCTTAGAACTGCTTTTGCTGCATCTCATAAGTTTTGGATCATAGTGTTCTTATTGTCATTTGTCTCTAGGTATTTTTTTATTTCCTCTTAGATTTCTTCAGTGACCTCTTGGTTATTTAGTAACGTATCATTTAACCTCTATGTGTTTTTGTTATTTATGGTTTTTTTCCCTGTAATTGATTTCTAATCTCATAGCGTTTTGGTCAGAAAAGATGTTTGATATGATTTCAATTTTCTTAAATTTACTGAGGCTTGATTTGGGACCCAAGATGTGATCTGTCCTGGCGAATGTTCCATGCACACATGAGAAGAAAGTGTAATCTGCTGTTTTTGGATAGAATGTCCTATAAATATCAATTAAATCTATCTGGTCTATTGTGTCATTTAAAGCTTGTGTTTCCTTATTTATTTTCTGTTTGAATTTTCTGTCCATTGGTGTAAGTGAGGTGTTAAAGTCCCCCACTATTATTGTGTTACTGTTGATTTCCTCTTTTAGAGCTGTTAGCAGTTGCCTTATGTATTGAGGTGCCCCTATGTTGGGTGCATATATATTTATAATTGTTATATCCTTCTTGGATTGATCCCTTGATCATTATGTAGTGTCCTTCCTTGTCTGTTGTAACATCCTTTATTTTAAATTTATTTTATCTGATATAAGTATTGCTACTCCAGCTTTCTTTTGATTTCCTTTTGCATTGAATATCTTTTTCCATCCACTCACTTTCAGTCTGTATGTGTCCATAGGTCTGAAGTGGGTCTGTTGTAGACAGCATATATATGGGTCTTGTTTTTTATTCATTCAGCGAGCCTGTGTCTGATGGTTGGAGCATTTAATCCATTCACTTTTAAGGGAATTATCGATATATATGTTCCTATTACCATTTCCTTAATTGTTATGGGTTTGTTTTTGTAGGTCCTTTTCTTCTCTTGTGTTTCCCACTTAGAGAAGTTCCTTTAGCATTTGTTGTAGAGCTGATTTTGTGGTGCTGAATTCTCTTAGCTTTTGCTTGTCTGTAAAGCTTTTGATTTCTCCATCGAATCTGAATGAGGTCCTTGCAGGTTAGAGTAATATTCTTTGCAGGTTCTTCCCTTTCATCACTTTAAATATATCATGCCCTTCCCTTCTGGCTTGTAGAGTTTCTGCTGGGAAATCAGCTGTTAACCTTATGGGAGTTCCCTTGTATATTATTTGTCATTTTTCCCTTGTTCCTTTCAATAATTTTTCTTTGTCTTTAATTTTTGCCAATTTCATTACTATGTGTCTCGGCATGTTTCTCCTTGGGTTTATCCTGCCTGGGACTCTCTGCGCTCCCTGGACTTGGGTGGCTATTTCCTTTCTCATCTTAGGGAAGTTTTCGACTATAATCTCTTCATATATATTCTCAGGTCCCTTCTCTCTCTCTTCTCCTTCTGGGACTCTTATAATGTGAATGTTGTTGCGTTTAATATTGTCCCAGAGGTCTCTTAGGGTGTCTTCATTTCTTTTCATTCTTTTTTCTTTATTCTGTTCTGCAGCAGTGAATTTCACCATTCGGTCTTCCAGTTCACTTTTCCGTTCTTCTGCCTCAGTTATTCTGCTATTGATTCCTTCTAGTGTATTTTTCATTTCAATTATTGTATTGTTCATCTCTGTTTGTTCTTTAATGATTTTAGGTGTTTGTTCTTTAATTCTTGTAGGTCTTTGTCGAACATTTCTTGCATCTTCTCGATCTTTGCCTCCATTCTTTTTCCGAGGTCCTGGATCATCTTCACTATCATTATTCTGAATTTTTTTTTTCTGGAAGGTTTCCTATCTCCACTTCATTTAGTTGTTTTTCTGGGGTTTTATCTTGTTCCTTCATCTGGTAAATAGCCTCTGCCTTTTCATCTTATCTATCTTTCTTTGAATGTGATTTTTGTTCCACAGGCTGCAGGATGTAGTTCTTCTTGCTTCTGCTGTCTGCCCTCTGCTGGATGAGGCTATCTCCGAAAATAACTTCTTGTTAGTAAAGGTATTTCACCAAATTGCTTGCAATTGTGTCACGTTGTACCAAACACCCTCTTTCTGATCCTCCAAGAGTTAATGTCTTCTCAGTGTAGATGTCTGTGCTCATGCGGAGAAGGGAAAAGGATGGTGTCCTCAAGGCAAAGAAAGCCTTGGCAGCTGCTAAGGCAACCTCTCCCATGATGTCCACCACAGCCTTGGAGTTCTCTCACATGGTATTTTTATGTTTAATATTTTGAGTAACTTTTATACTGTTTGCACAGTGGCTGTACCATTTTACATCAGAAAAAAAGTTTTCCAATTTCTCCATATCCTCACCAAAACATGACTTTCTTTTTTTTTTTTAATAATAGCTATTCTAACAACTATGAGGTGATATCTTATTGTGGTTTCGATTTGCATTTCCTTGGTGATTAGGGATGTTGAGCACCTTTTAATATACCTGTTGGCCAATTGTATGTTGTCTTTGGAGAATTGTCCATTCAACTCCTTTGCCTATTGATTTATTTATTTATGCTAATGAGTTGAAGCTATTTCTTCTATATTTTAGATATTAACCCCTTATCAGTTATATGGTTTACAGATACTTTATCACAATCTATATATTGCCTCTTCATTCTGTTAATTTTGTTCTTTGCTGTGAAGAAGCTTTTTAGTTTGATATAAAAAAAACTTGTCTAAATTTGCTTTTGTTTCCTGTACTTATGGTGTCACATCCAAGAAATTATTACTGACACCAATGATATGAAGCTTCTCCCCTAAGTTTTCTTCTAGGAGTTTTCACTGTTTCAGGTCTTATATTTAAATCTTTAATCAATTTTGAGTTGATTTTTATTTATGGTGTAGCTAAAAGGTTCAATTTCATGATTTTGCAAGTAGGTATCCAGTTTTTCCAGAATCATTTGTTAAAAAGTTTATCTTTTCCCTATTGTATATTCTTGGAGTCCTTGTAGAGGATCAGCTGATTGTATATGTGTGGATTTATTTCTGGGTTCTCTATGCTGTTCCATGTTCTATATGTCTGTTTTTATGTCAGTACTCTAATGTTTTAATTACTGTAAATTTGTAATATATTTTGAAATCAGGAAGTGTGATGTCTCCAGCTTTATTTTTCTTATTCAAAATTGCTTGGACTATTTAGGGTCCTTCATTGTTCCATATGAATTTTAGGATTTTTTTCTATTTCTCTAAAAAATGCCATTTGGATTTTGATAGGGAATGCATTGATTCTATAAATTGCTTTTGGTACTATGGACATTTTAATGATATTAAGTCTTCTAATTCATGAACATGGGATGTCTTTCCATTTATTTTTGTCTCAAATTTTTTCATCAAAGTTTTATGGTTTTCAGTATACAAATCTTTCACTTCTTTTGTTAAGTTTGTAAGTATTTTATTCTTTTCGATGTTATTATAGATGGAACTGTTTACTTTGTATGATGTCAGCTGTGGGCTTTTTATATATGGCTTTTATTATGTTGAGGTAATTTTCTTCTATTCTCTCTTGGGAGTTTTTATCATGAAAGAATGTTGAATTTTGCCAAATGCTTTTTCTGCATCTGTTGAGATGATCTGGTGATTTTATTCTTCATTCTGTTAATGTGCTATATTGCATTGATTAATTTTTGTATGTTGAACCATCCTTGCACTCAAGCATAATTTCCACTTGGTCAAAGTTGTATGATCCATTTAATATGCTGTTGAATTTGATTTGTTACTATTTTGTGCAGAATTTTTGCATCTACATATGTCAGGGTAATTGACCTATAATTTGCTTTTCTTGTAGTGTCTTTGACTTTGGTATTGGGATAATGCTGCCATTGTAACATGAGTTCAGAAGCATTTTCTCCTTTTTGGAAAAAATTAATGGGGACTGGCATTAATTCTTCTTTAAAGGTTTGGTAGATTTCTCCAGGGAAGCCATAGTCCTGGGCTTTTCTTTATCAAGAAGTTTTTAATTACTCATTCAATCTCCTTACCAGTCATGTTTGTTCAAATTTTCTGTTTCTTCATGATTCAGACTTAGTAGGTTGTATGTTTCTAGGAATTTATCCATTTCTTCTAGGTTTTCCAATTTCTTCTTGTATAATTGTTCACAATATTCTCTTCTTTTTAAACATCTTCATTGGAGTATAATTGCTTTACAATGGTGTGTTAGTTTCTGCTTTATAACAAAGCTATACATATACATATATCCCAATATCTCGTCCCTCTTGTGTCTCCCTCCCTCCCACCGTCCCTATCCCACCCCTCTAGGTGGTCACAAAACAACGAGCTGATCTCCGTCTGCTATGTGGCTGCTTCCCACTAGCTACTGGTTTTACATTTGGTAGTGTATATATGTCCATGCTGTACTTTTTTGTTTCCTGTACTTTTGGTGTCACATCCAAAAGTGACATCTCACGTCGTCCCAGCTTACACTTCCACCTCCCTGTGTCCTCAAGCTCATTCTCTACATCTGTGTCTTTATTCCTGTCTTGTCCCTAGGTTCTTCAGAACCATTTTTTCCCTTTAGATTCCATATATATGTGTTAGCATATGGTATTTGTTTTTCTCTTTCTGACTTACTTCACTCTGTATGACAGACTCTAGGTCCATCCACCTCACTACAAATAACTCAATTTCGTTTCTTTTTATGGCTGAATAATATTCCATTGTATACATGTGCCACATCTTCTTTACCCATTCGTCTGTCGATGGACATATAGGTTACTTCCATGCCCTGGCTATTGTAAATAGAGCAGCAATGAACATTGTGGTACATGACTCTTTTTGAATTATGGTTTTCTCAGGGTATATACCGAGTAGTTGGATTGCTGGGTCGTATGGTAGTTCTATTTTTACTGTTTTCAAGGAACATCCATACTGTTCTCAATAGTGGCTGTGTCAATTTACATTCCCACCAGCAGTGCAAGAGGGTTCCCTTTTCTCCACAACCTCTCCAGCATTTATTGCTTGTAGATTTCTTTTATGATGGGCATTATGACTGGTGTGAGGTGATATCTTATTCTGGTTTTGATTTGCATTTCTCTAATGATTAATGATGTTGAGCATTCTTTCATGTGATTGTTGGCAATCTGTATATCTTCTTTGGAGAAATGTCTATTTAGGTCTTTTGCCCATTTGTGGATTGGGTTGTTTGGTTTTTTGATATTGAGCTGCATGAGCTGCTTGTACATTTTGGAGATGAATCCTTTGTCAGTGACTTCACTGGCAAATATTTTCTCCCATTCTGAGGGTTGTCTTTTTTTTTTAACATTTTTATTGGAGTATAATTGCTTTACAATGATGTGTTAGTTTCTGCTTTATAACAAAGTGAATCAGTTATACATATACATATATCCCCCTATCTCCTCCCTCTTGTGTCTCCCTCCCTCCCACCCTCCGTATCCCACCCTTCTACCTGGTGACAAAGCACCGAGCTGATCTCCCTGTGCTATGCAACTGCTTCCCACTAGTATCTATTTTACATTTAGTAGTGTATATGTCTTTTTGTCTTTTTTACAGTTTCCTTTGCTGTGCAAAAGCTTTTAAGTTTCATTAGGTCCCATTTTTTATTTTTTTTTTTATTTGCATTTCTCAAGGAGGTGGGTCAAAAAGGATCTTGCTGTGATGTATGTCATAGACTGTTCTCCCTACGTTTTCCTCTAAGAGTTTGATAGTGTCTGGTCTTACATTTAGGTCTTTAATCCATTTTGAGTTTTTTCCTGTGTAAGGTGCTAGGGAGTGTTCTAATTTCATTCTTTTCCATGTTGCTGTCCAGTTTTCCCAGCACCACTTATTGAAGTGGCTGTCTTTTCTCCATTGTATATTCTTGTCTCCTTTATCAAAAACAGGTGACCATACATGCGTAGGTTTATCTCTGGGCTTTCTATCCACTTCCATTGATCTATATTTCTGTTTTTGTGCCAGTACCATACTGTCTTGATTACTGTAGCTTTGTAGTATAGTCTGAAGTCAGGGAGGCTGATTCCTCCAGCTCTGTTTTTCTTTCTCAAGATTGCTTTGGCTATTCGGGGTCTTTTGTGTTTCCATACAAATTGTGAAATTTTTTGTTCTAGTTCTGTGAAAAATGCCAGTGGTAGTTTGATAGGGATTGCATTGAATCTGTAGATTGCTTTGGGTAGTATAGTCATTTTCACATTGCTGATTCTTCCAATCCAAGAACATGGTATATCTCTCCATCTCTTTGTATCATCTTTAATTTCTTTCAACAGTGTCTTATACTTTTCTGCATACAGGTCTTTTGTCTCCTTAGGTAGGTTTATTCCTAGGTATTTTATTCTTTTCGTTGCAATGGTAAATGCGAGTGTTTCCTTAATTCCACTTTTAGGTCTTAAATCATTAGTGTATAGGAATGCAAGAGATTTTTGTGCATTACTTTTGTAATCCTGGTACTTTACCAAATTCAATGATTAGTTCTAGTAGTTTTCTGATAGCATCTTTAGGGTTCTCTGAGTATAGTATCATGTCATCTGCACACAGTGACAGCTTTACTTCTTCTTTTCCAATTTGGATTCCTTTTATTTCTTTTTCTTCTCTGATTGCTGTGGCTAAAACTTCCAAAACTATGTTGAATAATAGTGGTGAGAGTGGGCAACCTTGTCTTTTTCCTATCTCAATGGAAATGGTTTCAGATATTCACCATTGAGGATGATCTTGGCTTTGAGTTTGTCATATATGGCCTTTTATTATGTTGAGGTAAGTGTCCTCTATGCCTATTTTCTGGAGGGTTTTTATCACAAATAGGTGTTGAATTTTGTCAAAAGCTTTTTCTGAATCTATTGAGATGATCATTTGGTTTTCCTCCTTCAGTTTGTTAATCTGGTTTATCATTTTGATTGATTTGCGTATATTGAAGAATCCTTGTATTCCTGCGATAAACCCCACTTGATCATGGTGTATGATCCTTTTAATGTGCTGTTAGATTCTGTTTGCTAGTATTGTGTTGAGGATTTTTGCATCTATATTCATCAGTGATATTGGCCTGTAGTTTTTTTCTTTGTGACATCTTTGTCTGGTTCTGGTATCAAGGTGATGTTGGCCTCGTACAATGAGTTTAGGAGTGTTCCTCCTTCAGCTATATTTTGGAAGAGTTTGAGAAAGATAGGTGTTAGCTCTTCTCTAAATGTTGGATAGAATTCGCCTGTGAACTCTTCTCTTCCTGGACTTTTGTTTGCTGGAAGATTTTAAATCACAGGTTCAATTTCAGCAGTTGTGATTGGTCTGCTTATTTTTTCTATTTCTTCCTGCTTCAGTCTCAGATGGTTGTGTTTTTCTAAGAATTTGTCCATTTATTCCAGTTTGTCCATTTCATTGGCATATAGTTGCTTGTAGTGTTCTCTCATGATCCTTTGTATTTCTGCAGTGTCAGTTGTTACTTCTCCTTTTTCATTTCTAATTCTATTGATTTGAGTCTTTGCCCTTTTTTTCTTGATGAGCCTGGCTAACAGTTTATCAATTTCGTTTATCTTCTCAAAGAACCAGCTTTTAGTTTTATTGATCTTTGTTATTGTTTCCTTCATTTCTTTTTCATTTATTTCGGATCTGATCTTTATGATTTCTTTCCTTTTGGTAATATTGAGGGTTTTTTGTTCTTCTTTCTGTAATTGGTTTAGGTGTAATATTAGGTTGTTTATTTGAGATGTTTCTTGTTTCTTAAGGTAGGATTTTATTGCTATAACCTTCCCTCTTAGAACTGCTTTTGCTGGATCCCATAGGTTTTGGGTCATCTTGTTTTCATTGCCATTTGTTTCTAGGTATTTTTTGATTTCCTCTTTGATTTCTTCAGTGATCTCTTGGTTATTAAGTAGTGTAATGTTTAGCCTC
This sequence comes from Eubalaena glacialis, assembly GCF_028564815.1. NCBI lineage: Eukaryota > Metazoa > Chordata > Mammalia > Artiodactyla > Balaenidae > Eubalaena > Eubalaena glacialis. Next base: position 50,234,679 of record NC_083736.1, read on the forward strand.
CCTGTGTTTGTATGTTTTACAGATTTTTTTCCTGTAATTGATATCTAGTCTCATAGTGTTGTTGTCGGAAAACATACTTGATATGATTTCAATTTTCTTAAATTTACCAAGGCTTGATTTGTGACCCAAGATATGATCTATACTGGAGAATGTTCCATGAGGACTTGAGAAGAAAGTGTATTCTGTTGTTTTTGAATGGAATGTCCTAAAAATATCAATTATTCCATCTTGTTTAATGTATAATTTAAAGCTTGTGTTTCCTTATTTATTTTCATTTCGGATGATCTGTCCATTGGTGAATGTAAGGTGTTAAAGTCCCTTACTATGATTGTGTTTCTGTCCATTTCCCCTTTTATGGCTGTTAGCACTTGCATTATGTATTGAGGTGCTCCTATGTTGGGTGCATAAATATTTACAGTTGTTATATCTTCTTCTTGGATTGATCCCTTGATCCTTATGTAGTGTCCTTCTTTGTCTCTTTTAACAGTCTTTGTTTTAACGTCTAATTTGTCTGATATGAGAATTGCTACTCCAGATATATGTTGATTTCCAGTTGCATGGAATATCTTTTTCCATCCCTTCACTTTCAGTCTGTATGTGTCCCTAAGTCTGAAGTGTGTCTCTTGTAGACAGCATATATACAGATCTTGTTTTTGTATCCATTCAGTCAGTCTGTGTCTTTTGGTTGGAGCATTTAATCCATTTACATTGAAGGTAATTATCAATATGTATGTTCCTATTACCATTTTCTTAATTGTTTTGGGTTTGTTTTTGTAGGTCTTTACCTTCTCTTGTGTTTCCTGCCTAGAGAAGTTCCTTTAGCATTTGTTGTAAATCTGGTTTGGTGGTGCTGACTTCTTTTAGCTTTTGCTTGTCTGTAAATGTTTTAATTTCTCCATCAAATCTGAATGAGATCCCTGCTGGGTAGAGTAATCTTGGTTGTAGGTTTTTCTCCTTCATCACTTTAAGTATTTCCTGCCACTCCCTTCTTGCTTGCAGAGTTTCTGCTGAAAGATCAGCTGTTAAGCTTATGGAGGGTCCCTTATGTGTTATTTGTTGTTTTTCCCTTGCTGCTTTTAATATTTGTTCTTTGTATTTATTTTTTGATAGTTTGATTAATATGTGTCTTGGAGTGTTTCTCCTGGGATTTATCCTGTATGGGACTCTCTGTGATTCCTGGACTTGATTAACTATTTCCTTTTCCATATTAGGGAAGTTTTCAACAATAATCTCTTCAAATATTTTCTCAGTCCCTTTCTTTTTCTCTTCTTCTTCTGGGACCCCTGTAATTCGAATGTTGGTGTGTTTAATGTTGTCCCAGAGGTCTCTGAGACTGTCCTAAATTCTTTTCATTCTTTTTTCTTTATTCTGCTCTGCAGGAGTTTTTTCCACTATTTTATATTCCAGGTCACTTATCCGTTCTTCTGCCTCAGTTATTCTGCTATTGATCCCTTCTAGAGAAATTTAAATTTCATTTATTGTGTTGTTCACCACTGTTTGTTTGCTCTTTAGTTTTCTACGCACTTGTTAAAGGTTTCGTGTATTTTCTCCATTCTATGTCCAAGATTTTGGATCATCTTTTCTATCATTATTGTGAATTATTTTTCAGGTAGACTGCCTATTTCCTCTTCATTTGTTAGGTCTGGTGGGTTTTTGCCTTGCTCCTTCATCTGCTGTGTGTTTCTCTGTCTTCTCATTTTTCTTAACTTACTGTGTTTGGGGTCTACTTTTCGCAGGCTGCATGTTCATAGTTCCCGTTGTTTTTGGTGTCTGTCCGCAGTGGCTAAAGTTGGTTCAGACTGTATATAAAGACAATATCACACAAAGCAGCATACACATACACACTCACAAAAAGAGAAAAAGGAAAAATATTTATATATCAATGCTCCCAAAGTCCACTGCCTCAATTTGGGATGATTCATTTTCTATTCAGGTATTCCACAGATGCAGGGTACATCAAGTTTAATTTGGAGATTTAATCCGCTGCTCCTGAGTCTCCTGGGAGAAATTTCCCTTTCTCTTCTTTGTTTGCACAGCTCCTGAGGTTCAGCTTTGAATTTGGCCCCGCCTCTGCATGTAGGTCTCCTGAGGGTGTCTGTTCCCGCTCAGACAGGATGGGCTTAAAGCAGCAGCTGATTAGGGAGCTCTGGCTCACTCAGGCCAGAGGGAAGTGGGGATACGGAATGCGGGGCGAGCCTGCGGTTGCAGAGGCCAGACATGACGATGCAACAGCCTGAGGTGCGCCGTGTTTTCTCCTGGGGAAATTGTCCCTGGATCACGGGGCTCTGGCAGTGGTGGCCTGCACAGGCTCCCAGGAGGGGAGGTGTGGATAGTGACCTGTGCTTTCCCACAGGCTTCTTGGTGGCTGCAACAGCAGCCTTAGCATCTCATGTCCAGCTCTGGGGTCCGTGCTGGTAGCCATAGCTCACGCCTGTCTCAGGAGATCGTTTAGGTGGCGCTCTTAGTCCCCTCTCCTCGCGCACTGCGAAACAAAGGCAAGAAAAATTCTCTTGCATCTTTGGCTGTTCCAGACCTTTTCCCACATTCTCTCCGGACTAGCTGTGGCACACTAGCCCCCTTCAGGCTGTGTTCATGTAGCCAACCCCAGTCCTCTCCCTGGGATCCGACCTCTGAAGCCGGATCCTCAGCTCCCAGCCCCCTCCTGCCGCAGCCGGTGAGCAGACAAGCCTCTCAGGCCAGTAACTGCTGGCCGGCACTGGTCCTCCATGTGGGAATCTTTCTGCTTTGCCTTCTGCACCCCTGTTGCTGTGCTCTCCACCATGGCTCCGAAGCTTACCCCCTCCACCACCCACAGTCTCTGCCTGGGAAGGGTCTTCCTAGTGTATGGAAACCTTTCCTCCTTCTCAGCTCCCTCCCACTGGTGCAGGTCCCGTCCCTATTCTTTTGTCTCTGTTTTTTCTTTTTTCTTTTGCTCTACCCAGGTATGTGTGGAGTTTCTTGCCTTTGGGAGGTCTGACTTCTGCCAGCATTCAGTAGGTGTTCTGTAGGAGTTGTTCCACATGTAGATACATTTCTGATGTATTTGTGGGGAGGAAGGTGATCTCCACTTCTTACTCTTCAGCCATCTTGTAGCTTCTCCTCACAATATTCTCTTATAATCCTTTTATTTCTGTGACATCAATTATAATGTGTTCTCTTTCATTTCTGCATTCATTTATTTGAATCTTCTCTCTCATTTTTTTTCTTAGTCTACCTAATTGTCAAATTCGTGTTTTTTTCAAAAAAACCTACACTTTTTTCCCCTATTCTCTATTTTATTTATTTGTGTTCTATTCTTTCCTTTCTTCTGCAAATTTTGGGTTTTTTTGTTCTTCTTTTTCTAGTTCTTTAAGGCATAATGTTAGGTTGTTTATTTGAGATCTTTCTTCCTTTTCTAATGTAGGCTTTTATTTGTATAAATTTCCCTCTTTAGTATATCCTTTTCTGCATCCTGTGAGTTTTGATATGTTGTGTTTTTGTTTTCATATTTTCTAATTTCCTTTGATTTCTTCTTTGACCCATTGTTTGCTCAGGAATGTGTTGTCTAATTCCCACATATTTGTGAATTTTCCAGTTTTCCTTCTGATATTGATTTCTAGTGTCATTCAGTTGTTGTCAGAAAAGATACTTGATGTGATTTCAATCTTTTAAAATTTGTTAAGACTTATTTTGTGACCTAACATGTGATCTCTCTTGGAGAATATTCTGTGTGCACTTGAGAAGACAATATGTTCTACTGCTGTCAGGTATAATGTTTTCTAAATCTGTTAGCTCCATTTAGTCTATGGTGTTTTGCAGGTCCACTGTTTCTTTATCGATTTTCTGTCTGAATGTTCTATCCTTTATTGAAAGTGGGATATAGACGTCCTCTACTATTATTGTATTGCTGCATATTTCTCCCTTCAGTTATGTCAATCCTTGCTTTATATATTTATTTGCTCTGTTTTGTGTGTGTGTGTGTATACAATTATATTACATACATAATTGTGTATTATATATATACAATTATATTATATATACAATTATATATAATTGTGTATATATATACAATTATATCTATAATATTTACCATTATATTATCTGTATAATTGTGTATTACATATATACAATTATATATATACACAATTATATTGTGTATATATATCATTGTTGTATCTTCTTGGTGAATTAACCTGTTTATCATTAAATAATATTCTTCTTTGTCTCTTGTGAGAGTTTTTGGCTTACAATCTATTTTGTCTAATATAAGTATAGTCACCCCTGCTTTCTTTTGGTTACAATTTGCATGGAACATCTTTTTGCATCCCTTCAGTTTCAGCTTATGTCATCTTAAATGTAAAGTGAGTCTTTTCACAAGAGGGAAGAAATATGGGGATATATGTATATGTATAGCTGATTCACTTTGTTATAAAGCAGAAACTAACACACCATTGTAAAGCAGTTATACTCCAATAAAGATGTTAAAAAAAAATAAAGTGAGTCTTTTGTAGGCAGCATATAGTTGGATATTGTTTTTCATCCACTAAGCTACTCTTTGTCTTTTCATTGGGGAGATTAATCCACTTAATATAAACTAGTGATAGAAAATAACTATTATTACAATTTTGTCATTTGTTTTCATTCTTCTTGTGGGTTTTTTTTTTGTCCCTCTTTTCCTCTCTTGCTGTCTTTGTGTTTCATTGATTTTTTTGTACTGATATGCTTTGATTCCTTTCTCTTTTGTTTCGTCTACCTTTTATAGGTATTTTCTTTGTAGTTATTGTGGGGTTATGTAAAAATATTATAGCTATGAAAATCTGTTTTAAGCTGATAACTTCTATTGCATATAAAGAATAAACTTTTATTTCTCCCTCCCTACTTTGTTATTGATGTTACAATTTACATCTTTATATATTTTGTATACATTAATGTATTTTATAGTCAGTTATTTTTTAACATCTTTATTGGAGTATAATTGCTTTACATTGTTGTGTTAGTTTCTGCTATATAACAAAGTGAATCAGCTATATGTATACTTATATACCCATATTCCCTCCCTCTTGCATCTCCCTCCCACCCTCCCTATCCCACTCCTCTAGATGGCTAGTTATTTTTAAAATTTTTTTTTAACTTTTATACTAACATTAAAAGTGATTTACTTATCACTTACAAAGTGTTACAATATTCTGTATTTGTCTATATTTTTGTCTTTACCAGTGAGTTTTATGCTTTCATATGTCTTTGTATTGTTGTTCAGCATCCTTTCTTTTTAACTTAAAGAACCCCCTTTAGCATTTCTTGTAAGGCAGGTCTAGTGGTAATGAACTCCCTCAGTTTTGTTTGTCTGGGAAAGTCTTCATTTCTTCTTCATTTTTAAAAGACTGTTTGGCCAGCTGTAGTAGTCTTGGTTGGCAGGTTTTTTTCTGTCAGTATTATGAATATACTATCCTACTCCCTCTGGCCTGCAATTTGATATAGGTATTTGATAAGTGGAATCTTGGAGAAAGTATTCCAGTGAGAAAGAACAACACGTCAGAGAATGAGCAGGTATGAGGTAATTAGGAAATAACTAGCTGTCCATATGTCATTCCAGTCCTGATACTAGTGGAAACCACTGCTGTGGGCTTGGTATATATAATTACCTGGTCTACTTTTAAAAAATACTTTTGCATACCTTCATATAGATTCATAAGCAATATATAATTCTGTATACATATTCTGTAAGTTACATAAATAATATCATATTTTACATATTGTTCCTCATCTTTTATTTTTTACATATTGTTCCTCATCTTTTATTTTTTATCCAAAATTAGGTGCTGTGTTAGTGCCTGTGGGAATGCCTATTATGGGCAGTGGGGGTTGTTGCAATCTAGCCATACACACACACACACACACACACACACACACACACACACACACACACACACAGAGTTCATTCTTCTGGTATTAGATCATACAGCTATGACATATATTATTTATCTATTTTCCTGTTGATGGATATGAAATTTTTACTATTACAAATAATGCCACTATTTAAAAATGTGCATATTTCTTCAAATATACATGTACAAGTGTGTCTCTACAGCAGAGATTCTTAATTTTTTGTGCCATATATTCTTTTGTGTGTCTAGTGAAGTTTATGAACACCTTCTCAGAAAAAAGTTTTAAAATAAATAAAGCACAATGCATCAGATTACAAAGGAAACCAATTTTTTGAAATATAATTATCATGTCTATATATCTATATATAGATATATAGTGAAAGGATAAAATGGGATTCTTTTAAAATTCTTTATGTAATAATATCTGTCAGTGGTTCTAATAGCTACTATAATTTAAAAGTACTGATGAATGTAAATGATATTTCAAGGTAGCTCTAATAAATAATATGTTGTGGAACTATTTGAAATTTCTATTAGAGCCTAAGTCATAGGTATTGCTAATAAAACTGGTGTTTTGCCTACATTCATAATCAAAAGCAATATTACATTTCAATTAATGAAAATAAAGGTGTGACGTTTTTCCCACCCAAGATCACAGACCTCCTGAAGGTGTATAGACCTCACGTTAAGAAGGCCTACCTAGAGTCTATGCATGGGATTGGATTTGCTGAATCACAAGGTATGAACATCTTAGGCTGAATCACTCTCCAAAGTGTCTGTAATGGTTTTAACTCCCACCAACATTGTTTGAGTTTTTACACTCAGTGTGTTTCACACACTCTCTAATCCTTTATATAGCTTACCAATTTGATGGCTTAAAAATGATATTCAATGTTGTTTCAATTTGAATTTTCTTTATGACTAGTGAGATTGGACATCTCTTCATCTGTTTATTGGCCATTTGGTTTTCTTATTCTGTGACCTGCCTTTGTACATTTTTCTAATAGATAATTGAAGGGTTTGTGTGAGAAAATGACATAATCTCTTCCTTGCTCAATAGTTAGGTCTCTTCCAGCTCTAGCACTTTCTGACTTGGTTGTAGTAATTTGTTAAAAGTCAATGGTCAGTGGGGTTCAGGCAATGTGAAAGCCATCGTGTTATACAGACTGCAATGGATAAAAGGAAGAATAGCAGATGGGAAAATAGTAAAGAGGTTGTTGAAATAGGTAACAAGGAGGTAAACAAGGGAAGCATCAGTGGTTGTGGAAAGGAAACTAATGTAAGTGACATTGTGAATAAAGAATCCACAGGGTATTGCTTAAGGGAAAAGGGGATAACTAGGAACCAAAATCAGAGCCACAGAAGTGTCTTGGAAATGGGGGGCAGTTTTGATTTGTTAGTCTCTATTCCTTTAAAATTAGTATCGTAAACTCTCTTAAACAGCAGTCTCTTTCCCAGAGAATATGAAGATAGATAGATAGATAGATAGATAGATAGATAGATAGATAGATAGATAGATAGATAGATGTGTGTAAGTAACTAGAAAACAACGAGCTCTAATTAGGAATGTATTTTTAGAGCAGATGTATCCAGAGATCCATACAGTGTCAGTCTAATTTTTGCATGCTATTGAACCTGGGTTTTGGAACTTAGGTTCAAATCTCAGCTTAAGCAGTTTGTAGCAGTGTGACCTTGGGCAAATCACTTAACCTTACAATACCATGAGCCCAATATTACCTTTCACACAGAATTATTGTGAGATAAGTATAAGGTAATATACATAAGTACATAATACAGAATCTGGCACAGAGATTATTTAGCACATTTGTTGAGTGAATTAGTCAAAATTTATAGTCCCATTCTTGAAGACCTAGAAGCTGCAATAGTAATTTGGAGTCATTAACCTCTATTAGTTTATATTTTTTCTTCCACTTTATTTATGATTTAAAAGTAATAACTCTTGGTGATATGCATAATAATTCTTAGCTAAATAGGCTGATTAGAACATGCCATTCATTCCCTATGCCAAATGAAAAATTACTGGAAACAATAATAACTCACATTTATTAAACACTATCTCCAAGCATTATTGTAGGTGTTTTATATGAATTAAGCCATGAATTTTCACTAAAGGGAAAACTAAGTCATAAAAGGGTTAATTAATTTGTCCAAGGTCATACAACTATAATGGTTCCTGAGTCTATGTGGAAAGGAAGAGTGACCTGTCCAAGTGTCATGTATTTATACTGTCAAGTCCATTTTACCATGTTAATTACTTTAACTGTTTTATAAGTTTATTGTTTTCATTTACTATATAAATATATGTTTTAAGTTAAACATCATGTGGGTATATTTTTTAAAAAAAACTTTTAAAAAATGAAACATTTAAAAAAATCTATTATCTCAGAGAGGTCAGTGCAAGAGATTGGGGAAGACATTATGTATCTATCTTTAACATTTTATTTTAACATTAGGGAGGTCCCTTCTATTATGGAAAATATCTCAGGCGTCTAGAAATCCCTTTCTTGTCTCCTACCTCAGCCAAGGTCTGGCCTGAAGGAAATGGCAGCAGGGCCTATAAGGATGAGTTTTCATTTGCCTTAAAATTTTTCCTACACCACAGAAGCAGACTCTGGAGAGCTAAACTTGGGGCCTGGCTAGCTTGTAGGCAATGGTTATGTATGCTGGGAGGGTGGCCTAAGAAAAGTAGTAGACTTCCAAGCACGATGACAGCAAGTCCAGAACAGGACCTCCTTGCTTGCCCTGTCAGGAACTCCTGACCAGCCCTCACAGGGTTCTTTCTGCATTGTCGAAGGCAAAGGGCATAGTCAGTCTTTCAGACAGTAAGAGAAGAGGATGTCTACAGCTGGTAGGAGGGAAAAGAGGATAATGGGGAAGGGCAGTGGAGGAACATGCAGTGGGCCTGAGACTGACGCTATGGATGGCTGTGGGGTAAAGACAAGAGAGCTCTGTCAGGCAAAGTGAGAAAGCAGTTACTCATTTTACAGTGGTGAGGAAGGAGTGTTGTATGTTTGCTAGTGGAGGTTTGGTTTTTTGAGGGGAGTTAGTAATAGTGCCATAACCTGAAGTGGGATGGATATTCCCCTTCAGTTATATATAGCAACCTTTTATTTAATTCTCTTTTTAGCTTTAGGTAAGAGAAACTTTTTTTTTCCTGTTAATAACTGAGATAAAGCTAAATGAAGAAAAAAATGGCATTCATTTTGGTTAAAAGAGAAGGGTGCTATTTTTGTTTTTGTTTTGTCCCTTTCCCCAATATAGCTGTCCCTACTCCCAAGTAATTTTAAAGTGTGTTATTAATTTTTATTAATGTTTTTGAACTTGGGTTTTTTACTGCTGTGGCAAAATATACATAAAATTTACCATTTAACAATACAATTCAGTGGTATTAACTACATTCACAATGTTGTGCAACCATCATTGCTATCTATTTCCAGAACTTTTTCATCATCCCAAACAGAAACTCTGTACCCATTAAACATGATTCCCTATTCTTCCCTCCCCTCAGCCCATAGTCATCTCTATTCTTCTTTCTGTCTCTATGAATTTGCCTATTCTAGGTACTTCATATAAGTGGAATCATACAATATTTGTCCTTTTATGTCTGGCTTTTTTCACTTAACAATGCTTTTCACTTAATAATGCTTTCAAGGTTCATCTATGTTGTAGGCATGTATCAGAATTTTGTTTCTTTTTAAAGTGGCATAATATTCCATTGTATATAAGAACTTTTTTTTTTAACATCTTTATTGGAGTATAATTGCCTTACAATGGTGTGTTAGTTTCTGTTTTATAACAAAGTGAATCAGATACACATATACATATGTCCCCATATCTCTTCCCTCTTGCGTCTCCCTCCATCACACCCTCCCTATCCCGCCCCTCTAGACGGTCAAAAATCACTGAGCTAATCTCCCTGTGCTATGCGGCTGCTTCCCACTAGCTACCTATTTTACGTTTGGTAGTGTATATATGTCCATGCCACCTCTCACTTTGTCCCAGGTTACCCTTCCCACTCCCCGTATCCTCAAGTCCATTCTCTAGTAGGTCTGTGTCTTTATTCCCGTCTTGCCCCTAGGTTCTTCATGACCATTTTTTCTTCCTTTTTTTAGATTCCATATATATGTGTTAGCATATGGTATTTGTTTTTCTCTTCTGACTTATTTCACTCTGTATGACACACTCTAGGTCCATCCACCTCACTACAAATAACTCAATTTCGTTTCTTTTTATGGCTGAGTAATATTCCACTGTATATATGTGCCACATCTTCATTATCCATTCATCTGTTGAAGGGCACTTAGGTTGCTTCCATGTTCTGGCTATCGTAGATAGAGCTGCAATGAACATTTTGGCACATGACTCTTTTTGATTTATGGTTTTCTCAGGGTATATGCACAGTAGTGGGATTGTTGGCTCGAATGGTAGTTCTATTTTTAATTTTTTAAGGAACCTCCATACTGTTCTCCAAGGTGGCTGTATCAATTTACATTCCCACCAACAGTGCAAGAGGGTTCACTATTCTCCACACCCTCTCCAGCATTAATTGTTTGTAGATTTTTTGGTGATGGCCACTCTGACTGGTGTGAGATGATATATCACTGTAGTTTTGATTTGCATTTCTCTAATGATTAATGATGTTGAGCATTCTTTCATGTGTTTGTTGCCAATCTGTATAAATTCTATGGAGAAATTTCTATTTAGGTCTTCTTCCCATTTTTGGATTGGGTTGTTTGTTTTTTTGATATTGAGCTGCATGAGCTGCTTGTAAATTTTGGATATTAATCCTTTCTCAGTTGCTTCATTTGCAAATATTTTCTCCCATTCTGAGGGTTGTCTTTTTGTCTTGTATATGGTTTCCTCTGCTGTGCAAAAGCTTTTAAGTTTCATTACGTCCCATATGTTTATTTTGGTTTTTATTTCCATTTCTGTAGGAGGTGGATCAAAAAGTATTTTGCTGTGATTTATGTCAAAGAGTGTTCTGCCTATGTTTTCCTCTAAGAGTTTGATAGTGTCTGGCCTTACATTTAGGTCGTTAATCTATTTTGAGTTTATTTTTGTGTATGGTGTTAGGGAGTGTTCTAATTTCATTCTTTCACATGTAGCTGTCCAGTTATCACAGCACCACTTATTGAAGAGGCTGTCTTTTCTCCACTGTATATTCTTGCCTCCTGTATCAAAGATAAGGTGACCATATGTGCATGGGTTTATCTCTGGGCTTTCTATCCTGTTCCATTGAACTATATTTCTGTTTTTGTGCCAGTACCATACTGTCTTGATTACTGTAGCTTTGTAGTATAGTCTGAAGTCAGGGAGGCTGATTCCTCCAGCTCTGTTTTTCTTTCTCAAGATTGCTTTGGCTATACGGGGTCTTTTGTGTTTCCATACACATTGTGAAATTTTTTGTTCTAGTTCTGTGAAAAATGCCAGTGGTAGTTTCATAGGGATTGCATTGAATCTGTAGATTGCTTTGGGTAGTAGAGTCATTTTCGCAATGTTGATTCTTCCAATCCAAGAACATGGTATATCTCTCCATCTATTTGTATCATCTTTAATTTCTTTCATCAGTGTCTTATAATTTTCTGCATACAGGACTTTTGTCTCCTTAGGTAGGTTTATTCCTAGACATTTTATTATTTTTGTTGCAATGTAAATGGGAGTGTTTTCTTAATTTCACTTTCAGATTTTTCATCATTAGTGTATAGGAATGCCAGAGATTGCTGTGTATTAATTTTGTATCCTGCTACTTTACCAAATTCATTGATTAGCTCCAGTAGTTTTCTGGTAGCATCTTTAGGATTCTATATGTATAGTATCATGTAATCTGCAAACAGTAACAGCGTTACTTGCACTTTTCCGATTTGGATTCCTTTTATTTATTTATTTTTCTTCTCTGATTGCTGTGGCTAAAACTTCCAAATCTATGATGAATAATAGTGGTGAGAGAGGGCAACCTTGTCTTCTTCCTGATCTTAGTGGAAATGGTTTCAGTTTTTCACCATTGAGGACGTTGTTGGCTGTGGGTTTGTCATATATAGCCTTTATTATGCTGAGGAAAGTTCCCTCTATGCCTGCTTTCTGGAGGGTTTTTTATCATAAATGGGTGTTGAATTTTGTCAAAAGCTTTTTCTGCATCTATTGAGATGATCATATGTTTTTTTTCTCCTTCAATTTGTTAATCTGGTTTATCACATTGATTTGCGTATATTGAAGAATCCTTGCATTCCTGGGATAAACCCCACTTAACCGTGTTGTATGATCCATTTAATGTGCTTTTGGATTCTGTTTGCTGGTATTTTGTTGACGAGTTTTGCATCTATGTTCATCAGTGATATTGGCCTGTAGTTTTTTTTCTGTGTGACATCTATTCTGGTTTTGGTATCAGGGTGAGGGTGGCAGAATGAGTTTGGGAGTGTTCCTCCCCCTGCTATATTTTGGAATAGTTTGAGAAGGATAGGTGTTAGCTCTTCTCTAAATGGTTGATAGAATTCGCCTGGGAAGCCATCTGGTCCTGGGCTTTTATTTGTTGGAAGATTTTTAATCACAGTTTCAATTTCAGTGCTTGTGATTAGTCTGTTCATATTTTCTATTTCTTCGTGGTTTAGTCTCGGAAAGTTGTGCATTTCTAAGAATTTGTCCATTTCTTCCAGGTTGTCCATTTTATTGGCATATAGTTTCTTGTAGTAATCTCTCATGATCCTTTGTATTTCTGCAGTGTCAGTTGTTACTTCTCCTTTTTCATTTCTAAATCTATTGATTTGAGTCTTCTCCCTTTTCTTCTTGATTAATCTGGCTAATGATTTATGAATTTTGTTTATCTTCTCAAAGAACCAGCTTTTAGTTTTATTGATCTTTGCTATAGTTTCCTTCATTTCTTTTTCACTTATTTGTGATCTGATCTTTATGATTTCTTTCCTTCTGCTAACTTTGGGGTTGTTTTGTTCTTCTTTCTCTAATTGCCTTAGGTGTAAGGTTAGGTTGTTTATTCGAGATGTTTCTTAAGGTAGGATTGTATTGCTATAAACTTCCCTCTTAGAACTGCTTTTGCTGGATCCCATAGGTTTTGGTTCGTCGTGTTTTCATTGTCATTTGTTTCTAGGTATTTGTTGATTTCCTTTTTGATTCTTTCACTGATCTCTGGTTACTAAGTAGTGTATTGTTTAGCCTCCATGTGTTTGTAATTTTTACAGATTTTTTCCTGTAATTGATATCTAGTCTCCTAGCGTTGTGGTTGGAAAAAATACTTGATATGATTTCAATTTTCTTAAATTTACCAGGGCTTGATTTGTGACCCAAGATATGATCTATCCTGGAGAATGTTCCATGAGCACTTGAGAAGAATGTGTATTTTGTTGTTTTTGGATGGAATGTCCTATAAATATCAATTAAGTCCATCTTGTTTAATGTATCATTTAAAGCTTGTGTTCCCTTGTTTATTTTCATTTTGGATGATCTGTCCATTGGTGAAAGTGGGGTGTTAAAGTCCCCTAATATGATTCTGTTACTGTCGATTTCTCCTTTTATGGCTGTTAGTATTTGCTTATGTATTGAGGTGCTCCTATGTTGGGTGCAGAAATATTTACAATTGTTATATCTTCTTCTTGGATTGATCCCTTGGTCATTATGTAGTGTCCTTCTTTGTCTCTTGTAAGAGTCTTTCTTTTAAAGTCTATTTTGTCTTATATGAGATTGCTACTCCAGATTTCTTTTGATTTAAATTTGCAAGGAATACCTTTTTCCATTTCGTCACTTTCAGTCTTTATATGTCCCTAGGTCTGAGGTGGGTCTCTTGTAGACAGCATATATACGGGTCTTGTTTTTGTATCCATTCAGCCAGTCTGTCTTTTTGTTGGAGCATTTAATCCATTTACATTTAAGCTAATCATCGATATGTATGTTCCTATTACCATTTTCTTAATTGTTTTGGGTTTGTTTTTGTAGGTCTTTACCTTCTCTTGTGTTTCCTGCCTAGGGAAGTTCCTTTAGCATTTGTTGTAAAGCGGGTTTGGTGGTGCTGAATTCTCTTAGCTTGTGCTTGTCTGTAAAGGTTTTAAGTTCTCCATCAAATCTGAATGAGATCCCTGCTGGGTAGAATAATCTTGGTTGTAGGTTTTTCTCCTTCATCACTTTAAATATGTCCTGCCACTCCCTTCTGGCTTGCAGAGTTTCTGCTGAAAGATCAGCAGTTAACCTTATTGGGATTCCCTCGTGTGTCATTTGTTATTCTTCCCTTGCTTCTTTTAATATTTTATCTTTGTATGTAATTTTTGATACTTTGATTAATATGTGTCTTGGCGTGTTTCTCCTTGGATTTATCCTGTATTGGACTCTCTGTGCTTCCTGGACTTGATTAACTATTTCCTTTCCCATGTTAGGGAAGTTTTCAACTATAATCTCTTCAACTATTTTCTCAGTCACTTTCTTTTTCTCTTCTTCTTCTGGGACCCCTATAATCCGAATGTTGGTGCATTTAATGTTGTCCCAGAGGTCTCTGAGACTGTCCTCAATTCTTTTCATTCTTTTTTCATTGTTCTGCTCTGCAGTAGTTATTTCCACCATTTTATCTTCCAGGTCACTTATCCGTTCTTCTGCCTCAGTTATTCTGCTATTGATCCCTTCTAGAGAAATTTAAATTTCATTTATTGTGTTGTTCACCACTGTTTGTTTGCTCTTTAGTTTTCTACACACTTGTTAAAGGTTTCTTGTATTTTCTCCATTCTATGTCCAAGATTTTGGATCATCTTTTCTATCATTATTCTGAATTCTTTTTCAGGTAGACTGCCTATTTCCTCTTCATTTCTTAGGTCTGGTGGGTTCTTGCTTTGCTCCTTCATCTGCTGTGTGTTTCTCTGTATTCTCATTTTGCTTAACTTACTGTGTTTGGGGTCTACTTTTCGCAGGCTGCAGGTTCGTATTGCCCGTTGTTTTTGCAGTCTGTCCCCAGTGGCTAAATTTGGTTCAGTGTAGTGTGTTGGCTTCTTGGTGGAGGAGGCTAATACCTGTGTTCTGGTGGATGAGGCTGGATCTTGTCTTTCCTGTGGGCAGGTCCAAATCTGGTTGTGTGTTCTGGGGTGTCTGTGGCCTTATTATGATTTTAGGCAGCCTCTCTGCTAATGGATGGTGTTGTGTTCCTGTTTTGCTAATTGTTTGGCATAAGGTGTCAAGCACTGTAGCCTGCTGGTCATTGAGTGGAGCTGGGTCTTGACGTTGAGATGGAGGTCTCTGGGAGATTTTCACCATTTGATATTATGTGGAGCTGGGAGGCCTCTTGTGGACCAGTGTCCTGAACTTGGCTCTCTCACGTCAGAGGCACAGCCCTGATGCCTGGCTGGAGCACCAAGAACCTGTCATCCACACGGCTCAGAATAAAAGGGAAAAAAAATGAAAGAAAGAAAGAAGAAAATAAAATAAAATAAAGTTAATATAAAGAATAAAAAATAATTATTAAGAAAAATTTTTTGAAGAGTAAAAAAAACAAAAACAAATACACGGACAGACAGAACCCTAGCAGAAATGGTAAAAGCAAAGCTATACAGAAAAAATCACACTCAGAAGCATACACATACTCACCCCCAAAAAGAGATAAAGGGAAAAAATATATATATATCGTTGCTCCCAAGGTCCACCTCCTCAATTTGGGAAGATTCGTTGTCTATTCAGGTATTCCACAGATGCAGGGTACATCAAGTTGATTGTTGATATTTAATATGCTGCTTCTCAGGCCGCTGGAAGAAATTTCCCTTTCTCTTCTTTGTTCGCACAGCTCCTGGGGTTCAGCTTTGAATTTGGACCTGCCTCTGTGTAGGTCACCTGAGGGCATCTGTTCTTAGCTCAGACAGGACAGGGTTAAAGGAGCAGCTGATTCAGGGTCTCTGGCTCACTGACGCCGGGGGAAGGGAGGGGTACGGAGTGCGAGGTGAGACTGCGGTGGCAGAGGCCAGCGTGACGTTGCACCAGCCTAAGGCGCACCGTGCCTTCTCCCGGGGAAGTTGTCCCTGGATCACGGGACCCTGGCAGTGGCGGGCTTCATAGGTTCCCTGGAGGGGAGGTTTTTTTTTTTTTTTAATAACATCTTTATTGGAGTATAACTGCTTTACAATGGTGTGTTAGTTTCTGCTTTATAACAAAGTCAATCAGTTATACATATACATATGTTCCCATATCTCTTCCCTCTTGCATCTCCCTCTCTCCCACCCTCCATATCCCACCCCTCTAGGTGGTCACAAACCATCGAGCTGATCTCCCTGTGCTATGAAGCTACTTCCCACTAGCTATCTATTTTACGTTTGGTAGTGTATATATGTCCATGCCACTCTCTCACTTTGTCACAGCTTACCCTTCCCCCTCCCCATATCCTCAAGTCCATTCTCTAGTAGGTCTGTGTCTTTATTCCCGTCTTACCCATAGGTTCTTCATGAACTTTTTTTTCCCTTAGATTCCATATATATATGTTAGCATATGGTATTTGTTTTTCTCTTTCTGACTTACTTAACTCTGTATGACAGACTCTAGGTCCATCCACCTCACTACAAATATCTCAATTTCGTTTCTTTTTATGGCTGAGTAATATTCCATTGTATATATCTGCCACATCTTCTTTTTTTTGAGCTTATGGTTTGTTTGTTTTTTTTTTTAACATCTTTATTGGAGTATAATTGCTTTACAATGGTGTGTTAGTTTCTGCTTTATAACAAAGTGAATCAGTTATACATATACATATGTTCCCATATCTCTTCCCTCTTGCATCTCCCTTCCTCCCACCCTTCCTATCCCACCCCTCTAGGTGGTCACAAACCACCTAGCTGATCTCCCTGTGCTATGCAGCTGCTTCCCACTAGCTATCTATTTTACGTTTGATAGTGTAAATATGTCCCTGCCATTCTCTCACTTTGTCACATCTTACCCTACCCCCTCCCCATATCCTCAAGTCCATTCGCTAGTAGGTCTGTGTCTTTATTCCCGTCTTGCCACTAGGTTCTCCATGACCTTTTTTTTTCCCCTTAGATTCCATATATATGTGTTAGCATACTGTATTTGTTTTTCTCTTTCTGACTTACTTCACTCTGTATGACAGACTCTAATTCCATCCACCTCACTACAAATAACTCAATTTCGTTTCTTTTTATGGCTGAGTAATATTTCATTGTATATATGTGCCACATCTTCTTTATCCATTCATCTGATGATGGACACTTAGGTTGCTTCCATGTCCTGGCTATTGTAAATAGAGCTGCAGGTACATGTAAAAGTATGAAATTAGAACACTGCATAACACCATACACAAAAATAAACTCAAAATTGATTAAAGACCTAAATGTAAGGCCAGACACTATCAAACTCTTAGAGGAAAAAATAAGCAGAACACTCTGTGACAGAAATCACAGCAAGATCCGTTTTGACCTACCTCCTAGAGAAATGGAAATAAAAACAAAAATAAACAAATGGGACCTAATGAAACTTAAAAGCTTTTGCACAGCAAAGGACACTATAAACTATATGAAAAGACAGCCCTCAGAATGGGAGAAAATATTTACAAATGAAGCAACTGACAAAGGTTTAATCTCCAAGATTTACAAGCAGCTCATGAAGCTCAATATCAAAAAACAAACAACCCAATCCAAAAATGGGCAGAAGGCCTAAACAGACATTTCTCCAAAGAAGATATACAGATTGCCAACAAACACAGGAAAGAATGCTCAATATCATTAATCATTAGAGAAATGCAAATCAAAACTACAATGAGATATCATCTCACACCTGTCAGAATGGCCATCATCAAAAAATCTAGAAACAATAAATGCTGGAGAGGGTGTTGAGAAAAAGGAACACTCTTGCACTGTTGGTGGGAATGTAAATTGATACAGCCACTATGGAGAACAGTATGGAGGTTCCTTAAAAAACTAAAAATAGAAGTACCATACGACCCAGCAATCCCACTACTGGGCATATACCCTGGGAGGTGTGGATAGTGATCTGTGCTTGCACACAGGCTTCTTGGTGGCTGCAGCAGCAGCCTTAGCATTTCATGCCTGTCTCTGGGGTCCGTGCTGATAGCCGCGGCTCGCGCCAGTCTCTGGAGCTCCTTTAAGTGGCGCTCTTAATCCCCTCTCCTCGCGCACCAGGAATCAAAGAGGCAAGAAAAAGTATGTTGTCTCTTTGGCAGCTCCAGACATTTTCCCGGACGCCCTCCGGGCTAGCTGTGGTGCACTAGCCCTTTCAGGCTGTGTTCACGCAGCCAACCCCAGTCCTCTCCCTAGGATCCGGCCTCGAAGCCCGAGCCTCAGCTCCCAGCCCCCACCTATCCCGGCGGGTGATGAGACAGCCTCGGGCTGGTGAGTGCTGGTCGGCACCGATCCTCTGTGCGGGAATCTCTCCGCTTTGCCCTCCGCACCCCTGTTGCTGTGCTCTCCTCCGTGGCCCTGAAGCTTTCCCCCTCTGCCACCCGCAGTCTCCACCCGTGAAAGGGCTTCCTACTGTGTGGAAACCTTTCCTCCTTCACAGCTCCCTCCCACTGGTGCGGGTCCCGTCTCTATTCTTTTGTCTCTGTTTTTTCTTTTTTCTTTTCCCCTCCCCAGGTACGTGGAGAGTTTCTTGACTTTTGGGAGCTCTGAAGTCTTCTGCCAGCGTTCAGTGTGTGTTCTGTGGGAGTTTTTCCACATGTAGATGTATTTCTGATGTATTTGTGGGGAGGAAGGTGATCTCCGCGTCTTACTCTTCCGCCATCTTGAAGCTCCCCCAGAACTTGGGTTTTTAATGACACCTTTGAGGCATCATACTTTTGGGGACCTCTTGTTAGGTTAGCTGATAAGTTTACCTTATGGTGTAGGTCATGTGGCAATGGGAATTTTGTCTGATTCTTCTGTGAAGCTGCAGGGTGGGCAGTAAGGTCCACAGGTACTCAAAATGGATGCTCTCCAGCATGTGGCAAATTTTCACACAATTTCCCTGTGTATGTGTAAGTCTGAACCTATACATGTGTACATGCATACACACACAGTCACACCACACACACACACACACACACACATCCCTAAGGCCACACCTTTACCTCTTTTCATTCTCAGTTTAGCTATTTTGATAATCCCTACTTACAACTGTTAATTTCAACATATATAGTTATTCAGCACTTAAAATTACAAACATATATTTAACTCCAAATTGAATGAGACATTGTGCCTGGTGCTCTATGGGGAAGTATAGATTGATAAATCTTTTCACAAAAACTTTTGCACAATCTTCATTGGCATTAGAAATAATCAAGTTTAGTCAAGAGTAAAGAATAAAAACACTTATTTAAAAAACACCATCCAGCTTTGGCAGGCAGTGAGGGTGAGTCGTTAATGTTTTATTTGTACATGTAATTGGAGATACAGGAAGCAGTATGGCAAAAAAAATGAATACTTATCATTAGAATTGAAAAAGAAAAGTGAGTAGTAAACTACTACGAGAGAAAGGAACTTTAAGTCACCATACAACGAGAAGAATCTCATCTTTGATAAGTAGTAGTAGAGGAGGAGGTTTGACTTAATTGCAGGATTATGGGAGAAGTTCCTCAGGAAACATGTTGGTTCATGACTATGAAGAGGTATACTACAGAAAGATGTGAGCAGACTCCAGTGTTAGTAGGGGATATGGAGAAGTGCGGATAAGGAAAAAGAAAAATCAGGCAGAATGTCTTTGCTCAAGGGTCCCTATAAAAATGTATTTTAAAAAATCTGAGTAAGCATGTATTGTAATTCTTTTCTGTGACTATAAAAGTATAATGGACAGCATTAGAAATCAATTATGCTGTAAACATATAAGAATATCCTTTCATTGTAGGCATATACCTTCCTGCATCTATTTTAGTATATATCACATTATAAAATTCTGTTTTTTCCTTGTTCCATTTTCTGGTTCCTAGTTGTTCACATTCTGGAAGAAGACAAAGGCCTTTAGAGATCCATCAATCCAATCCTTTTTATTTCACAGTAAAGGAGAGTAAATTGCTTGCCCATGGTCACATTAATCCTCAGTGGCAGCAATTGGACTAGAACAAGGTCTCCTGATCGCCCATCAGGTGCTTTCATTACAACATGACATGCTTAATATATCATCCTGTCCCTGCTCTGTACATGATGGTTCTCCCTCATTCTCAGCTGGGGCAGAATGGCTGTGAGGGAAAGGAGTCGGTCTATTTGAGGCCCCTCTGGCTTGCTATGAGTGTGGGGCACTAGAAGAGGTGGCAATAAAACACATCTCCTACTTCTATCCCAAATCTAAAAATAAACACACACACACACACATACACACACACACACACACACGCACACACAGTCAGTCTACTCTGATCACCTAGCTGAGAAATATTTCCTGGATAGAGCGTTTTGTGTGAGAAGAAATTTTAAAGGCTACCATAAGAGAGGTTATTGATTTTAAAGGAGAATTTAAATTAATATTTAGAGATTTTAAAGGCCCAGGACACATACACCTTTCAGAAGGTCTTCAAATAAAGCCCTAGTTACAGTTGATGACTGGCATGGCGATCTTCAGGCTCCAGGGGACATCTCAACAGCACTCATGGAGTCCCTAACCACAACACTATCAAATGCACTCCTAATCAGTGGTAGGAATTGCTTCCAAACATGCAAATTCAAGCAGAAAGGAAAACACATTTGATTGGATTCTTTTTAAAAGCCCTACCATTTTCACATCTACTTTTGGTTTCATATTTATCAGCACCCCCATTCTAAATGTTCTATTCTGACTATCCATATTTCTGGGTGACAATACCGGGGATGCTTTATTACAATATACAGGAGAGGCTCCTCAAGAGGGAGGGTGGTCAGATCTCTCAGGGCCATTTTCTTCTGTGTGTCCTTTGAGAACAAAATGAAAGTGTTATCATATTTTAAAAATGTCTATCCTATAATCTTTCATTCAAGGTTCAGTACAAAGAATATGAATTTAAAATATCCTCTGTCATATTCATGAACTAAGAAAACTATAAGAGGAAAGTTCTTGAAGCTCTGACAATCTCAATTTTATCAAAAAATCAAAAAGTATCATAATTCTATAGATTGTCCTAGAGAAATTTATCTTTCTTGTGCTCCATAGGTTTCTGTAGAGTAAGGTTTTCTTTTGTTTAAACTTTTTTCCTAGAAATTTGTTCTCTCAAGTGAAGAGATATCATTTGTTTACAAACAAGAGCCAGCTGTGTGTTGTGTGTTTCATCTCAGGCAATAAATTGCCTTTGTACCATATTTCTTGTCTCTTTCCATATAGTTTGTTGTATCTTATACACAGAGTCCTGAAAATTTCTTTCTACTTGTGTAGGAAAGCCATAACTTTCTTTCTCTAGGGCATTGATGGTTCACAGAGAAAAGGGAGTCTTTCTCAGGGAAGGGGGTTGTTCAGGGGCCACATGGGGATACACAGATATACAACAAATACAGAGTTGTGTTTGTGCTGTCTGTCAATGGAGTTCATTAGGGACATATAGAACTGGGACTTACTTACACCAGGTATCTCTTTAAAAGTTTTCAGTCAATAATGAGATTGATCAGGCAGACCCTTTTACAGCATCATCTAAATTCTGTAAATGCTGTTTGCCACATGGCATCTCAGCAAAATTATTCCAGGTTTGATGGCAAAGTCACTTTGCAGCAGATTCTGGACTCTGAGAGCTTCAGCTCTGTCATCTTCAGCAATATCACAAATTTGAGGGAACGCCTCTTCTTCTGCTTCCACTTCAGGCATATCTTCCACTCCCTCAGCTCTCCTGCTCTACTGTTTGTATCTCTGTTGTATTGCTATGCTCAGCATCATCACACAGGGAGATTTCTTCAGATTTCTTGGAATCTGACTCATAATGTCTTTGATTTGTATCCACACTGTAGCATTTACCTTAAGAGAGAGAAAGAGAGCAGGGATCTGTTTTGAGCTTCCCCATACCCATTATAAATATCAAAACCAGAAGAAAGCTTTATTTATTTCCCGGCATTTATTTTCATTCCTGCACCAAGACAAGACCTGCTGGGTTTTAGGGATGTGAAGCCAGAATAAATAGACAATTAGGACTCATTGCACTGGTACTCCATTCCGGATAACAGGTGCTACAAAAGCACTCAGGCGGGACACCTGGAAGGCGGGCGGTGGCGTGGCCCCGTGATTTTTTTTTCTTCCTCTACTACGGAGTGCTGTGTGACTTCCCCCAGACATCTAGAGGGAGAGGTGTGTAGTCCATGGTGCACTGCAAATCCCGTACCCATGCCTACCATCCCTGCGCGAAAGTCTGGGGACCGCTGAGTCCCCTCACTTTGGAGACTCGCTGCCACTTAACCCTTGGAGGCTGGCCTCGCTGGCCCACGGCTCTGAGGGCCTGGTGGGACCCAGGTCGCGGCGCCATGTGCGGGGGTGGCTCCACCAGTCTTATTAATTTTAATTTCCATATTATTAGCTATCAATAATAATATGCTTCTCAGAGGGGAAAAAAAAAGGAAAGTACCTTTGACATAGTTCTAAGTGGAAATGATAGTGAAGGCTTTTGAATTTCCCCTGTTGTTGTGTATGAATGTGTGTGTGTTGCGTGAAAAGGAGAATGCAGCTAGTGATAATTGCTGAATTATGATCTGTGGGCAAAGTTTGGTGGTTTGATGTTCATGGAAGCTGGTATTGCATAACTCTTTGGGGGAAAATATATATGCACATACATATAAATATATATTGTGTAATATATACTTATTTATTATGTAATATTTTATATATACTTATATTCAGTGTAACCATACGAAATTGTCATTTTTCAGGTCAAAAATGGTTAAATATCAGCAATTACATATGGTTATACTATGTGTGTATGTGTGTTTTAGGATGAACCCAAGAGAGAGAGAGAAAGAGGATGAGAAAGACAGAGACAGGGAGATACAGAGACAGGGACAGAGTAACAGAGAGAAAGAGAGAGTGAAGGATGTGTGTGTTTATGTGTGTATCTCATGGTAAAACTTATAAGTTGTGGGCATCTGTATCTAACTAGGATTGTCCTATAACTATGAAGCTGACGCTAATTGTGGAGTTCATTTAGTCTCTCCATAAACCATCTCGGAAAAGTAGCTAACATTCTCCTTTCCACATATTTCTGAGAAAGGTAGTTGAACAAGCTTCTTGTTCAATCTCAATTTTAGGGTCTGAAAGCAATTGAATTCTGTATTACTTCCAGAATGAGAAAGGAAACAACTCATCATCATCTTAAAAAAATTATAGTAGCCATTTGTATATTATAGTTAATCTCATGACTACAATTGAAAAATTAGTACTGGATTACAGAAATATGACCAAATCTTGTCAGCCATTTGATATGAAATCAGTCCCCAAGATTATTGTTTATTGTTGAGTTACTTGTTAGCCTCCTATTTCTCATGGACAATGGATCTTTCTAAAACCATTGTTGCTGTTTTAAAATGTTTCTTTGAGAGAGCACTGAGAATGCCTAGGTATAAAACGCACTTTTTTTCTGCAGCAAGTTGCTCCTTGCTGTCTGTTTTAAGGGTTATTGAATTATCTTCATTAATATTCAGCTTATGTATTAACACTTGCTCTATGCAGGTACATGAAAAGATGCTCAACATCACTAATTATTAGAGAAATGCAAATCAAAACAACAATGAGATATTACCTCACACCGGTCAGAATGGCTATCATCAAAAACTGAAAATAGAACTACCATATGATCCAGCAATTCCACTGCTGGGTATATATCAGAAGAAAACAAAAACACTAATTCGAAAAGATACGTGCACCCCAATGTTCATAGCAGCAGTATTTACAATAGCCAAGATATGGAAGCAACCTAAGTGTCCATCAACAGACTAATGGATAAAGAAGATGATATATATACATATATATATATATATATATATATATATATATATATATATATATATATATATACACACATACATATATATATATATATATATAATGAAACATTACTCAGCCATAAAACAGAATGAAATTCTGTCATTGCAAAAATGCAGATGGATCTAGAGTGTATTATGCTTGCTGAAATAAGGCAGAAAAAGAAAGATTCTCTATGTTATTACTTATATGTGGAATCTAAAAAATAAAACAAACAAATGTATCTAACAAAACAAACAGACTCACAGATCTAAAGAACATACTATTGGTTAGCAGTGGGGAGAGGGAAAGGGAAAAATGGTGAGATGGGGTATGGGATTAGGAGACACAAACTACTATGTTTAAAATAAATAAGGAACAAGGATATATTGTACAGTACAGGGAAATATAACCATTATTTTGTAATAACTCTAAATGGAGTATAATCTATAAAAATATTGAAACACTATGTTGTACACCTGAAACTAATATTGTAAATCAACTATACTTCAATAAAAATGAAAGTGTCAAAAGCAGATGCCGGCACATAAAGTTAACTATGAGGCTTATTTGAGACAATAAAGTCCCGAGGCTGATTTTTTTTCTGTGAATGTACATTTTTAGAAATAACAGTAGAATTTAATGACGTTGGGCTCAGAAGACCAAGGAATCTCTAATTCCTGCCTTAGACCATAGCTCTCCTCTCCACAAAGATCCTGAGGAAGATACACACAAGAAACAATGGTAGTGAGAAGCAAAGTAGATACTTGTTATCCAGAATTCTATTCAGAGTACTGTGGTAGGTCAGGCTGGAGCTTATGGTTAAGTCCAGAGGCCTATGGGGCCTCTTTCCTCTACCTAAACCAAAACCTACATCTCAGGGCCTTACCTGATTGTTGGCTGCAATGTGACAGATGACCACACAGATAAGCTTGATCAGTAAGAGAACAGAGAACTTACCACAACCATGATCTGATATATTTTGAAATTTGACTAGTCATATAAGTGTTCATTCTTCTTAGAGAGGAGTTTAGAAGTGTGTCGGAGGAGGAGAAAATGTTTCCATGTACTCTGTCATTTCTAGAATTCTACATGCACTAAATGTGTTGGTTCTTTTGCCTCCAATGTAGCATTTGAACAAAATAGAAATCAGCATGTAATCAGCTAGGGGCGCTGTTTAGGACAGCACCTTTGTTTAGAGAAGGCAAGAGCTCTGAGGTCAGAAAAATTGTGAGGGGCAGTATAGGGCATGCTAAGGATTTTAGTGTTTAGAAACATCATGCTACAGTAGTATGGAGTATTCCTGGAAGAGAGGAGAGACTAGTGGCAGGAAGACAGTTTGGAGGCTTTTGTGATATTCTGAGTGAAAGATGTAGAGCCTGAAGTAAGGTAGTAGGCACTGGGCTGAAGAGAGGTAGGCAGATTCTAAAGATATAAACGAGGTGATGTGGCATAATCAAGATTTGGTTATTGATCTGTTTTGGGAGAAGAGGAAGTAAAAGGTGACTACTGTGTTTCTGATTTGGGCAATGGAGTGGAGAATGGTTCCAAGATAGCAAAAAAAGAGCAGGTTTTAGTGTGTGGATGCAGTATCACACTACAGATATTTTGTTCCAGAGTGTGCTTCTAGAACATTCAGATAGATGATAGATGGCTTGTTATTTATATATATATGTATATATATATATATATATATGCAAATGAGTAGTATGTAGGTTGATATCTTCTAATGAACACCTGGTATCCAAAGCCACGTATGCAACTGAATATATGATAACCTCATCTTGGAATTGAGCTTTGCCAAAAGAATAGCTGTGTGCAGGTCAAAGATGTTCTTCAGAAACATTTCATAGCCTCATTCAGGACATGAGAATTGTGTAATTGAGGTCCCAATGATTTACACAAAGGAGCATAGAATAAAATAATGCAGCTTGGCAAAATATTCAAGGCAGGTGTTAACCATATTCGACCAAAATTATTAAAACCAAGAAACAACAACAACAAAAACCTTACATAAAATATCTGAAATTAATAATCTGCTGTGACATCAGTGAGAATGGTGGAGCAAAGACTACCAGAATACCTCTCATCCATAAAAGCAATGAGAATACTGGCAAAAATGGTCATAATCAATGTTTTCAAAGCTCTGGAAATTAACCAAAACCTTGTAGAACTCCACTGAGTATTTATTAAAAACCTCTGTATCTCAGTAAGCTTTGTAGCATTTTAACTTGCCCTATACCCATGCCCACTCCCAGTTCTGCAGTAGCCTTGAAAACTAACAGTGTGTGATCACAGGGAAAACCAGCAACAAGGCAGTCACTGGAAGGGGCAGAATAGGGTTGGACCTTTTTCAATATCCCATTCTTGGAAAATTGTTATTTGACCTGTCTGGCAGTTTATGGGAAGAACCCATATACAAGGCTGTCTTTTACTGACCTGATTAAGAGCTGCCTCAGTGTCAATAACCAATTCCCCTGGGACATTTGTCAAAAACAATCAGAAACAACTATTTAACATTATGACTGCCTGAGGCAATAGGTACGAGTTGGAGTAAACAATAGGTTAGCCAGAAAAGCTTAAAAGTAAAATATAGAGAATGAGATGTCCATAGGTGTGTTGATGGGCATACAATGTATAAACATTATTTTGTAGGAAAATTATAACAAAATATGAGGAAGAGCAAATTTTTGGATATTATTGTATATTCAAAATATAGTAAAACAAACAATGGAATTAAGATGGTATGTTGCTCCACACACTAGGAAGCCCCTTCGTGGGCAGAGACTACGGGTGGCAGAGGGGGGAAGCTTCGGAGCCATGGAGGAGAGCGCAGCCACAGGGGTGTGGAGGGCAAAGCAGAGAGATTCCCACTCCTGCATCAGTGAGTGCCGACCAGCACTCACCAGCCCGAGAGGCTTGTCTGCTCACCCGCCGGGGCGGGCGGGGGCTGGGAGCTGAGGCTCGGGCTTCGGTCGGATCGCAGGGAGAGGACTGGGGTTGGCGGCGTGAACACAGCCTGAAGGGGTTAGCTCACCACAGCTAGCCGGGAGGGAGTCCGGGAAAAGGTCTGGAGCTGCCGAACAGGCAAGAGACTTTTTCGTGCCTCTTTGTTTCCTGGTGCACGAGGAGAGGAGATTCAGAGCGCCACCCAAACGAGCTCCAGAGACGGGGGCAAGCCACGGCTATCAGCGCGGACACCAGAGACGGGTATGAAACGCTAAGGCTGCTGCTGCCGCCACCAAGAAGCCTGTGAGCAAGCACAGGTCACTAACCACACTGCCCCTCCCGGGAGCCTGTGCAGCCCACCACTGCCGGGGTCCCGGGATCTAGGGACAACTTCCGCGGGAGAACGCATGGCGCTCCTCAGGCTGCTGCAATGACATGCTGGCCTCTGCCGCCGCAGGCTTGCCCCGCAATCGTACCCTTCCCTCCCCCCCGCGTGAGTGAGCCAGAGCCACCGAAGCAGCTGCTCCTTTAACCCCGTCCTGTGTGAGCAAAGAACAGATGCCCTCAGGCGACCTACACGCAGAGGCGGGTCCAAATCCAAAGCTGAAACCCGGGAGCTGTGCGAACAAAGAAGAGAAAGGGAAATTTCTCCCAGCAGCCTCAGAAGCAGCGGATTAAAGCTCCTCAAACAACTTGATGTACCTGCATCTGTGGAATACATGAATAGACAACGAATCATCCCAAATTGAGGAGGTGGACTTTGGGAGCAAGATATATTATTGTTTCCCCTTTTCCTCTTTCTGGAAGTGTGTATGTGTATGCTTCTGTGTGAGATTTTGTCTGTATAGCTTTGCTTTCACCATTTGCCTTAGGGTTCTGTCTGTCCGTTTTTGGTTTTTTATCTTTTTTTTTTTTTTTACTTTAAAAAATTTTTTATCTTAATTATTTTTTATTTTTTATTTTAATAACTATTTTATTTTATCTTACTTTATTTTATTTTTTTAATCCTCTTTCTTTCTTTCTAACTATTTTTTCTCCCTTTTATTCTGAGCTATGTGGATGAAAGGCTCTTGGTGCTCGAGCCAGTCATCAGGGCTGTGCCTCTGAGGTCAGAGAGCCAACTTCAGGACACTAGTCCACAAGAGACCTCCCAGCTCCACGTAATAACAAATGGCGAAAATCTCCCAGAGATCTCCATCTCAACACCAACACCCAGCTTCACTCAACGACCAGCAAGCTACAGTGATGGACACCCTATGCCAAACAACTAGCAAGACAGGAACACAGTCCCATACATTAGCAGAGAGGCTGCCTAAAATCATAATAAGGCCACAGACACCCCAAAACACACCACCAGATGTCGACTTGCTCACCAGAAAGACAAGATCCATCCTCATCCACCAGAACACAGGCACTAGTCCCCTCCACCAGGAAGCCTACACAACCCACTGAACCAACCTTAGCCACTGGGGACAGATACCAAAAACAACAGGAACTACGAACCTGCAGCCTGCAAAAAGGAGACCCCAAACACAGTAAGATAAGCAAAATGAGAAGACAGAAAAACACACAGCAGATGAAGGAGCAAGGTAAAAACACACCAGACCTAACAAATGAAGAGGAAATAGGCAGTCTACCTGAAAAAGAATTCAGAATAATGATAGTAAAGATGATCCAAAATCTTGGAAATAGAATAGACAAAATGCAAGAAACATTTAACAAGGACCTAGAAGAACTAAAGAAGAACCAAGCAACGATGAAAAACACAATAAATGAAATTAAAAATATTCTAGAAGGGATCAATAGCAGAATTACTAAGGCAGAAGAATGGATAAGTGACCTGGAAAATAAAATAGTGGAAATAACTACTGCAGAGCAGAATAAAGAAAAAAGAATGAAAAGAACTGAGAACAGTCTCAGGGACCTCTGGGACAACATTAAATGCACCAACATTCGAATTATAGGGGTCCAAGAAGAAGAAGAGAAAAAGAAAGGGACTGAGAAAATATTTGAAGAGATTATAGTTGAAAACTTCCCTAATATGGGAAAGGAAATAGTTAATCAATCCTGGAAGCACAGAGAGTCCCATACAGGATAAATCCAAGGAGAAACATGCCAAGACACATATTAATCAAACTATCAAAAATCAAATACAAAGAAAAAATATTAAAAGCAGCAAGGGAAAAACAGCAAATAACACACAAGGGAATCCCCATAAGGTTAACAGCTGATCTTTCAGCAGAAACTCTGCAAGCCAGAAGGGAGTGGCAGGACATATTTAAAGTGATGAAGGAGAAAAACCTACAACCAAGATTGCTCTACCCAGCAGGGATTTCATTCAGATTTGATGGAGAAATTAAAACTTTTACAGACAAGCAAAAGATGAGAGAGATCAGCACCACCAAACCAGCTTTACAACAAATGCTAAAGGAACTTCTCTAGACAAGAAACACAAGAGAAGGAAAACACCTACAATAACAAACCCAAAACATTTAAGAAAATGTGAATAGGAACATACATATTGATAATTACCTTAAACGTAAACGAATTAAATGCTCCCACCAAAAGACACAGACTGGCTGAATGGATACAAAAACAAGACCCATATATATGCTGTCTACAAGAGACCCACTTCAGACCTAGGGACACATACAGACTGAAAGTGAGGGGATGGAAAAAGATATTCCATGCAAATGGACATCAAAAGAAAGCTGGAGTAGCAATTCTCATATCAGACAAAATAGACTTTAAAATAAAGACTATTACAAGAGACAAAGAAGAACACTATATAATGATCAAGGGATCGATTCAAGAAGAAGATATAACAATTGTAAATATTTATGCACCCAACATAGGAGCACCTCAATACATAAGGCAAATACTAACAGCCATAAAAGGGGAAATCGACAGTAACACAATCATAGTAGGGGACATTAACACCCCACTTTCACCAATGGTCAGATCATCCAAAATGAAAATAAATAAGGAAACCCAAGCTTTAAGTGATACATTAAACATGATGGACTTAATTGATATTTATAGGACATTCCACCCAAAAACAACAGAATACACATTTTGCTCAAGTGCTCATGGAATATTCTCCAGGATAGATCATATCTTGGGTCACAAATCAAGCCTTGGTAAATATAAGAAAATTGAAAATGTATCAAGTATCTTTTCTGACCACAACGCTATGAGACTAGATATCAATTACAGGAAAAGATCTGTAAAAAATACACAAATGGAGGCTACACAATACACTACTTAATAACGAAGTGATCACTGAAGAAATAAAGGGGAAGTCAAAAAATACCTAGAAACAAATGAAAATGGAGACACGACGGCCCAAAACCTATGGGATGCAGCAAAAGCAGTTCTAAGAGGGATGTTTATAGCAATACAAGCCTACTGAAAGAAACAGGAAACATCTCGAATAAACAACCTAACCTTGCACCTAAAGCAATTAGAGAAAGAAGAACAAAAAACCCCAAAGTTAGCAGAAGGAAAGAAATCATAAAGATCAGATCAGAAATAAATGAAAAAGAAATGATGGAAACGATAGCAAAGATCAATAAAACTAAAAGCTGGTTCTTTGAGAAGATAAACAATATTAATAAACCATTAGCCAGAATCATCAAGAAAAAAAGGGAGAAGACTCAAATCAATAGGATTAGAAATGAAAAAGGAGAAGTCACAACTGACACTGCAGAAATACAAACGATCATGAGAGATTACTACAAGCAACTATATGCCAATAAAATGGACTACCTGGAAGAAATGGACAAATTCTTAGAAATGCACAACCTGCCGAGACTGAACCAGGAAGAAATAGAAAATATGAACAGACCAATCACAAGCACTGAAATTGAAACTGTGATTAAAAATCTTCCAACACACAAAAGCCCAGGACCAGATGGCTTCACAGGTGAATTCTATCAAACATTCAGAGAAGAGCTAACACCTATCCTTCTCAAACTCTTCCAAAATATTACAGAGGGAGGAACACTCCCCTACTCATTCTACGAGGCCACCATCACCCTGATACCAAAACCAGACATAGATGTCACAAAGAAAGAAAACTACAGGCCAATATCAGTGGTGAACATAGATGCAAATATCCTCAACAAAATACTAGCAAACAGAACCCAACAGCACATTAAAAGGATCATACACCATGATCAAGTGGGGTTTATTCCAGGAATGCAAGGATTCTTCAATATATGCAAATCAATCAACGTGATAAACCATATTAACAAATTGAAGGAGAAAAACCATACAATCATCTCAATAGATGCAGAGAAAGCTTTTGACAAAATTCAACACCCATTTATGATAAAAGCCCTGCAGGAAATAGGCATAGAGGGAACTTTCCTCAACGTAATAAAGGCCATATATGACAAACCGACAGCCAACATCGTTCTCAATGGTGAAAAAGTGAAACCGTTTCCACTAAGATCAGGAACAACACAAGGTTGCCCAGTCTCACCACTATTATTCAACATAGTTTTGGAAGTTTTAGCCACAGCAATCAGAGAAGAAAAAGAAATAAAATTATCCAAATTGCAAAAGAAGAAGTAAAGCTGTCACTGTTTGCAGATGACATGATACTATACATAGAGAATCCTAAAGATGCTACCAGAAAACTACTAGAGCTAATCAATAAATTTGGTAAAGTAGCAGGATACAAAGTTAATGCACAGAAATCTCTTGCCTTCCTATACACTAATGATGAAAAATCTGAAAGTGAAATTAAGAAAACACTCTCATTTACCATTGCAACAAAAAGAATAAAAAATCTAGGAATAAAGCTACCTAAGGAGACAAAAGACCTGTATGCAGAAAATTATAAGTCACTGATGAAAGAAATTAAAGATGAGACAAATAGATGGAGATATATACCATGTTCTTGGATTGGAAGACTCAACATTGTGAAAATGACTCTACTACCCAAAGCAATCTACAGATTCAATGCAATCCCTATCAAACTACCACTGGCATTTTTCACAGAACTAGAACAAAAAATTTCACAATTTGTATGGAAACAGAAAAGACCCCATATAGCCAAAGCAATCTTGAGAACGAAAAATGGAGCTGGAGGAATCAGGCTCCCTGACTTCAGACTACACTACAAAGCTACAGTAATCAAGACAGTATGGTACTGGCACAAAAACCGAAACATAGATCAATGGAACAGGATAGAAAGCCTAGAGATAAACCCACGCACATATGGTCACCTTATCTTTGATAAAGGAGGCAAGCATATACAGTGGAGAAAAGACAGCCTCTTCAATAAATGGTGCTGGGAAAACTAGACAGGTATATGTAAAAGTATGAAATTAGAACACTCCCTAACACCATACACAAAAATAAACTCAATTTAGATTAAAGACTTCAATGTAAGGCCAGACACTATCAAAGTCTTAGAGGAAAACATAGGCAGAACACTCTATGACATAAATCACAGCAAGATCCATTTGGACCCACCTCCTAGAGAAATGGAAATAAAAACAAAAATAAACAAATGGGACCTAATGAAACTTAAAAGCTTTTGCACAGCAAAGAAAACCATAAACAAGAACAAAAGACAACCCTTAGAATGGGAGAAAATATTTGCAAATGAAGCAACTGAGAAAGGATTAATGTCCAACATTTACAAGCAGCTCATGCAGCTCAATAACAAAAAAACAAACAACCCAATCCAAAAATGGGCAGAAGTCCTAAATAGACATTTCTCCAAAGAAGATATACAGATTGCCAACAAACACATGAAAGAATCCTCAACATCATTAATCATTAGAGGAATGCAAATCAAAACTACAGTGAGATACCATCTCACACCGATCAGAATGGCCATCATCAAAAAATCTAGAAACAATAAATGCTGGAGAGGGTGTGGAGAAAAGGCAACACTCTTGCACTGTTGGTGGGAATGTAAATTGATACAGCCACTATGGAGAACAGCATGGAGGTTCCTTAAAAAAC
This sequence comes from Eubalaena glacialis, assembly GCF_028564815.1. Lineage (NCBI taxonomy): Eukaryota > Metazoa > Chordata > Mammalia > Artiodactyla > Balaenidae > Eubalaena > Eubalaena glacialis. The sequence goes on from NC_083736.1 coordinate 50,267,369, forward strand.
TAAAAATAGAACTACCATACGACCCAGCAATCCCACTACTGGGCATATACCCTGAGAAAACCATAATTCAAAAAGAGTCATGTACCACAATGTTCGTTGCAGCTCTATTTACAATAGCCAGGATATGGAATCAACCTAAATGTCCATCATCAGATGAATGGATAAAGAAGATGTGGCACATATATACAATGGAATATTACTCAGCCATAAAAAGAAACAAAATGGAGTTATTTGTAGTGAGGTGGATGGAGTTAGAGTCTGTCATACAGAGTGAAGTAAGTCAGAAAGAGAAAAACAAATACGGTATGGTAACACATATATATGGAATCTAAGGGAAAAAAAAAAATGTCATGAAGAACCTAGTGGCAAGACGGGAATAAAGACACAGACCTACTAGAGAATGGACTTGAGGATATGGGGAGGGGGAAGGGTACGATGTGACAAAGTGAGAGAGTGGCATGGACATATATACACTACCAAATGTGAAACAGATAGCTAGTGGGAAGCAACCGCATAGCACAGGGAGATCAGCTCTGTGCTTTGTGACCACCTAGAGTGGTGGGATAGGAAGGGTGGGAGGGAGGGAGTTGCAAGAGGGAAGAGATATGGGAACATATGTATATATATAACTGATTGACTTTGTTATAAAGCAGAAACTAACACACCATTGTAAAGCAATTATACTCCAATAAAGATGTTTAAAAAAAAAAAGAGGATGTTACAAAAAATTTAAGGGACAAAGAAGCAGTAATGGAGGTGTAGAGAAACGAAAAATTTTAAAAAAAAGTATAAAACAAATAGCAGAGAGGCAGATGTAAATCCGACTTATCCATAATTACATTAATTATAAATAGACTAAATACTCCATTCAAACGGAAGAGTTTTTTTGGATATTTTAAAATTGAAGTATAGTTGTTTTACAGTGTTGTGTTAGTTCCAGGTGTACAGCACAGTGATTCAGTTATATATAAATATTCTATTTCAGATTCTTTTCCCTTATAGGTTATTACAAAATATTGAGTATAGTTTCCTGTGTTATACAGTAGGTCTTTTTAGGCTATCTGTTTTATATATAGTAGTGTGCATATGTTAATCCTGAACTCCTAGTTTATCCCTCACCCCTTCCCCTTTGGTAACCATATGTTTGTTTTCTGTGTCTGTGGGTCTGTTATTTCTGTTTTGTATATAAGTTCATTTATATCATTTTTTTAAAGATTCCACATATAAGTGATATCATATGATATTTGTCTTTCTCTTTCTGCCTTACTTCACTTAGTATGATAATCTCTAGGTCCACTCATGTTGCTACAAATGGCATTATTTCATTCTTTTTTTACTGGTGAGTAATATTCTATTGTGTATATATACCACATCTTCTTTATCCATTCATCTGTCAACAGACGTTAGGTTGCTTCTATGTCTTGGCTATTGTAAACAGTGCTGCTATGAAAATTGGGGTGCATATATCTTTTTGAATTATAGTTTCCTTCGGATATATTCCCAGGAGTGGGATTGCAGGATCATATGGTAACTCTATTTTTAGTTTTTTAAGGAACCTCCATACTGTTCTCCATTGTGATTATACCAACTTACCTTCCCACCTACAGTGTAGGAGGGTTCCTTTTTCTACACACACTCTCCAGCATTTACTATATGTTTCCTTTATCTCTCTTTCTGATCTTTCATTGTTAATGTATAGAAATGAAACAGATTTCTGTGTATTAATTTTATATCCTGCAACATTACCGAATTCATTGATGAGCTCTAGTAGTTTTCTGGTAGCATCTTTAGGATTTTCTGTGTATAGTATCATGTCATCTGCAAACAGTGACATTTTACTTCTTATTTTCCAACTAGGATTCATTTTATTGCTTTTTCCTCTCTGATTGTTGTGGCCAGGACTTCCAAATCTACGTTGAATAAAGGTGATGAGAGTGAGCATCCTTGTTTTGTTCCTGATCATAGAGGAAATGCTTTCAGTTTTTCACCATTGAGTATGATGCTAGCTGTGGGTTTGTCATATATGGCTTTTATTATGTTGAGGTATGTTCCCTCTATGCCGACTTTCTGGAGAATCTTTTATCATAAATGGATGTTGAAATTCATCAAAAGCTTTTTCTGCATCTATTGAGATGATCATATGGTTTTTATTCTTCAATTTGTTAATTCGGTGTATCACACTGATTTATTTGCAGATATTGAAAAATCCTTGGATCCCTGGGATAAATCCCACTTGATTGTGATGTTTCATCCTTTTAATGTATTGTTGGATTCAGTTTGCTAGTATTTTGTTGAGGATTTCTGCATCTTTGTTCATCAGTGATATCACCTTGTAACTTTTTTTGTGTGTATGATATCTTTGTCTGTTTTTGGTATCAGGGTGATTGTGGCCTCATAGAATGAGTTTGGGAGTGTTCCCTCCTCTGCAATTTTTAGAATACTTTCAGAAGGATAGGTGTTAACTTGTCTGTAAATGTTTGATAGTATTCACCTGTAAAGCCATCAGGTCCTGGACTTTTGTTTGTTGGGAGTTTTAAATCACAGTTTTGATTTCAATTTTGTGATTGGTCTGTCCATATTTTCTATTTTTTCCTGGTTCATTCCTGGGAGATTGTACCTTTCTAAGAACTTTCCATTTCTTCTAGGTTGCCCATTTCATTGGCATATAGTTGCTTTTAGTAGTTTCTTATGCTTCTGTGTATTTCTGTGGTGTCACTTGTTATTTCTCCTTTTTCATTTTTAATTTCATTGTTTTGGGCCCTCTCCCTTTTTTCTTGATGTGTCTCACTAAAGGTTTATCAATTTTATTTATCTTTTCAAAGAACCAGCTTTTTGTTTCATTCATCTTTTCTATTGTTTTCTCCATCTCTATTTCATTTATTTCTGCTCTGGTCTTTATGATTTCTTTCTTTCTACTATAAGGTTGGCCAAAAAGTCTGTTTGGTGTTTTCTGGAAGAGGGTTCTAGTAGTGTTTAGTTGTCTTTAACTTCATTCAGAAAATTTTGTTAGATTGTATTGACAGCTGTCATATCAGCATTCATTTAAAAAAAACTTATCAAAATTGGTGAATTTTTGTGTAGCCATTTTAATATTGAAGATGGAAGATAAAGCAACATTTTCTGCATATTATGCTTTACTATTTCAAGAAAGGTAAAAATGCAACTGAAATGCAAAAAAAGATTTATGCTGTGTATGGGGAAGGTGCTGTGACTGATCAAACATGTCGAAAGTGGTTTGTAAAGTTTCATGCTGGTAATTTCTCACTGGACAATGCCCCAAGGTCAGGTAGACCAGTTGAATTGATAGTGATCAAGTCGAGACATTAATTGAGAGCAATAAACGTTATACCACACGGGACATAGCTGACATACTCAAAATATCCAAATCAAACATTAAAAATCATTTGCACCACCTTTGTTATGCTAATCTCTTTGATGTTTGGGTTCCACATAAGTTAAGTGAAAAAAACCTTATTAACTGTATTTCCACATGCAATTCTGTACTTAAACGTAATGGAAACATTCCATTTTTAAAACAAATCGTGATGGGTGGTGAAAAGTGGATACTGTACAATAATGTGGAGTGGAAGAGATCATGGGACAAGAGAAATTAACCACCACCAACCACACTAAAGTCCAGTCTTCATCCAAAGAAAGTGATGTTGTGTATATAGTGGGATTGGAAGGGAGTCCTCTATTAAGAGCTCCTTCTGGAAAACCAAACGATTAACTCCAATAAGTACTGCTCCCAATTAGACCAACTGAAAGCAGCACTCTATGAAAAGTGTATGGAATTAATCAGTGGAAAATGCATAATCTTCCACCAGGATAATGCAAGACTGCATGTTTCTTTGATGACCAGGAAAAAACTGTTATAGATTACCTGGGAAGTTCTGATTCATCCGCAGTATTCACCAGTCATTGCATATTTGGATTTCCATTTATTTTGGTCTTTACATAATTCTCTTTTTTCTTATATTTATTTTTTTTCTTATTAGTCATCCATTTTATACACATCAGTGTATACATGTCAATCCCAATCTCCCAATTCATCCCACCACAACCAACCCCACCCCATGCCACTTTCCCCTCTTGGTGTCCATACGTTTCTTTTCTACTTCTGTGTCTCAATGTCTGCTCTGCAAACCAGTTCATCTGTACCATTTTCTAGGTTCCACATATATGCGTTAATATACGATATTTGTTTTTCTCTTTCTGACTTACTTCACTCTGTATGACAGTCTCTAGACCCATCCACGTCTCTACAAATGACCCAATTTCGTTCCTTTTTTATGGCTGAGTAATATTCCATTGTATATATGTACCACAACTTCTTTATCCATTCGTCTGTCGATGGGCATTTAGGTTGCTTCCATGACCTGGCTATTGTAAATAGTGCTGCAATGAACATTGGGGTGCATGCGTCTTTTTGAAATATGGTTTTCTCTGGGTATATGCCCAGTAGTGGGATTGCTGAGTCAGATGGTAATTCTATTTTTAGTTCTTTAAGGAACATCCATACTGTTCTCCATAGTGGCTGTATCAATATACATTCCCACCAACAGTGCAAGAGGGTTCCCTTTTCTCCACACCCTCTCCAGCATTTGTTGTTTGTAAATTTTCTGATGATGCCCATTCTAACTGGTATGAGGTGATACCTCATTGTAGTTTTTTTTTTCCTAAATTGTCATATATATTTTTTTAAATTTATTTATTATTTATTTTTGGCTGTGTCGGGTCTTTGCTTCTGTGTGAGGGCCCCCTCTAGTTGCGGCAAGCGGGGGCCACTCTTCATCGTGATGCGCGGGCCCCTCACCGTCGTGGCCTCTCTTGTTGTGGAGCACAGGCTCCAGACGCGCAGGCTCAGCAGTTGTGGCTCACAGGCCTAGCTGCTCCGTGGCATGCGGGATCCTCCCAGACCAGGGCTCAAACCCGTGTCCCCTGCAGTGGCAGGCAGACTCTCAACCACTGCGCCACCAGGGAAGCCCCCTCATCGTAGTTTTGATTTGCATTTCTCTAATAATTAGTGATGTTGAGCAGCTTTTCATGTGGTTCTTGGTCATCTTTATGTCTTCTTTGGAGTAATGTCTATTTAGGTCTTCTGTCCATTTTTGGATTGGGTTGTTTGTTTTTTTAATATTGAGCTGAATGAGCTGCTTATATATTCTGGAGATTAATCCTTTGTCCGATGCTTCATTTGCAAATATTTTCTCCCATTCTGAGGGTTGTCTTTTCATCTTGTTTATGGTTTCCTTTGCTGTGCAAAAACTTTTAAGTTTCATTAGGTCCCATTTGTTTATTTTTGTTTTTATTTCCATTACTCTAGGAGGTGGATCAAAAAAGATCTTGCTGTGATTTATGTCAAAGAGTGTTCTTCCTATGTTTTCCTCTAAGAGTTTTATAGTGCCCAGTCTTACATTTAGGTCTGTAATCTATTTTGAGTTTATTTTTGTGTATGGTGTTAGGGAGTGTTCTAATTTCATTCTTTTCCATGTAGCTGTCCAGTTCTCCCAGCACCACTTATTGAAGAGGCTGTCTTTTCTCCATTGTATACCCTTGCCTCCTTTGTCATAGATTAGTTGACCATAGGTGCGTGAGTTTATCTCTGGGCTTTCTATCCTGTTCCATTGATCTATATTTCTGTTTTTGTGCCAGTACCATATTGTCTTGATTACTGTAGCTTTGTAGTATAGTCTGAAGTCAGGGAGTCTGATTCCTCCAGCTCCGTTTTTTTCCCTCAAGACTGTGTTGACTATTCGGGGTCTTTTCTGTCTCCATACAAATTTTAAGAGTTTTTGTTCTAGTTCTGTAAAATTTGACATTGGTAATTTGATAGGGATTGCATTGAATCTGTAGATTGCTTTGGATAGTATAGTCATTTCCACAATATTGATTCTTCCAATCCAAGAGCATAGTATATCTCTCCATCTGTTGGTATCGTCTTTAATTTCTTTCATCAGTGTCTTATAGTTTTCTGCATACAGGTCTTTTGTCTCCCTAGGTAGTTTTATTCCTAGGTATTTTATTCTTTTTGTTGCAGTGGTAAATGGGAGTGTTTCCTTAATTTCTCTTTCAGATTTTTCATCATTAGTGTATAGGAATGCAATAGATTTCTGTGCATTAATTTTATATCCTGCTACATCACCAGATTCATTGATTAGCTCTATTAGTTTTCTTGTGGCATCTTTAGGATTCTCTATGTATAGTATCATGTCATCTGCAAACAGTGACAGTTTTACTTCTTCTTTTCCAGTTTGTATTCCTTTTATTTCTTTTTCTTCTCTGATTGCCGTGGCTAGGACTTCCAAAACTATGTTGAATAATAGTGGTGAGAGTGGACATCCCTGTCTTGTTCCTGATCTTAGAGGAAATGCTTTCAGTGTTTCACCATTGAGAATGATGTTTCTGTGGGTTTGTTGTATATGGCCTTTATTATGTTGAAGTAGGTTCCCTCTATGGCCACTTTCTGGAGAGTTTTTATCATAAATGGGTGTTGACGTTTTTCAAAAGCTTTTTCTGCATCTATTGGGATGATCATATGGTATTTATTCTTCAATTTGTTAGTATGGTGTATCACATTGTTTGATTTGCGAATATTGAAGAATCCTTGCATCTCTGGTGTAAATCCATTTTGATCATGGTGTATGATCCTTTTAAAGTGTTGCTGGATTCTGTTTGCTATTATTTTGTTGAGGATTTTTGCCTCTATATTCATCAGTGATATTGGTCTGTAATTTTCTTTCTTTGTAGTGTCTTTGTCTGGGTTTGGTATCAGGGTTATGGAGGCCTCATAGAATGAGTTTGGAAGTTTTCCTTCCTCTGCAGTTTTTTGGAAGAGTTTGAGAAAGATGGGTGTTAGCTCTTCTGTAAATGTTTGATAGAATTCACCTGTGAAGCCATCTGGTCCTGGGCTTTTGTTTGTTGGAAATTTTTAATCACAGTTTCAATTTCAGTGCTTGTGATTGGTGTGCTCATATTTTCTATTTCTTCCTTGTTCAGTCTTGGAAGGTTATAACTTTCTAAGAATTTGTCCTTTTCTTCCAAATTGTCCATTTTATTGGCATAGAGTTGCTTGTAGTAGTCTGTTAGGATGTTTTGTATTTCTGCAGTGTCTGTTGTAACTTCTCCTTTTTCATTTCTAATTTTATTGATTTGAGTCCCCTCCCTCTCTTTCTTGATGAGTGTGGCTAATGGTTTATCAATTTTGTTTATCTTCTCAAGGAACCAGCTTTTAGTTTCATTGATTCTTGCTATTGTTTTCTTTGTTTCTATTTCAGTTATTTCTGCTCTGATCTTTATGATTTCTTTCCTTCTGCTAACTTTGGGTTTTGTTTGTTCTTCTTTCTCTAGTTCCTTTAGGTGTAAGTTTAGATTGTGTATTTGAGATTTTTCTTGTTTCTTGAGGTAGGCTTGTATAGCTATAAACTTCCCTCTTAGAACTGCTTTTGCCACATCCCACAGGTTTTGGATCATCGTGTTTTCATTGTCATTTGTCTCTAGGTATTTTTTGATTTCTTCTTTGCTTTCCTCAGTGATCTCTTGGTTATTTAGTAACACGTTGTTTACCCTCCATGTGTTTGTGTTTTTTACTTTTTTCCCCCTGTAATTGATTTCTAATCTCAGTGCGCTGTGGTCAGAAAAGATGTTTGATATGATTTCAATTTTCTTAAATTTACTGAGGCTTCATTTGTGACCCAAGATGTGATCTATCCTGGAGAATGTTTCATGCACACTTGAGAAGAAAGTGTAATCTCCTGTTTTTGGATGGAATGTCCTATAAATATCAATTAAATCTATCTGGTCTTTTGTGTCATTTAAAGCTTGTGTTTCCTTATTAATTTTCTGTTCGGATGATCTGTCTATTGGTGTAAGTGAGGTGTTAAAGTCCCCCACTATTATTGTGTTACTGTCGCTTTCCACTTTTAGAGCTGTTAGCAGTTGCCTTATGTATTGAGGAGCTCCTATGTTGGGTGCATATATATTTATAATTGTTATATCCTTCTTGGACTGATCCCTTGATCATTACGTAGTGTCCTTCATTGTCTCTTGTAACATTCTTTATTTTAAAGTCTATTTTATCTGATATGAGTATTGCTACTCCAGCTTTCTCTTGTTTTTCATTTGCATGGAATATCTTTTTCCATCTCCTAACTTTCAGTCTGTATGTGTCCCTAGGTCTGAAGTGGGTCTCTTGTAGACAGCACATACATGGGTCTTGTTTTTGTATCCATTCAGCAAGCCTGTGTCCTTTGGTTGGTGCATTTAATCCATTCATGTTTAAGGTAATTATCGATACGTATGTTCCTATTACCATTTTCTTAATTGTTTTGGGGTTTTGTTTTTTTGTAGGTCCTTTTTTGTCTTGTGTTTCCCACTTAGAGAAGTTCCTTTAGCATTTGTTGTAGAGCTGGTTTGGTGGTGCTGAATGCTCTTAGCTTTTGCTTGTCTGTAAAGCTTTTGATTTCTCCATCGAATCTGAATGAGATCCTTGCCTAGTAAAGTAATCTTGGTTGTAGGTTCTTCCCTTTCATCACTTTAAGTATATCATGCCACTCCCTTCTGGCTTGTAGAGTTTCTGCTGAGAAATCAGCTGTTAACCTAATGGGAGCTCCCTTGTATGTTATTTGTCATTCTTCCCTTGCTGCTTTCAATAATTTTTCTTTGTCTTTAATTTTTGCCAATTTGATTGTTATGTGTCTCGGTATGTTTCTCCTTTGGTTTACCCTGTATGGGACTCTATGCACTTCCTGGACTTGGCTGCCTATTTCGTTTCCCATGTTAGGGAAATTTTCGACTATAATCTCTTCAAATATTTTCTCGGGTCCTTTCTCTCTCTCTTCTCCTTCTGGAACCCCTATAAATGTTTAATGTTGTTTCAGAGGTCTGTTAGGCTGTCTGCATTTCTTTTCATTCTTTTCTCTTTTTTTTTTCCTTAGCTATCTGTTTTACGTATGGTAGAGTGTATATGTACATGACACTCTCTCACTTTGTCACAGTGAGAGAGGTCTAATGTTTAATGTTGTTTAATGTTGATTCAGAGGTCTGTTAGGCTGTCTGCATTTCTTTTCATTCTTTTCTCTTTTTTTTTCTTAGCTATCTGTTTTACGTTTGGTAGTGTGTATATGTACATGACACTCTCTCACTTTGTCACAGCTTACCATTCCCCCTCCCAATATCCTCAAGTCTATTCTCTAGTAGGTCTGTGTCTTTATTCCCATCTTACCCCTAGGTTTTTCATGACTTTTTTTTTTCTTAGATTCTATATATATGTGTTAGCATACGGTATTTGTTTTTCTCTTTCTGACTTACTTCACTCTGTATGACAGACTCTAGGTCCATCCACCTCACTACAAATATCTCAATTTCGTTTCTTTTTATGGCTGAGTAATATTCCATTGTATATATGTGCCACATCTTCCTTATCCATTCATCCGATGATGGACACTTAGGTTGCTTCCATGTCATGGCTATTGTAAATAGAGCTGCAATGAACATTTTGGTACATGACTCTTTATGAATTATGGTTTACTCAGGGTATATGCCCAGTATTGGGATTGCTGGGTCGTATGGTAGTTCTATTTTTAGTTTTCTAAGGAACCTCCATACTGTTCTCCATAGTGGCTGTATCAATTTACATTCCCACTAACAGTGCAAGAGTGTTCCCTTTTCTCCCCACCCTCTCGAGCATTTATTGTTTCTAGATTTTTTTGATGATGGCATTTCTAACTGGTGTGTGGTGATACCTCACTGTAGTTTTGATTTGAATTTCTCTAATGATTAGTGATGTTGAGCATCTTTTCATGTGTTGGTTGGCAATCTCTATGTCTTCTTTGGAGAAATGTCTATTTAGGTGTTCTACCCATTTTTTTCATTGGGTTTTTTTTTTGATATTGAGCTGCATGAGCTGCTTGTAAGTTTTGGAGATGAATCCTTTGTCAGTGGCTTCATTTGCAAATATTTTCTCCCATTCTGAGGGTTGTCTTTTCGTCTTGTTTATGGGTTCCTTTGCTGTGCAAAAGCTTTAGGGTTTCATTAGGTCCCATTTGTTTATTTTTGTTTTTATTTCCATTTCTCTAGGAGGTGGATCAAAAAGGATCTTGCTGTGATTTATGTCATAGAGTGTTCTGCCTATGTTTTCCTCTAAGATTTTGAGAGTGTCTGGCCTTACATTTAGGTGTTCAATCCATTTTGAGTTTTTTTTGTGTATGGTGTTAGGGAGTGTTCTAATTTCATTCTTTTACATGTACCTGTCCAGTTTTCCCAGCACCATTTATTGAAGAGGCTGTCTTTTCTCCACTGTATATGCTTGCCTCCTTTATCAAAGATAAGGTGACCATATGTGCCTGGGTTTATCTCTCGCCTTTCTATCCTGTTCCATTGATCTATATTTCTGTTTTTGTGCCAGTACCATACTGTCTTGATTACTGTAGCTTTATACTATAGTCTGAAGTCAGGGAGCTTGATTCCTACAGCTCCATTTTTCGTTATCAAGATTGCTTTGGCTATTCGGCGTCTTTTGTGTTTCCATACAAATTGTGAAATTTTTTGTTCTAGTTCTGTGAAAAATGCCAGAGGTAGTTTGATAGGGATTGCATTGAATCTGTAGATTGCTTTGGGTAGTAGAGTCATTTTCACAATGTTCATTCTTCCAATCCAAGAACATGGTATATCTCTCCATCTATTTGTATCATCTTTAATTTCTTTCATCAGTGTCTTATAATTTTCTGCATACAGGTCTTTTGTCTCCTTAGGTAGCTTTATTCCTAGATTTTTTATTCTTTTTGTTGCAATGTAAATGGGAGTGGTTTCTTAATTTCACTTTCAGATTTTTCCTCATTAGTGTATAGGAATGCAAGAGATTTCTGTGCATTAATTTTGTATCCTGCTACTTTACCAAATTCATTGATTAGCTCCAGTAGTTTTCTGGTAGCATCTTTAGGATTCTCTATGTATAGTATCATGTCATCTGCAAACAGTGACAGCTTTACTTCTTCTTTTCCGATTTGGATTCCTTTTATTTCTTTTTCTTCTCTGATTACTGTGGCTAACACTTCCAAAACTATGTTGAATAATAGTGGTGAGAGTGGGCAAACTTGTCTTGTTCCTGATCTTAGTGGAAATGGTTTCAATTTTTCACCATTGAGGACGATGTTGGCGGTGGGTTTGTCATATATGGCCTTTATTATGTTGAGGAAAGTTCCCTCTATGCCTACTTTCTGCAGGGTTTTTATCATAAATGGGTGTTGAATTGTGTCGAAAGCTTTCTCTGCATCTATTGGGAGGATCATATGCTTTTTCTCCTTCAATTTATTAATATGGTGTATCACATTGATTGTTTTGCATATATTGAAGAATCCTTGCATTCCTGGAATAAACCCCCACTTGATCATGGTGTATGATCCTTTTAATGCGCTGTTGGAGTCTGTTTGCTAGTATTTTGTGGAGAATTTTTGTATCTATGTTCATCAGTGATATTGGCCTGTAGTTTTCTTTCTTTGTGACACCTTTGTCTGGTTTTGGTATCAGGGTGATGGTGGTCTCGTAGAATGAGTTTGGGAGTGTTCTTCCCTTTGCTATATTTTGGAAGAGTTTGAGAAGGATAAGTGTTAGTTCTTCTCTAAATGTTTGATAGAATTTACCTGTGAAGCCATCTGGTCCTGGGCTTCCGTGTGTTGGAAGATTTTTAATCACAGTTTCAATTTCAGTGCTTGTGATTCGTCTGTTCATATTTTCTATTTCTTCCTGGTTCAGTCTCGGCAGGTTGTGCATTTCTAAGAATTTGTCCATTTCTTCCAGGTAGTCCATTTTATTGGCATATAGTTGCTTGTAGTAATCTCTCATGATCGTTTGTATTTCTGGAGTGTCAGTTGTGACTTCTCCTTTTTCATTTCTAATCCTATTGATTTGAGTCTTCTCCCTTTTTTTCTTGATGATTCTGGCTAATGGTTTATCAATATTGTTTATCTTCTCAAAGAACCAGCTTTTAGTTTTATTGATCTTTGCTATCGTTTCCGTCATTTCTTTTTTATTTATTTCTGATCTGATCTTTATGATTTCTTTCCTTCTGCTAACTTTGAGGGTTTTTTGTTCTTCTTTCTCTAATTGCTTTAGGTGCAAGGTTAGGTTGTTTATTCGAGATGTTTCCTGTTTCTTGATGTAGGCTTGTATTGCTGTAAACTTCCCTCTTAGAACTGCTTTTGCTGCATCCCATAGGTTTTGGATCATCGTGTTTTCATTGTCATTTGTCTCTAGGTATTTTTTGATTTCCCCTTTGATTTCTTCAGTGATCACTTCGTTATTAAGTAGTGTATTGTGTAGCCTCCATGTGTTTGTATTTTTTACAGATCTTTTCCTGTAATTGATATCTAGTCTCATAGCGTTGTGGTCAGAAAAGATACTTGATATGATTTCAATTTTTTAAAATTTACCAAGGCTTGATTTGTGGCCCAAGATATGATCTATCCTGGAGAATGTTCCATGAGCACTTGAGAAAAATGTGTATTCTGTTGTTTTTGGGTGGAATGTCCTATAAATATCAATTAAGTCCATCATGTTTAATGTATCATTTAAAGCTTGTGTTTCCTTATTTATTTTCATTTTGGATGATCTGTCCATTGGTGAAAGTGGGGTGTTAAAGTCCCCTACTATGATTGTGTTACTATCGATTTCCCCTTTTATGGCTGTTAGTATTTTCCTTATGTATTGAGGTGCTCCTATGTTGGGTGCATAAATATTTACAATTGTTATACCTTCCTCTTGGATCGATCCCTTGATCATTATATAGTGTCCTTCTTTGTCTCTTGTAATAGTTTTTATTTTAAAGTCTATTTTGTCTGATATGAGAATTGCTACTCCAGCTTTCTTTTGATGTCCATTTGCATGGAATATCTTTTTCCATCCCCTCACTTTCAGTCTGTATGTGTCTCTAGGTCTGAAGTGGGTCTCTTGTAGACAGCATATATATGGGTCTTGTTTTTGTATCCATTCAGCCAGTCTGTGTCTTTTGGTGGGAGCATTTAATCCATTTACATTTAAGGTAATTATCGATACGTATGTTCCTATTCCCATTTTCTTAAATGTTTTCAGTTTGTTATTGTAGGTGTTTTCCTTCTCTTGTGTTTCTTGCCTAGAGAAGTTCCTTTAGCATTTGTTGTAAAGCTGGTTTGGTGGTGCTGAACTCTCTCAGCTTTTGCTTGTCTGTAAAGGTTTTAATTTCTCCATTCAATCTGAATGAGATCCTTGCTGCGTAGAGTAACCTTGGTTGTAGGTTTTTCTCCTTCATCACTTTAAGTATATCCTGCCACTCCCTTCTGGTTTGCAGAGTTTCTGCTGAAAGATCAGCTGTTAACCTTATGGGGATTCCCTTGTGTGTTATTTGTTGTTTTTCCCTTGCTGCTTTTAATATGTTTTCTTTATATTTAATTTTTGATAGTTTGATTAATATGTGTCTTGGTGTGTTTCTCCTTGGATTTATCCTGTATGGGACTCTCTGTGCTTCCAGGACTTGATTAACTATTTCCTTTGCCATATTAGGGAAGTTTTCAACTATAATCTCTTCAAATATTTTCTCAGTCCCTTTCTTTTTCTCTTCTTCTTCTGGGACCCCTATGATTCGAATGTTGGTGCGTTTAATGTTGTCCCAGAGGTCTCTGAGACTGTCCTCAGTTCTTTTCATTCTTTTTTCTTTATTCTGCTCTGTAGTAGTTATTTCCACTATTTTATCTTCCAGGTCACTTATCCGTTCTTCTGCCTCAGTTATTCTGCTATTGATCCCGTCTAGAGTATTTTTTATTTCATTTATTGTGTTTTTCATCGTTGCTTGGTTCCTCTTTATTTCTTCTACGTCCTTGTTAAATGTTTCTTGCATTTTGCCTATTCTATTTCCAAGATTTTGGATCATCTTTACTATCATTATTCTGAATTCTTTTTCAGGTAGACTGCCTATTTCCTCTTCATTTGTTAGGTCTGGTGTGTTTTGACCCTGCTCCTTCACCTGCTGTGTGTTTTTTTGTCTTCTCCTTTTGCTTATCTTACTGTGTTTGGGGGTCTCCTTTTCACAGTCTGCAGGTTCGTAGTTCCCGTTGTTTTTGGTATCTGTCCCCAGTGGCTAAGTTTGGTTCAGTGGGTTGTGTAGGCTTCCTGATGGAGGGGACTAGTGCCTGTGTTCTGGTGGATGAGGTTGGATCTTGTCTTTCTTGTGGGCACGTCCACATCTGGTCGTGTGTTTTGGGGTGTCTGTGGCCTTATTTTGATTTTAGGCAGCCTCTCTGTTAATGGATGGGGCTGTGTTTCTGTCTTGCTAGTTGTTTGGCATAGGGTGTCCAGCACTGTCGCTTGCTGGTCGTTGAGTGAAGCTGGGTCTTGATGTTGAGATGAAGATCTCTGAGAGATTTTTGCCGTTTGGTATTACGTGGAGCTGGGAGGTCTCTTGTGGACCAGTGTCCTGAAGTTGGCTCTCCCACCTCAGAGGCACAGCCCTGATGCCTGGCTGGAGCACCAAGAGCCTTTCATCCACTGTAGGCAACTTTAATGGACCTTGAACCACCAGGAAAAGAAGGGTATAACACTCTGTATTTCCAAAAGTACTTGAGTTTAGAATCCTGTGTGTTTTGTTTTGTCTGGTTTGTGCAGAATGCTTATTCAGGTGGTCTGACAAATGTTGCTGGAGGGAATCCAAAGTCACTGTTTCCTTGTCTCCCTTTCAGCCAATCAGTTCTCTTATGTTTGTCTAAAACCTTAGAGTTCAGTTTCTCTGCGCCCCGGAATTTTCGAAGGCTGTCCCAGCCCGAGCTGCAGCATGCCGCAACCGAGCCCGGCCCGGCCCACGGCGACCCTCCCGGGCACAGCTACACCTACGCTGGCCGTTTCCCCGCCCTAGTATTATTTTATAGTTGGCTATTACTCCCTTTTATTTGGTCAATGTTTATTTCATATATTTTTGAAATCTGTGTTTATAATTTTTATACCTTCTTGGTAATTGACACTTTATCATTATATAATCTTTGTCTTTTTTAACAATTTTTTACTTACAGTCTATTTTGTTGATATTAGGATAGAAGCTCTTTTGTTATTCTTTGCATAGAATATCCTTTGTCATCTTTTCACTTTCACCCTATGCATGCCCTTAGATGTAATGTGAGTTGCCTGTAGGTTGTCTATACTTGTTTCCTGTTTGTTGTTTTAATCCATTCTGTCAATGTATGTTTTTAGATTGAGGGTTTTAATTTACTTACATTTAAAGTAATTACTGATTGGGGAGCCCTTAATTTTGCAGTTTTGTTACTTCTTTTGTGTATACATTAGCTTTTTTTGTCATTCGTTTCCTCCATTAATGCCTTCCTTTGTGTTATCTGATTCTTTATAGTAACACATTTTGATTCTTCTCTCATTTCCTTTTTCTTTTTTTTTATACTTTCTATAGATATTTCTTTGTGGTTACCATGGAGATTACATATAAAATCCTACAGTTATGACAATATAACTAAAATTGTTGCCAACATAATTTTAATCTCATTCAAAATACTCTGCATTTTTATGGTCCCCCCTTAATGTTATTTATGTTACACATTACATATTTTAATATTGTGTACCCATTAACATAGACTTATTATTATAAGTTATGAATTTGTCTTTTTAATACTTGAGAAAAAAAAGTGGAGTTATAAACCAAAATTTCTTTAACATTATTTTTTATATTTGTGTATGTATTTACTTTTATGAGAGAACTTTATATTTTTGTATGTCTTCAAGTTACTGTCTACCACCTTTTCATTTCAACTTGAAGAACTCCCTTTAGCCTTTAGAGCATCTCTGGTGGTAATGAACTCCCTCAGCTTTTGTTTGGGAATGTATAAATTTCTCCATCTTTCTTGAAGGACAGTTTTGCCACATATAATATTCTCAGTTTATACTTTTTTTTCCAGCATTTCAAATCTATCATCTCACTACCTCTGTCCTCTAAGCTTTCTGTTGAGAAACCCACTGATAGTCTTATTGGGGATCACTTTGACATGAGTCACTTTTCTCTTGGTGCTATCAAAAATCTCTCTTTTCTTTGATTTTTTACGTTGATTATAACGTGTCTTGCTGTGAGTATTTTTTGTTCTGTCCTATATAGAGTTCATTGAGCTTTTCTGGTTTGTATATATCTATGTCTTTCTTAAAATTTGGGAAGTTTTCAGTCACTATTTCTTCAGTCATAATTTCTCTGCCCCTTTCTCTCTCTCTCTTCTGAGACTGCCATAATATGTATATTGGTCTGCTTGATGGTGCCCCATAAGTCCCTTAGGCTCTGTTCACTTTTTTCATTCTCTTTTTTACTCTAAGCCTCAATAATTTCAAATGACTTGGCTTCAAGTTTACTGTTTCTTCTACCAATTCAAATATGTTGTTGAAGCCCTCTAGTGAAAATTTCAATTCAGTTATTGTATTTTACAACTCTAGAATATCTGTTTGGTTTTTAAAACATAATTTCTACCTCTTTGTTGACATTCTCATTTTGTTCATATATGATTTTTCTGGTTTCTTTTAGTTCTTTAAGTTTTCTTTTATTTCTTTGATCCTATGTATGATAGTTGTTTTAAAATTATATCTAATAAGTCCATTCCATGTGTTTCTTCAGGAACTGTATCTGTACATTTATTTTGTCCCTTAGAATGGGCCATATTTCCTTATTTCATTGTATGCTTTGTGGTATTTTGTTGAAAATTGGGTATTTGAAAAAATAACTACCTCTCCCAATCTTTGCAGACTGATGTGGAAGACCTTACTAATTAACTGGCTCCTGATCATTGATATCAGCCTCATGTGAAAGTTTAAGTTCTCCTCAGTTTTTTTCTGTGTATGTGTCCTGCCTGAGCATGTGTTTTGTGTGTGTGTGTGTGTGTGTGTGTGTGTGTGTGTTTGATTTTCTCCAGCTGCTTTTAAATATCTTTATTTCCCTAACCCTCTTACCTTAGCTTCTCAGAGACTTTGATGTTCTATTTTATTTCTCTATGCATAGTGTCTTGCTTTCATGTCTTTGAGGATCTTTAGTCCTTCTGCAGTTTTGATGTGCCATGTCATACATCTCTGCCTTCCACCGCTTACACTAGCCTTAGATCCAAACTATGCCACCATTCCCCATCTGATCTTTGAGTCAGGTGAAACATAAAGCAGTCCCTTAGGCTACCACAGACAAGACAGAACATTGCAATCAAGTTCCACTCTGCTTCTTCCATCTCCAGAGAGATTAATAAGAATTAGTTTGCTTCTTCCCAGCTGCACCAAACCACCCTGGATAGTGTGTGGGGCAAGGGCCAGTAAAATGCCATGAAATTTCCTGTTTTGAATGTGGATTTTGCTCGATTGGGTATTCACTTGGTTGTTATGGATCCTTGACTAGCTTCCATAGTTCCTATAAAGTTATTTTAGCCAGTCTGTAGTTGTTTACTTGATGTTTCTGTGTGGGAGCTAGGACCTGGAGTTTCGTAATCTTCCATCTTCCTGACATCACTCAAGATTCTCTCTTTGTTGTTGGGTTTCAACAGTTTTATTATAATATTGCTCAGTTTATCTGTTTGAGCTTATTGGATGTAAGATCGTGTCTTTCATCATATTTGCAAAGTTTTTGGTGATTAAGAATTCTATCCGCCCTTTTATCTTTCTCTTCTCCTTTTGGAACTCTCATAATGTGCATGATGTTCCACTTGATGGCATCCTGCAGGCCTTTAGACTTGCTAACTTTTCTTCATTTTAAAAATTTTCTGTTTCTCAGATTGGGTAATTTTAATCGTCATATCTTCAAGTTCACTAATTATTCTGTCTGTGCAAATCTGCTGTTGATCCTCCATACTGAACTTTTACATATTTTATTGTAGTTTTCAGCTCCAGATTTCTATTTGGTTCCTTTTTTATAATTCACAATTTTTATAAAATGACAATCTATAGATATTATCATTTTGTTCATACATGATTTTACTGGCTTCCTTTAGTTCTTTGTCCATGAGTTCTTATAGCTCTGAGCATATTTAAGACAGTTGATTTAAAATCTTTAGTAAGTAGAATATCTGAGCTTCCTCAGGGACAGTTTTTGTTAATTTATTATTTTCCTGTGAATAGGCCATACTCTCCTGTTTCTTTGTATGTTTTGTATGGGTTTTGTTGTTGTTTTTGGTGGTGGTGGTGGTGGTGGTGAAAATTGGATATTTCAATATTATAATATGGTAACTCTGGAAATCAGATTATTTCCTTCTTTAGGGTTTGCTGTTTTTTATTGTTGAAGGTTTCCATTATCCATTTGTTTTGGAACTTTTTCAAATGATTTTTCTATAAATTATATTCCTTGATTAGTGTTCTCACTGAGGTGTCTGTTCATTTAGCTTATGTCCATCTAACATTTTGACAGAGATTTCTTAGAACTCCAAGAGCTAAAAACAGAAAATCCTCTCCCAGCCTTTGTGGATTGGCCTTTTGCTAGGATACTCCTTTAACACTTTTCCAGTTGATTTACAATTCTTCCTTAATCTTCACTTCATTCTTGCACTGAGGCTAGAGATCAGCCAAAATTGAAATGAGAGCTTAGAGACTTCTCAGTTTTTTTTTTATGAACATGTGTCCTTCCTGGACATATGTGTAAATTTCTAAATTCCTCAGTATACACAGGTACTTTTGAATGCTCTAATTTCCCAAAGAAACTCTTTCCCCAGCTTTTCCTCCAAAGGTTTAGGTTGCCTATTGTACAACCATAATCCTTTGCCCCATGTGGCTGCAGGTTTTTCATTCACCTTACAATGTTTTCAAGAAATGACCACTTCCAGAGTTCTGGCAAATATGGTTCTAACAGTTCTGCTTCTTTTTCAATGTTTTTGAACAGAGATGGGTGTTTGAAGCACCTACTCTGTTATTGTGCTGACATTACTCTAGATCTATTTATTTTTATTGTCCATTCTTTTATATGGTGAAGAAGTAAATCTTTGTATTACCCAATTTTAGGAAATCCAAAAATAATTATGCATGAAAGACATTTTATCAGTTTTGTTATTCTGAATTTGAGACCAGTGAGGGGAGGGGAGATCAAGAATAATTGTTAGAGGAGACAAATATAAGTCATAAATATCTAAAGACAATTTAAAAAAATAAATGAACCAGCCAAAGAAAAACACGTAGATACAGAGAACAGAGTAGTGGTTACTAAAGTGGAAGAGGTGGGGGAAGGGTGAAATGGGTAAAGAAGATCAACTGTATGGTGACAAATGGAAACTAAATTTTTGGTGGTGAACACACTGTAGGTTATATAAAAGTAGCAATACAATGTAAATATGAAAACTATAATTTTATAAACCAATGTTACCTCAATAAAAAATAAATCTAAAATAAAGACAATAAATATTTGCAACCAGCATTGTTATTCATGAAACAATTCAGTAAAATATTATTAATATACTTTTATATATATGCATACATACATATAAATTACAAATATAGAGATATATAAGTATACAAAGGTAATAATTTAAAGCTTTTAACTATAGCTTTGAAATAGAATTAACTTATAAATATATTAAATAAAATAATATATATACAATATATATCATATTAAATTTACTATTACAAAACTAAAAATAGAGCTACCATATGATCCTGCAATCCTACTCCTGGACATATATCTAGAGAAATCCATAATTCGAAAATATATATGCACCCCAATGTTCATTGCAGCACTATTTACGATAGCCAAGACATGGAAGCAGCCTAAATGTCCATCGACAGAGGAATGGATAAAGAAGATGTGGTGTATATATACAGCGGAATATTACTCAGCCATAAAAAAGAGTGAAATAATGCCCTTTGTAGCAATATGGATGGACCTAGAGATTATCATACTAAGTGAAGTAAGCCAGACAAAGAAAGAAAAATATCATGATATCACTTATATGTGGAGTCTAAAAAAACAAAAACAAAAAACAAATGAACTCATTTCCAAAACAGAAAGAGACTCACAGACATAGAAAACATACTTATGGCTACCAAAAGGGAAAGAGGGTGTGGGGAGACTCAAATTAGGAGGTTGGGATTAACATTTACACACTACTATATATAAAACAGATAACAAACAAGGACCTACTGTATAGCACAGGGAACTATACTCAATATTTTGTAATAATCTATAAGGCAGGGGTCCCCAACCCCCAGGCTGTGGACTGGTACCGGTCTGTGGCCTGTTAGGAACCAGGCTGCACAGCAAGAGGTGAGCAGTGGGCGAGTGATCAAAGCTTCATCTGCTGCTCCCTATTGCTCTCCATCCCTTGTGTTACTGCCTGAACCATCCCCAACCACCCATCTCCCACTCCTCCCCCATCCATGGAAAAATTGTCTACCACAAAATTGGTCTGCAGTGCCAAAAAATGTTGGGGACCCCTGCTATAAGGGAAGAGACTCTGAAGAATATATATATATATATAAAACTGATTTGCTGTGCTGTACACCTGAAACTAACATGAGATTGTAAATCAACTATACTTCAATACAAAATAAAAATTAAATAAAAATTAAAAAATAAAGGAAAAATTTTTTAAATCAATAAAACTATCTAATTGGCCTTTTTTATAGTTCTGAATGCACAAAAAATATGTAAATATAAATCAAATCAACTGCATGAGCACAAATAGATAAAAAAGAACATACATAGCACAAAGTTTTCCTGGGGGATACAAAAAAAGCAAGCAGGGTGCCTGTTCTGAAGTAAATATTGTAGAAAAATACACATTAAAAATAATTGTGGTGATCTAAATATATGTCCTTGAATTCTTTGTCATTCCATTCAATATATGGAACCTAATTTTTAAGTGTGGGTTGGATTTAGTCATTTCCAACAAATAAGGCAGAAGTGACAGTACATGAGATAGAACATGAAAGACCTTGTGGATGCCTGCTTGTTCCTCCTCTCGGGTCACTTGCTTTCAGGGACCCTGACATGAGGACATGTGTGTCATGAGGAAACTCAAGCATCTTTATGTGGAATCTTACATGACAAGGAACTGAGGCCTCTGCACAACATGTAAGCGTGTAATTTGGAAGTGAATCTTCCAGCCCCATTCAAGCCTTCCGATGATGATAGCTCAAAACACCATCTTGATTACAACCTCATGATAAACCTGAGCCAGAGCAAGCCAACTAAGCACGCCTGAATTCCTGCCCCACAGAAACCATGAGATAGTAATCATATTGCTTTAAGACACTGGACTTTTGGGATAACTTGTTTTACAGTAATTAATAAAAACAACAATATAAGGCTAAACAGTCTTAGTGTCAGAAGAGAATATAAAGGAAAGTGTGTTGGACGGAAGTAGTTACTTTCAGTTAGGAAGCTGGAGAAAAGAAACCCTTTCTACTAATGGTATAACATGAGCTGGATCTCAAGAGTTAAAAGATTGGTAGAGTCTGGAAATTCCCACACATAGGAAAAGACGTTCCTGACATTGAGAATAGCACAAGAAAAGAATCATATGAAGAAAGACTTATTTGGAAGAAATAGGATTCCAGTTTGGATAAGTATAATATGTATGAAAGGTATAATGAAGACTAAGATTGGAATGCTGTGTAGAAATCAGGTTATGTGAGAGCTTGAATTCTTGAGTTCTATTTTGAGAGAAATTTGGAACCACTTGTTAATTTTTTAGTGGGAATAGTTTGAATAAAGTAATAAAGATTAGAAATAAAGATGGATCATTTTATGAATTTTGAAACAATATGAAGGAAGGGACTGGAAAATCAGTTGGGGGGCATTTCAATATTCTGGGAGCAAGGTGACTAACAGATAAACAAGAATGGTGCATTTAGAAATGCAGTAAACCTTGTAGAGCCTGGATTTGTGGAACTTGATATAGGTATGTGATTATTAGTCCACTGATATTAGCATGGCAATCATGAGGATGGTGAAACTATTGAAAGGAGGGGAAGGGAGGGAGGCAGACAGGATGGTTAGGAAATAGATTTTGAAAAGATGTTGATGAAGAATAGCTTGAAGTAGAAAAAGGGTTTGGAGCACAAAACAGCAAATTTGGGATTGCGGCTTAAATGATTATCAGTGATATTTTCACATAATATAGAGAGATTGTAAAGGATGTTTAAAGCAAGAACAGGGGAACATTTATTTGGGGGAAATGTGTGGAAGAAACTTCATTGAAGGAGATTATTTAAAAGAGCATAATTTTATGTAGGACCATAACAAAGTATGAAAGAGTACCAAAGAGAAAAAAATTAATTATATGCATAAAGAAGGATATTTCTTAAGCTTAGAATTTCTCTCTTCCCCACTCTCAAACACTTGGCTAAATAAAAATCTTAGAGTAAAATTATTACTAATCTGTGTTCTTGCCAGGATCAATTTGCAATATAATAATAGCAAATACTTTGCTAGCTACTTTGTCATTTATATTTATACATATTATGACAAATATTCCACTTATGCTGTCTATTTGCCAAAAAAAACTAAAAAAATAAATCTAATATCTGAATGCACTATAACATTTTAAATAAGCAAACATGAAATATCCATTATCTTATATGCATGTTTGTATTTGTGTGAAATTATTGTACCTAGTAAAACTAACCATTTATTTTATTATCTTTACCATAGTAACTGACTTTACTTTTCTCTAAACACAAAAGTATAGAATTGAAAGTTGAGTTGTTTAGCTATTTTTCTCCGTGCACACTTAGTTCATGTCATTTTAATAATTTTGAGGAAGTAAAAATAAACA
The DNA here is from genome assembly GCF_028564815.1 of Eubalaena glacialis. Lineage (NCBI taxonomy): Eukaryota > Metazoa > Chordata > Mammalia > Artiodactyla > Balaenidae > Eubalaena > Eubalaena glacialis. Next base: position 50,290,111 of record NC_083736.1, read on the forward strand.
TATATACACACAAGACACACATCTAAAGGCATTTGAATGTTTATTAATCTATTGTCATTTTAAAAAATATAAAATAAATTATATTTTTTGGTTTGTGATTAATATCTTTTTTAAATTTAGAAATTATAATAGGCATTCAAAGATTGCTTATTAATTAACTTAGTTATAGGTTCTTAAAGTTAGTTAAGGATCTGGATATTAATATTTAGCTAAAACATTGAATTATTATGATGTATATCTTTGTAAGTTTTAATAAAATGAAACCTTTTAAAAGGACTTGTTATCATTTGATTTAGTTGAATACAATTTTATACATGTATTTTAAATTTTAAACAAGTTATAGAAATAAAACTCATTCAACTCATAACATTTAACATTTAGCTTATAACCTAATATTAATATTTAACTCATAAAACCAATGTAGGAAATTTGAATCATAAACTTAACTTGGTTTTCAAAGAGCCAAAATATTGTGCTAACATTATTTTTATATGGTAAGCTATTTTTTTAAAGACCCTAGAACGTGCCAAAATTATTTTACCTTGAAACTAAAGCCTTTTCTTATTATCTCATAGCTATAATAACAAAAGCTATTATGTAAACATAATTTTCAGTGTTCGCTGGAAGAAACACAGTTTAATAATTTCTTTCTGTTGGACTGTTTATTTAAACTAGATATTCCTAGAATACATGAAAAACAACTGAATTTTTTTTTGACCAGGTGATCTTTAAATTTTTACAAGGAGGGGGGGAAGAGAGGAAGCCAGTTTCAGAGCAATATGAAATCATCACTATAAGGGCTAATTATGTTCTCTATGCAAGGAGAGGGGAAAACATTTAGATGTAAGAAAACAGACTTTGACATATATACCCACAAAAAGAGAATGATATATAGCCAGTGTTAACATAACAAGCTCTTAACAATTTTAATCAAACCATATAATTTTAAAGACAGTGTTCATTAACCTCCAAAATATGGACTCAAAAGAATGCAGGTCTCTTAGCATGTTTTTTAAATACTAATCTCTGTTTTAGAAAAAAATCTCCTCATGAGGTTTTCTTCTCTTTTTATTATGTTCCTTCTTAAATCATTATGTTAAAAGTTCTCCAAAGTAGCCACTGGAATTTCAAATTTTCCCTGGTAAGATTGTGCCAGTTAGAGAGATAAGCATACAATTTAGCATTAATGTGAAAACACATAAAGAAAACAAACCTTTAGCCTGAAAGTTTCACAGTTTTAAATTCAGAAGGCCCCATGAGAGTTGTAAGTATTTAAGGATGCTTCTTATATAACTTCCTGCCTCCTGTCCTTGGCCAGTGGCCAGTCATCAACAACTAGGAACTGGACAAACCTTCTGATTCTAGGCATAAACTAAACAAAGCGGTTCTCAGAGACACAAAGCAAAGATTTGGGAAGAAGTCCTTATAAGATTTTAAAATGATGACTCTACACAAATTTATTACAAAGAATGATAGTTTGTGGGACCTTATGAACTAATTAGCCCCAGGGAATTACTTGAGAATGGCCTTATTTGACTTAGGTCCTGCCACTCCATATAGACGTTTCCTCCTATAGGCAAACAGCACTCAAGACACAAAAGAAATAGACAAACTATAGGAGCAATAAAAATGCAATACTAATCAGATCATATAATCAAAAATACCCCTACAGACTTTATTCATAGGAAAACAAAATAAACCCAATCCTGAAGGGATTTTAAAAAATCAGAGCCCAATTCAGTGTGGACTTACCTCCCAGCCATGGACAGGCTAGCACCTTGAACGGGTAGAAACACAAGGAGTCTTAGATGTGCACACTATTACTGAGTCAAGAGCCCTGGTCCTTTATCTGAATCTCAGTGGGTCCTCTATTTAGGATGGTGCTGTCTAGCCTAAGATAACCAGAAACACACCTGTGGTTGAACAAATACTCCTTGCAGCAAGGGAGAACACACACCATGGGAGAACCAAGGGCATCTCAAGAAAAGAGTATTAGAAGACCCCTCTAGGATTTGGGATTGTGTGAGGTGATTTTTGGGAGGGCTCAAGGAAGCAGAGCTTTTCTCTGGATTGGAAATTGTCACAAAGCAGAAATAATCCTATGATTGAATATCTTGGTAATTCTTATCTTTTTACTTAATTCCTTAAGTAGATTCCTTAATTCAGAGTTTAGTTTCCAGATCAGCCTCAAAAGTTTCTTGCTCCTGGTTCCAGTCTGGCCTTATTGACTCCATCTTCCAGTAACTGATTTTCTTCCCTGGAGTTCCCTTGGACTTATTGCATGGAAAGGGCATGAACAGAGGAAGGCCAGAACAGGACTCTCTAAAAGATGGATTGAGAGTAGTCACACTGGGATTAAGGACAATACTGAATAGTGAGAATTTCTAAATATGAGGAGTTTAGAGGTGACAACCTATATGGAAATAAGGTCTAGGGACCTTGTCTTAAAGCTTTGTATGTTAGAAAGCAATGACCTAGTAAAGTTTTCTAAAGACAATTTTATTTGTACTTTCTATATAATTTAGAAAATGTGTCCAAATCTATTATTATTATTATTATTATTTAGAGAGGTGGTTAGTTGAGTGAAAGCCTCCCTAAGCCACCTCTTGTTGCCACTAATGGTGAGGATCCAAAACATAAGCAGTAATTGGCAATGGTTCAATTGGGCAGGCAGTTAACATTGAGATGTAATAGTAGATTTCTATTACCTAAATTTATGGAACGGGGAGCACTAAAAAATTCAGTGTTATACACTAGGCACTAGAAAACAGTGGTATGTGGGAAAGGAATCCAGCCACTAGGAAACTAGAGCTCAAGAGCAGGAAACCAGTCACTAAGAGATGGGGTCACTAAGGTCAGATAGAAACCAGCAGCAAGAAGTTGTTGACACTGAGCTGGAGACTGAATTCACAGGTAAGAGTTAAGTAGAGATCTCTATTAGGGTTAGAAGAGCATAAGAAAGTAAACCGGACAGAACAGAGTTGTCACTTGCTAAAACTTTTGATTGATTCATTCATTTATTCGTTCATTCACCAAATGTTTACAATGTGTCAAATATGTACTATGCCCTCTTCTAAGCACCAGGCTGCAAAACTTCTTTGTAGCTAACTGAGCTGTGCTCTTTAAGACATTTCCTGTGAACAGCTATTTCTTCTGTCCTCTAAGAAGGTTTAGCTCACTGGTTGTCTAAAATAACCCCCACTGCAGTATTACACTCAAGCCCAAACACCATAAGGTGAACCCTTTTTCTAACATTAACACTTGACTCTCACCTCCAACACCTCAAACTTAACTTTATTAAAAACTCACTGTATTATCTCACTTATATGTGGAATCTTAAAAAAAGGAAAGAGAAACGCATAGAAAAAGAGATAAGAGTTTTGGTTTCCAGAGACAGGGATGGTGGGGAATTAGATGAAGATGGCCAAAAGGTTATAAGATAAATAAATACTATGGATGTAATGTACAACATGACTATAGTTAACTCGTCTGTATGGTATATTTGAAAGTTGTGAAGAGAGCAGATCCTAAGAATTCTCATCACTAGGAAAATTTTTTTTTTCTCTTTTTTGTATCTATATTAGATGATGGTTATAAACTAAACTTATTGTGGTAATAATTTCACAATATATATAAGGCAAATCATTATGCCATATGCCTTAAACTTATACAGGGCTATACATCAATTATACCTCAACCTGGAAAAGAAAACTCTCACTCCCTCAGTGCTAGAATCTCAGCCAGAATTTTGGGGAAAGGAAGGCAAAGTAATTTAAAAACTCCACAGCAAACTGTAAACAATTAATTACTCCCTTCCTGACAAACAAACACACATACACATACCCACCTGCTAAGGATGTTTGCATTTATTAATTAAAATCAATATCTGGAGAACCTCTGGTTTCCAGTCTGACACACTGGGATCTTGGAGTCATCACTCCTGTTTTAATAACAGCCAAAAAATATCATAACAAACTGAAAATCAACAACTCTCCTTAGATCCAGCAGAGAAATGAAGCCACAGAGGAAACCACTCTCCCTTTGTCTTACATCTCCTTCTTGGACTCCCATAATGCATATGTTGGCATAGTTGATGCTGTCCCCCAAGTCCCTTAATCTCTGTTCATTTCTCTTCATTCCATTTCCTTTCTGTTCCTTAGACTTGGTAGTTTCAATTCTCCTCTCTTCAAGTTCACTTGTTCTTTTTCCTGTCTGCTGAAATCTGCTGTTGATCCACTCTAGTGAACATTTCATTTCAGCTTTGTAATTTCACCTTCAAAATTTCTATTTGGTTCCTTTTTATAATTTTTTTTTCCTTATTGATATTCTGTATTTGCTCAGACATCCTTCTTTTTGTACTTTGTCAATTTTTTCTTGGGTGGCCTTTGAGTATATTTAAGACAGTTGATATAAGCATTGGGCAAGGAAGTTCAATGTCATGACTTCTTCATGGCTTATTCATTTCCATTTCTATTTTCCTATGAATAAGCCATATACATTTTCAAGATTTTGCAGATCTAATAACTTGTTTATTGAAAACTGGACACTTTGAACATTATTATTTAATAACTCTGAAAATTAGATTTTCTTTCCTGCCCAGGATTCTTTTTTTTTTACTTTAAAAAATAATTTTAATTGAAGAAAATTTACAAGATACAGATGATCAAGAGAAAGAAAATTAAAATTGCCAATAATCTTACCACATGTTGATCACCAAAAGTAATACTTTGGTGTCAAGTCTTTCAGTATTGTAACTAGGCACAAGGAAGCTTTTTTAAAAATGTGATATTACTGTTTGTTTGTTTTTTTAATATCTTTATTTGAATATAATTGCTTTACAATGTGTGTTAGTAACTGCTGTATAACAAAGTGAATCAGCTATACATACACATATATCCCCATATCTCCTCCCTCTTTCATTTTCCTCCCACGCTCCCTATCTCACCCCTCTAGGTGGACACAAAGCACCGAGCTGATCTCACTGTGCTATGCAGCTGCTTCCCACTAGCTATCTATTATACATTTGGTAGTGTATATATGTCCATGCCACTCTCACACTTCATCCCAGTTGACCCTTCCACCTCCCCCTGTCCTCAAGTCCATTCTCTACATCTGTGTCTTTATTCCTGTCCTGCCCCCAGGTTCATCAGAACCATTTTTCTTTTTAGATTCCATATACATGTGTTAGCATATGGTATTTGTTTTTCTCTCTCTGGCTTACTTCACTCTGTATGACAGTCTCTAGGTCAATCCACCTCACTACAAATAACTCAATTTCATTTCGTTTTAGGGCTGAGTAATATTCCATTGTATATATGTGCCACATCTTCTTTATCCATTCATCTGTTGATGGACACTTAGGTTGTTTCCATGTCCTGGCTATTGTAAATAGAGCTGCAATGAACATTTTGGTACATGACTCTTTTTGAGTTATGGTTTTCTCAGGGTATATGCCCAGTAGTGGGATTGCTGGGTCGTATTTTTAGTTTTTTAGGAACCTCCATACTGTTCTCCATAGTGGCTGTATCAAGTTACATTCCCACCAACAGTGCAAGAGGGTTCCCTTTTCTCCACACCCACTCCAGCATTTATTGTGTGTAGATTTTTTGAAGATGGCCATTATGACCAGTGTGAGATGATACCTCATTGTAGTTTTGATTTGCATTTCTCTAATGATTAGTGATGTTCAACATTCTTTCATGTGTTTGTTGGCAATCTCTATGTCTTCTTTGGAGAAATGTCTATTTAGGTCTTCTGCCCATTTTTGGGTTGGGTTTTCTGTTTTTTTGATATTGAGCTGCATGAGCTGCTTGTATATTTTGGAGATTAATCCTTTGTCCATTGATTCATTTGCAAATATTTTCTCCCATTCTGAGGGTTGTCTTTGTGTCTTGTTTATGGTTTCCTTTGCTGTGCAAAAGCTTTTAAGTTTCATTAAGTCCCATTTGTTTATTTTTGTTTTTATTTCCATTTCTCTAGGAGCTGGGTCACAAAGGATCTTGCTGTGATTTATGTCATAGAGTGTTCTGCCTATGTTTTCCTCTAAGATTTTGAGAGTGTCTGGCCTTACATTCAGGTTTTTAACCCACTTTGAATTTATTTTTCTGTATGGTGTTAGGAAGTGTTCTGATTTCATTATTTTACATGTAGCTGTCCAGTTTTCCCAGCACCACTTATTGGAGAGGCTGTCTTTTCTCCGCTGTATATTCGTGTGTCCTTTATCAAAATAAGGTGACCATAGGTGCATGGGTTTATCTCTGGGATTTCTATCCTGTTCCATTGATCTATATATCTGTTTTTGTGCCAGTACCATACTGTCTTGGTTACTGTAACACCATAGTATAGTCTGAAATCGGGAAGCCTGATTCCTCCAGCTCCATTTTTCTGTCTAAAGATTGCTTTGGCTATTCGGGGTCTTTTGTGTTTCCATACAAATTGTGAAATTCTTTCTTCTAGTTTTGTGAAAAATGTCATTGGTAGTTTGATAGGGATTGCAGTGAATCTGTAGATTGCTTTGGGTAGTATAATCATTTTCACAATGTTAATGCTTCCAATCCAAGAACATGGTATATCTCTCCATCTGTTTGTATCATATTCAATTACTTTCATCAGTGTCTTATAGTTTTCTGCATACAGGTCTTTTGTCTCCTTAGGTAGGTTTATTCCTAGATATTTTATTCTTTTTGTTGTAATGGTAAATGTGTGTGTTTCCTTAATTTCTGTTTCAGATTTTTCATCATTACTGTATAGGAATGCAAGAGATTTCTGTGCATTAATTTTGTATCCTGCTACTCTACCAAATTCATTGATTAGCTCCAGTAGTTTTCTGGTAGCATCTTTAGGATTCTCTATGTATAGTATCATGTCACCTGCAAACAGTGACAATTTTACTTCTTTTCTGATTTGGATTCCTTTTATTTATTTTTCTTGTCTTATTGCTGTGGCTAAAACCTCCAAAACTATGTTGAATAATGATGGTGAGAGTGGGCAACCTTGTCTTGTTCCTGATCTTAGTGGAAATGGTTTCAGTTTTTCACCATCGAGAATGATGTTGGCTGCAGGTTTGTCATGTATGGCCTTTATTATGTTGACATTAGTTCACTCTATGCCTACTTTATGGTGGGTTTTTATCATAAATAGGTGTTGAATTTTGTCAAAAGCTTTTTCTGCATCTATTGAGATTTGTTTTTTCTCCTTCAGTTTGTTAGCATGGTTTATCACATTATTTTATTTGCGTATTGATTGTGTATATTGAAGAATCCTTGCATTCCTGGGATAAACCCCTCTTGATCATGGTTTATGATCCTTCTAATGTGCTGTTGGATTCTGTTTGCTAGTATTTTGTTGAGGATTTTTGCATCTATGTTCATTGGTGTTATTGGCCTTTAGTTTTCTTTTTTTGTGACATCTTGTCTGGTTTTGGTATCACGGTGATGGTGGTAAGAAGGTGGAGATTGAAAGCCTGTCCCAGGGGTCATAGTAAATGAGATTGTTGGCAACCCGTAGATATGGAGGGGGGAGAACAGGACTGTGAGAACGCTGTTTTGAAACCCTATCCCAGCAGGTTATTCAGTAACAGAATATTCTAAATTGAAATTATTTTGTGCCCTGTATCATACAGTTTAGTAGTGTTTCTTTCTGAATTCAAGTCCATTTCTCTACTTGATAGTAAACTCTAATGTGATTTGTTGAGCTCTCCCACACCTGTCACCCTATGACACCAAAGATGGGGCCAAAAACATAAATATAGGGCCAGCAAGCAATAAATACTTGGTGGCTGATTGAATTCCATTTAGAACCAGCTTTCTTTGTTTTGTCCTCAAACAGATACAGGTTTATGCTGTAAGAAACATGGTGAAGAAAAAGAAAAAGACATCATAGGTTTTAGAGTCATACAGATTTTAACAGTATTCAAATTCTTCTCAACTATTTATCAACCTTTGAAATATAATTTAATCCGTATAAAAGGGTTTTCTCATCTCTAAAGTGGGTATATTAATATGTATTACAGTTAATATAAATTGTTAGTAAATTGTAGCCACTTAAAATGGTAGTTATATTAAATAATGCTTATTGAGTGCTTCCTTCATGCTAGGAACTGAAATAAGTTCTTAATGGGCATGTATTCATTAAATTCCTACAGTAGCCTCATGAAGTAGGTATTACTATATTTCATTAAATCTAAGACATCATAGATTGTAGGAGGTGCCACAATTTTATATTCCACTAAGAAAAATATTGTCAATTAAACTATAACACAATGCCATAACAATAGTTTTGCAGGATGTATGAAATGATCATACAATCTACTGCTCATTCCTTTGAAATTCCTTTATTCTGAGGAATTTAACAGATTCCCCTGCTTTCAGTTGCATTGTTTGCTGTGTGATCAGCAAGAATTTTGCACATATCTTAATAAAAAAAATAACACCAGTTCTTCTACTTGTGGATATCTTCCACTCTTAGGGCCTATAAAGTACTTGGTTGTTGAATTGCAGGAAAACAGGAAGTTTGGTAATTCTACAATGACAAATATATGCCTTACTAATAGCAAACACACTTTTTTCTCCATTTCTGTGCCTGTGTGTTATACAATAGCTTTCCCTTTCAATGCTTAATCATAATGTAATGTTTTTTTATTTTTGAATATTATTTTATTATTTTTATATAGCAGGTTCTTATTAGTTATCTATTTTATACATATTATTGTATATATGCCAAACCCAATCTCCAAAATAATATAATTTTTTTAATATTTAAAATATGTGTGTACATAAATAAATACATTTAACTTTTAATCATGGAAATTTTGAAACAGACACAAAGTAGAAAGAATAGTATAACATACCCATACACCAACTTTCACAGTTATCAATATTTAGAGGACCCCCACTTTTAAAATTTGCTGAAGTATTTTATAGAAAATTCCCAGTTTATGTCATATCACTCTTAAATGTATGAGCATTTTAAATGGTAATTAGGAGGTGAGTACAAGAAGGTGGAGTAGGAGGACGCTAAGCTCACTTCCTCTCATGAACACATGAAAACTACAACTACATATAGAAAACCTCTCACTTAATAGACCTGAAGACTAGCAGAATGGCTCTTCTACAAACAAGGCTATAAAGAAAGATCCACATGGAGTCTGGTAAGAAGGGGGGTAGAGATCTAGTAGGGACCTGCACATTTAGTGGGCAACCCCAAGAAGAGAGGGATATCATAGGTTCAGGAATCATCCCTTAGGAGCAGGGTTCAAGCCACATATTAGGCACCTCAGCTCTGTGGTCTGACACTGGGAAAACAAGTCCCCTTAGCTAGTTTGAAAACCAATGGGACTTAATGGTGATATGTAAGAAACTGAGACTTCACTCATGAAGAGTGCATGCACAGGCTTGTTTGCTCCCAGTCACAACATGGAGGAAACAGATTTAAAACTGCCTGGTAATTCAGCTGACTTGCCAGAACTGCCCCAGGGTACCCCTGCCCAGCCCACACCAGGCTCATCATCCAACCACTTTTCTTTTGGCACTGCTAACTGCTAAGGTAGAAACTGCCATTTCCAATAACAGAGTGTACACTTAGAGGAAATGAAGCAAGCTCTGGCCCAGGCCCTGCCTCTGATCAGGGCATATATCTCTGTGCATACTGGAGAGGGGGTGAAAAGAGCTCCACAGTGAAAACTGCCATTATCGACATGTAAATACATGCAAAAACATGGGAAGGAGTGGAGCCAGCTCAGTACTGTGGCTCCAACCTCTCTGGCCTCAAACCAGCTACTAACCAAGGTGTGAACAACAGGGCAAAAGTGAAAGCAGCACAAAAGTACAGCCCCAAGCCCTTAGGCACTGGCCATACCCTCAAAGAAGGCAGGGACTGCCATCACACCCAGGAGAAACTCAACTCCCTCAGGACCCCTGCTTTAGCCCTGAGGCTCCAAACATACCCCTATTAGGTGATGATTGCCAATGAACATAGGAGAAGTCCCAGCTCACACCTGGCTCTGGCTCTAACCCCTCCAAATCTAGCCTTACCTCCACTAAAATGATGGCTACCAATTCCAAGATGCAGCCTTTGCTCACTTCAGATCCAGCTCTCCCATCAAAGCTAGTGGGCACACACAAATTGCATAGGGATGCTCCCACACAAGGACAAACCTTCAAGACTGGGATAGGTAACTGTTTCCCTTAATTTCATTGAGACAAAGAAAGCTTGTAAAATGAGAAAACAGAGGAATATGTTTCAAATGAAATAACAAGGAAAAACCCTGAACATACCCTAATAAAACAGAGATAATTTACCTGATAAAGAGTTCAAAGCAATAATAAGAAGAATACTAACAGAACTCGAGAAAAGAATAGAATAACACAGTGATATTTTCAACAAAGGACTAGAAAATATAAAAAAAGAACCAGTCAGAGCTGAAGAATACAATGACTGAAATGAGAAATACACTACAAAGAATTAACAGCAGACTAGGAGACACAGAAGAACATATATGCTGTCTGGAAGATAGAATAATGGAAATTACCCAATCAGAGTGCAAAAAGAAAAACAAGTTTTAAAAAAAGGTATTATTTAAGGGGCCTCTGAGAAAATATCAAGTGTATTAACATTCACATTATAGAGGTCCCAGAAAGAGAGAAAGTGGTAGCAAATTATTTGAAGAAATTATGGCTGAAAACTTCCCAAACTTGAAGAAGATATCCAGGTACAGGAAGCACAGACATTCCCAAACAAGATGAACCCAAAGAGAGTCATTCCAACATATATCATAATGAAAATGGCAAAAAATTAAAAATAGAGAATTCCAAAGGCAGCAAGAGAAAAACAAAGAATCACATACAAGTGAATTCCCATAAGTTGATTTTTCTAGAGAAACTTTCCACACTAGAAAAGAGTGGCATGTTATATTTAAAAAGCTTAAAGGGGAAAACCTACAACCTAGGATACTCTACCCAGCAAAGTTATCATTCAGAATTGAAGAAGAGATAAAGAACCCAGACAAGCAAAATCTAATAGAGCTCACCAATACTAAACCAACTTACAAAAAAGTGTTAAAAGGGATTCTAAAATGAAAAAGAAAAGGCTGCAATAAGAAATAAGGTGTTAAAGGAAGGGAAATGCCCCCTGGTTAAAACAAATATACAATAAAGGCAGTGGATCAACCACTTAAATAAGCTAGTATGAACTTTAAAGACAAAAACTGTAAAATCAACTATAACCAAAATGAACAGTTAAGAAATAGGCATGAAGATATAAGTTATGACAAAAACACAAAATGTGAGTAGGGATTAAAATATATACAACTTTTAGAATGTGTTTAATCTTAAAAGATTATCAATTTATTTTATTTTATTTTTTTAACATCTTTATTGGAGTATAATTTCTTTACAATTGTGTGTTACTTTCTGCTTTATAACAAAGTGAATCAGCTATACATATACATATATCCCCATATCTACTCCCTCTTGCATCTCTCTCCAACCCTCCCAATCCCACCCCTCTAGGTGGTCACAAATCACGGAGCTGATCTCCCTGTGCTATGCAGCTGCTTCCCACTAGCTAGCTATTTTACATTTGGTAGTATATATAAGTCCATGCCACTCTTTCACTTCGTCCCAGCTTACCCTTCCCACTCCCCGTGTCCTCAGGTCCATTAAACAAGTATATATAGTTACAGGTCAACATATATGAACTTCATGGCAACTACAAATCAAAAACTTACAATAGATACTCAACAACTAGAGAGAGAGGAACACAAACATAATGCCAAAGAAAATAATCAAACCACAGGGAAGAGACTAAAAGAAGAAAAGAACAGAGAAGAACTACAAAAACAATCAGAAAACAAGTAACAAAATGGCAATAAGTACATACCTGTCAATAATCACTTTAAATGTCAATGGGCCAAATGCTCCAATCAAAACATACAGTGTGGCCAACTGGAAGAAAAAAAAAACCCAAGACCCATCTATATGCTACCTAAAAGAGACTCATTTCAGAGCTAAAGATACACACAGACTGAAAGTGAGGGGATGGAAAAAGATATTCCATACAAATGGAAATAAAAAGAAAGCTGGGTAGCAATACTCATATCAGACAAAGTAGACTTTAAAAAAAAGTTTATAATAGAAGATATAGTGGGACATTCAATAATGATAAAATGATCAGTAGTAGTTGGGGATAATAGTAGGGGACTTTAAAACCCTACTTATATCAGTAGATAGTTCATCCAGAAAGAAAATCAATAGTGAAACAGTGGCCTTAATTAATACAATACACACATCAGAATTAATAGAGAGCTATAGGATATTTCATCCCAAAACAACATAATACACATTCTTTTCAAGTGAACATGGAATGTTCTTCAGGATAGATCACATACTAGGCCACAAGAGATATAAATTTTATCAAGCATGTTTTCTGACCACAAGAATATGAAGCTAAAAATCAACTACAGAAAGAAAAATGGAAGAAACACAAACACATAGACAATAAACATGTTACTAAAAAAACAATGGGTCAACCAATAAATCAAAGAAGATATCAAAAAACACGTTAAGACACATGAAAATAAACACAACTTTCCAAAATCTATGGAATACACCAAAAGCAGTTCTAAGAGGAAAGTTTATAGCAATAGAGGTCTACCTCAAGAAACAAGAAAAATCTCAAATGAACAACCTAAGTTACCACCTAAAGGAATTAGAAAAAGAAGAACAAACAAAGAAGTTAGCAGAAGGAAGAAAATAATAAACATCAGTGTGGAAATAAATAAAATGGAGACTGAAAAAAATATATAGAAATAATTAATGAAAAGAAGATTTGTATTTTTTTCTTTGAAAAGACAAAACTAATAAGCCTTTAGCTAGTCACAATAAGAAAAAAAGAGAGGTGACCTAAATAAACAAAATAAGAAATGAAAGAGGATAAATTATAACAGATAACACAAGATACAAAAAATCATTAGAGAATATTAGGAATAGTTATTTGCCAACAAATGGGGCAACCTAGAAGAAATGGACACATTTATAGAAACATACAATCTTCCAAGACTGAATCAGAAAGAAATAGACAATTTGAACAGACTGATCACTAGCAGTGAAATTGAGTTAGCAATGTATTCAACTCCCAGCAAAAAAAAGACCAGGACTTGATGGCTTCACAGGGAATTCTGCCAAACATATAAAGAGGAGCTAATACCTATCCTTCTCAAACTATTCAAAAAAATTGAAAAGGAAGAACACTCCCAAATGCATTCTACGAGGCCACAATTACCCTGACACCAAAACCAGACAAAGATACACACACACACACAAAAATAAAATAACAGGCCAATATCTCTGATGAATATAGATGCAAAAATCTGCAATAAAATATTAGCAAACCAAGTTCAACAATATATGAAAAGTATCATACAGCATGATCAAGAGGAATTTATTCCAGGGATGCAAGGATGTTTTAATATCTGCAAGTTAGTCAGTGTGACACACCACATTAACAAAAGGAAGGATAAAAATCACATGATTATCTCAAAAGATGTGGAAAAGGTATTTGACAAAATTCACCATCCATTCATGATTAAAAACTGTCATCAAAGTTGGTATAGAGGGAACATATATCAAAATAATAAAATCCATATATGACAAGTCCACAACTAACATCATATTCAGTGAAAAGCTGAAAGCTTTTCCTCTAAAATCAGGAACAGGACAAGGATGCCCACTCTTGCCACTCTATTTAAAATAGTATTAGAAAGGAAGAAGTAAAACTGTCACTATTTGCAGATGACACAATACTATATATAGAAAACCCTAAAGTCCCCACCAAAAAACTATTAGAACTAACTATTGAATTCAGTAAAGATGCAGGATACAAGATCAATATACAGAAATCTGTTGTTTCTCTATACACTAATAATGAACTATCAGAAAGAGTAAGCAAGAAAATAATCCCAGTTAAAATTGCATTGACTCCTTAGGTAGGTTTATTCCTAGGTATTTTATTCTTTTTTATGTGATGGTAAATGGGATTGTTTCCCTAACTTCTCTTTCTGATCTTTCACTGTTAGTATATAAGAATGCAAGAGATTTCTGTGTATTAATTTTGTATCCAGCAACTTTATCAAATTCTTTGATGAGCTCTAGTAGTTTTCTGGTAGCATCATTAGGATTTTCTATATATAGTATCATGTCATCTGCAAACAGTGACAGTTTTACTTCTTCTTTTCAAATTTGGATTACTTTTGTTTCTTTTTCTTCTCTGATTGCCATGGCTAGGACTTCCAAAACTATGTTCAATAATAGTGGCAAGAGTGGACATCCTTGTCTTGTTTTTTTTTTTTTTAACATCTTTATTGGAGTATAATTGCTTTACAATTGTGTGTTAGTTTCTGCTTTATAACAAAGTGAATCAGTTATACATATACATATGTTCCCATATCTCTTCCCTCTTGCATCTCCCTCCCTCCCACCCTCCCTATCCCACCCCTCTAGGTGATCACAAAGCACCGAGCTGATCTCCCTGTGCTTGTCTTGTTCTTGATCTTAGAGGAAATGCTTTCAGTTTTACAACATTGATAATGATGTTTGCTGTGGGTTTGTTGTATATGGCCTTTATTATGTTGAAGTAGGTTCCCTCTATGCCCACTTTCTGGAGAGTTTTTATCCTAAATGGGTGTTGAATTTTGTGAAAAGCTTTTTCTGCATCTATTGAGATGATCATATGGTTTCTGTTCTTCAGTTTGTTGAGTGGTGTATCACATTGATTGATATGTGTATATTGAAAAATTCTTGCATCCCTGGGATAAATCCCACTTGATCAGGGTATATGGTCCTTTTAATGTGTTGTTGGATTCTGTTTACAAGTATTTCACTGAGGATTTTTGTGTCTATGCTCACCAGTGATATTGGCCTGTAATTTTCTTTTTTTGTGTGATATTCGGTCTGCTTTTGGTATCAGGGTGATAGTGACCTCATAGAGTGTGCTTGGGAGTGTACCTCCCTCTGCAAATTTTTGGAAGAGTTTGGGAAAAATAGGTATTAGCTCTTCTCTAAATGTTTGAAAGAATTTACGTGTGAAGCCATCTGGTCCTGGACTTTGGTTGGTTGGGAGATTTTTAATGACAGTTTCAATTTCAGCACTTGTGGTTGGTCTGTTCATATTTTCTATTTCTTCCTGGTTCAGCCTTGGAAGGTTATAACTAAGAATTTTCCATTTCTTCCAGGTTGTCCATTCTATTGGCATATAATTGCTTGTAGTAGTCTCCTATGACCTTTGTATTTCTGTGGTGTCCATTGTAACTTCTCATTTTTCGTTTCTAAATTTCAGTCTTTGTTTGTCTTCTCAAAGAACCAGCTTTTAGTTTTATTGATCTTTCCTCTTGTTTTTTTTGTTTCTATTTCATTTATTTCTGTTCTGGTCTTTATAATTTCTTTCCTTCTTTTTTTTAACATCTTTATTGGAGTATAATTGCTTTACAATGTTGTCTTAGTTTCTGCTGTATAACGTATACATATATCCCCTATCCCCTCCCTCTTGCGTCTCCCTCCCACCCTCCCTATCCCACCCCTCTAGGTGGTCACAAAGCACTGAGCTGATCTCCCTGTGCTATGCGGCTGCTTCCCTCTAGCTATCTATTTTACATTTCATAGTGTATATATGTCAATGCCACTCTTGCACTTCATCCTAGCTTACCCTTCCCCCTCCTTTGTTTGTTCTGCTTTCTCTAGTTGATTTAGGTGTAAAGTTAGGTTGTTTATCTGAGATTTTTCTTGTTTCTTGAGGTAATATTGTATTGCTATAAACTGCCTTCGGAACTGGTTTTGCTGCATCCCATATGTTTTGGGTTGTCGTGTTTTTATTGTCATTTTTTTCTAGATTTTTAAAATTTCCTCTTCAGTGATGTCTTAGTTATTTAGTAACGTAATGTTTAGCCTCCATATGCTCGTGTTTTTACAGGGTTTTTTTTTTCCCCTGTAATTGATTTCTAATTTCATAGTATTTTGGTCAGAAAAGATGTTTGATATGATTTCAATTTTCTTAAATTTACCAGGGCAAGATTTGTAACCCAGTATGTGGTCTATCCTGGAGAATGATCTGTGTGCACTTGAAAAGAAAGTGTATTCTGCTGCTTTCAGGTGGAATGTCCTATAAATATCAATTAAGTCTATTTGGTCTATTGAGGCATTTAAAGCTTGTGTTTCCTTATTAATTTTCTATCTGGATGATCTGTCCATTGGTGTAAGTGGGGTGTTAAAGTCTCCCACTATTACTGGGTTACTGTCGATTTCCCCTTTTATAGCTGTTAGCATTTGCCTTATGTATTGAGGTGCTCTTATGTTGGATGCATAAATATTTACAATTGTTATATCTTCTTCTTGGATTGCTCCCTTAATCATTATGTAGTGTTCTTCCTTGTCTCTTGTAACAGTCTTTATTTTAAAGTCTATTTTGTCTGATATGTGTATTGCTACTTCAGCTTTCTTTTAATTTCCATTTGCATGAAATATCCTTTTTACATCCCCTTACTTTCAGTCTGTACGTGTCCCTAGGTCTGAAGTGGGTCTCTGGTAGACAGCATATATATGGATCTTGTTTTTTTTTTATCCATTCAGCCAGTCTATATCTTTTGGTTGGCGCATTTAATCCATTTACATTTAAGGTGATTATAGATATCTATGTTCCTATTGCCATTTTCTTAATTGTTTTAGGTATTTTTTGTAGGTCTTTTTTCTTCCCTTCGTCTTCTCTTGTGTTTCCCCCTAAAGAAGTTCCTTTAGCGTTTGTTGTAAAGCTGGTTTGGTGTTGCTGAATTCTCTTAGCTTTTGCTCGTCTGTAAAGCTTTTAATTTTTCCATCAAATTATGATATCACATATATGTAGAATCTAAAAAAAAAGGCTACAAATGAACTTATTTACAAAACAGTAGAGTCACAGATGTAGAAAACAAACTTATGGTTACCAGGGGATAATGGGGAAGGAGTAAATTGGGATATTGGGATTGACATATACAAACTACTATTTATAAAATAGATAACTAAAAAGAACCGGATGTATAGCACAGGGAAAGTTACTCAATACTCTGTAACGGCCTATATGGAAAAAGTATCTAAAAAAAAAAAGATAAGAGTGAATATATGTACATTTATAACTGATTCACTTTGCTGTACACCTGAAACTAACACCATATTGTTAATCAACTACACACCAATAAAATTTTTTTTAAAAAGAAAAAAAATTAAAAATAAAATTGCATTGAAAAGAATAAAATTTGGGGGAATAAATTTAACCAAGGTGGTGAAAGAACTATATTCTGAAAACTATATGATATTGATTAAGGTAATTTAAGATGATACAAATAATTGGAAAGATATCCCATGTTCATGGACTGGAAGAATTGATATTGTTAAACTGGACATTCTACCCAAAATAATCTATAGATTTAATGAAATCCCTATCAAAATACCTATGACATTTTTCACAGTACTAGAACAAATAATCCTAACATTTTCATGGAATCACAAAAGATACCAAATAGCCAAAACAATTTTGAGAAAAATTAACAAAACTGGAGGTATATGCTCCTTGACTTCAGAATTCAACACTACAGTAAACAAAAGAGTATGATACTGGCCCAAAAACAGAAACATAAATCAATGGAACAGAATAGAGAGACTAGAAATAAATCCAGGCACATAAGGTCAATCTATGGTAATTGAGGCAAGAATATACAACAGGAAGTATATATTCTAAGTGGTATTGGGAAAACCAGACAGCTACACGTAAAAGAATGAAATTATATCATTTTCCCATGCATATGCAAAATGGATTAAAGACCTACATGTAAAACCTAAAACCATAAAACTCCTGGGAGAATACATAGGCAGTACACATTTTGACCTAGGCCTTTATATATATAGGCACCTCAATGTTCATAGCAGCAATATTTATAATACCCAAGATATGGAAGTAACCTAAATGTCCATTAACAGAGGAATGAATAAAGAATATATATATATATATATATATATCAGCCCTTTAAAAAAGAATGAGAATTTTCCATTTGTAACGACATGGATGGACCTGCAGGATATTATGCTTAGTGAAATAATTTAGATAGAGAAAGACAAATACTGTATGTCACCACTTATATGTGGAATCTAAAAAAATGAAACAAATGAATGAATGTAACAAAACAGAAACAAACTCATGGATGCAGAGAACCAACTAGTGGTTACAAGTGGGGAGAGGTTTGGGGAGAGAGGAAAGATTGGGGTAGGGAATTAAGAGGTACAAACTACTATGTATAAAGTAAATAAGCTATGAGATTGTGTTGTACAGCACAGGGAATATAGCCTATATTTTATAATAACTTTTCTTTTAACACCTTTATTGGAGTATAATTGCTTTACATTGTTGTGTTAGTTTCTGCTTTATAACAAAGTGAATCAGCTATACATATACATATATCCCCATATCCCCTCCCTCTTGCATCTCCCTCCCACCCTCCCTATCCTACCCCTCTAGGTGGTCAAAAGCCCTGAGCTGATCTCCCTGTGCTAGGCGGCTGCTTCCCACTAGCTATCTATTTTACATTTGGTAGTGTATATATGTCAATGCCACTCTCTCACTTCGTCCCAGCTTACCCTTCCCCTCTCCATGTCCTCAGGTCCATTCTCTTTGTCTGTGTCTTTATTCCTGTCCTGCCCTTAGGTTCTTCAGAACCTTTTTTTTTTCTTTTAGATTCCCTATATATGTGTTAGCATACGGTATTTGATTTTCTCTTTCTGACTTATTTCATGGAAGGATGCTCAACATCACTAATCATTAGAGAAATGCAAATCAAAACTACAATGAGCTATCACCTCAAACCGGTCAAAATGGCCATCATCAAAAAATCTACAAACAATAATTGCTGGAGAGGGTGTGGAGAAAAGGGAACCCTCTTGCACTCTTGGTGGGAATGTAAATTGATACAGCCACTATGGAGAACAGTATGGAGGTTCCTTAAAAAACTAAAAATAGAACTACCATATAACCCAGCAATCCCACTACTGGGCATATACCCTGAGAAAACCATAATTCAGAAAGAGTCATGTACCACAATGTTCATTGCAGCACTATTTACAATAGCCAGGACATGGAAGCAACCTAAGTGTCCACCAACAGATGAATGGCTAAGAAAGATGTGGCACATATATACAATGGAATATTACTCAGCCATAAAAAGAAACAAAACTGAATTATTTGTAGTGAGGTGGATGGACCTCAAGACTGTCATACAGAATGAAGTAAGTCAGACAGAGAAAAACAAATACCGTATGCTAATACATATATATATAATAACTTTTAGTGGAGTATAATCTCTCTCTCACTCTGTGTGTGTGTGTGTGTGTGTGTGTGTGTGTGTGTGTGTATCAATATATCAAATCATTATGTTCTACACCTGAAAATAATTTACATTCTAAATCAACTATGCTTCAGTATAAATAAGATGAATGACAATTAAACTTAGTACTATATAGTACCAACAGTGCACATAACTCAATTGAAGACAACATATATATCCATGATCAGATTTAACATACACAAACAATGACAATTTTGTTACAACTGACAGTTAAACTACAATTTTAAGACAGTCCTGATTTTTAAATGTGCATCTTTAAAAAATGTTGGTAATTGGACTTTATAAAAATTAATAACTCTCCATTTCAGAAGACAACATTAAGAAAAGAAAAAAAGCAAGCAAAGGAATGGGAAATTATATTTGAAATACTTATGTTTTACAAAGAATTTTTACCTTAACTAATTTAAGGAAAATAGTGCATCATAAAATCTGTGAAATATGGTCTTATTATTACCCATTTTATAGATGGTTAACGTGAGTCTCAGAGGTAAGGTAGCTTACCCAAAGTAACACAGCTAAAAATGGCAGAACCAGGATTCAAATGGAAGCATTCTATCTCCATGTCATGGATTCTTAACTTTTACACCAATGTTTTTTGTTTTTTGTTTTTTTATTTTTTGTAACATATTGGAGTATAGTTGATTAACAATGTTGTGTTAGGTTCAGATGTACACCAAAGTTTTTCAGTTATATATATACATGTATTTATTCTTTTTGAAATTTTTTTCTCAGTTAGGTTATTACAGAATATTGAGTAGATTGCCCTGTGTGGTAAAGTAGGTCCTTGTTCATTATCTGTTTTAAATATAGCAATGTGTATATGTCAATCCCTAACTCCTAATTTCTCCCTCCCCTTCACCTTTCCCATTACATAACCATAAGTTTGTTTTCTAACTTGTGAGTCTGTTTCTGTTTTGTAAATAAGTTCATGTGTATCATTTTTTTTAATTCCAAATATAAGCATATCATATGATATGTGTCTTTGTCTGACTTACTTCATTTAGTATGATAATCTCCAGTCCATCCATGTTGCTGTAAATGACATTATTTCATCCTGATGAACATAGATTCAAAAATCCTCAACAAAATACTAGCAAACTGAATCCAACAATACATTAAAAGGATCAGACACCATGATCAAGTGGGATTTATCCCAGGGATGCAAGGATTTTTCAATATCCACAAGTCAATCAATTTGAAACACCACTCAACAAACTGAAGAACAAACACCATATACATCAATAGATGCAGAAAAAGCTTTTAACAATATTCAACATGCATTTATGATAAAAACTTTCCAGAAAGTGGGCATGAAAGGAAATTACCTCAACATAATAAAGGTAATATATGACAAAGCCACAACTAACATCATTCTCAATGGTGAAAACCTGAAAGCATTCCCTCTAAGATCAGGAAGAAGACAAGGATGTCCACTCTCACCACTTTTATTCAACATAGTTTTGGAAGTCCTAGTCACAACAATCAGAGAAGAAAAAGAAAGAAAAGGAATCCAAATTGGTAAAGAAGAAGTAAAATGGTCACAGTTTACAGATAATACTATACATAGAAAATCCTAAACATGCTACCAGAAAACTACTAGAGCTCATCAATTAATTCAGTAAAGTTGCAGGATACAAAATTAATACACAGAAATCTGTTGCATTTCTATACACCAACAATGAAAGATCAGAAAGAGAAATTAAGGAAACAATCCCATTTGCCATTTCATCAAAAATAATAAAATACCTAGGAATAAACCTACCTAAGGAGGCAAAGAACCTATACTCTGAAAACTATAAGATGTTGGTGAAAGTAATTGAAGATGACACAAACAGATGGAAAGATATACCATGTTCTTGGATTCAAAGAATCAATATTTTCAAAATGACTATACTACCCAAGACAATCTACAGATTCAATCCACTCCCTATCAAATTACCAATGCCATTTTTCACAGAACTAAAACAAAAAAATTTTTAAATTTGTATGGAAGAACAAAAGACCCTGAATAGCCAAAGCAATCTTGAGAAAGAAAAATGGAGCTGCAGGAATCATGCTTCCTGACTTCAGACTATACTACAAAGCTGCAGTCATCAAAACAGTATGGTACTGGCAGAAAACCAGAAATATAGATCAATGAAATAGAATAGAAAGCCCAGAAATAAACCCACACACCTACATTCAATTAATCAATGACAAAGGAAGCAAGACTATACAATTGGGAAAAGACAGTCTCTTCAATAAATGATGCTGGGAAAACTGGACAGCTACATGGAAAAGAATCAAAGTAGAACATTCTTCAACACCATACACAAAAATAAACTCAAAATGGATTAAAGACCTAAATGTAAGACTGGATACTATAAAACTCTGAGAGGAAAACATAGGCAGAACACACTGACATAAGTCATAGAAATACATTTTTCGATCCATGTACTAGAGTAATGAAAATAAGCAATATCTTTTTTGACCCACCTTGTATAGTAATGGAAATAAAAACAGAAATTAAAAAATGGGACCTAATTAAACTTAAAAGTTTCTACACAGCAAAGGAAACGATAAACAAGCCAAAAAGACAACCCTCGGAATGGGAAAAAATAATTCCAAATGAATCAACGGACAAAGGGTTAATCTCCAAATTATACAAACAGCTCATGAAGCTCAATATCAAAAAACAAACAACCCAATCAAAAAATGGACAGAAGACCTAAATAGACATTTCTCCAAAGAAGACATACAGATGGCCAAGAGGCACATGAAAAGATGCTCAACATCACTAATTATTAAAGAAATCCAACTCAAAACTACAATGAGGTATCACCTCACACAGGTCAGAATGGTCATCATCAAAAAGTCTACAAACAATAAAAGCTGGAGAGGTTGTGCATGAAAGGGAACCCTCCTACATTCTTGGTCAGAATGTAAATTGTTACAGCCACTATGGAGAACAGTGTGGAGGTTTCTTCAAATCTACACCAATGGTTTTTAAACTTGAGTATGCATCAATATCATTTTGAGGGCTAGTTAAAACATTAATTTTTGGGCCCAAACCCTAGTGTTTCTGGTTCAGTAAGTCTGCTTTAGGGCCCAATAATTTCCATTTCTAAAAAGCTCCTAGGTGAAACAGATGCTACTCCTCTAGGAACAATACTTTGAGAACCACTGAACCATGTCTTATTACTACCTAATGATTACTAGATACAGAAGAGGCTGCACCAAGTTGGGAAGTTGGACATTAGATTTTTGGTTCACATGTAATTTTGGTAGGCAATTTGTAAGTGGTCTTCTTATGATGACTAAACTTCTAAAGCTGTGTCTCAACATTTTTGGCCTCAGGTGTGGCTAGTGTTTGGAGAGCTATTGAAGAGGGCACCTCTTCTCTCAATTAAGTTTTGAAGAAAAAGAGAAATTATTTTAAAAATCTGTCTAGTTGTGGTATCCTCCATCAAACTCTCCATGTGTGCACTGTAGTTACCTCTGATAGATGCTCAAATGTAATCTCTAAGTAACACGCCTAAGGTGGAGACTACCTAGATATGAAGCACCAATACATGAAATGAGTTTATAGTTCATCATAGGGTACAAACCACATTAACGATGAATCTCACAAGTGAGCCCCTTGTCTGTCCTCTAGAGTCTTTTCTCCATATAGCCTGTCAGTCCTCTATGAAGAACCTTGAAAATCACTTCCAGTTACACTCAGAGTAAAAGCAAAAATGCTGTTAATGCCCTATATTTATCATAGGGCCTACACAAACTGCCTCCCAGCTCTATCTCTAGTATCATCCTCTATCGTTCTATTAACTTTCCTACCTATTCACTGCTTCCTAGCCTCAATAAACTTGCTATTCTTTAAACATACCCATACATACTCATGCTTCAGGACCTTTGGAATTAATGTTTCCTCTATCTGGAATGCACTTTTCTCAAATATACAGATGGTTAGTCCCTCGTTCCATTCAGATATCTGCTTAAATGTCCTGCCAACCTTAAATAAAATGGTTATATCTGCTCAATTTCTTTCATATTCTCAATTGCATTAGAACCTATTTTTGAGACATGATATCCTTTATCATGTGATGTAGCTTAGGAACCTCTTCACACACACACACACACACACACACACAGAGCATTTAAAAGCTATACACTTAGTAAATAACAGTTAGTTCATGACTAAAATACCATTATTGCACTTCTCAGATGGACTTTAATCCAGAAAAAAAATTACATGTGGTCACTTACAGTTCTGAGACAAGATGGAATAAATACACTTCTCCCTACTCTTCCTACAAAGTATAGCTTAAAACTCTGGATCTTAAATTTAAGAAAAATTTTAAAAATTAAAAAAAAATGAGAAGATGCACTTTTAAAGTGTAGAAGAAAGAAGGTGGGGTTGAAAATATTTTAAGAAATAATGGCTAAAGCATGGGGTCCAGATGGAAGTGGCATATTTTTCAAATGCTGAAGGAAAATAACTGACAACCCAGAATTTTATACCCAGCAAAAATATGCTTCAGAAAGGTATGATTTTAAAAACTACCTCCCAAATAAATCTCCATACCCAGATGGATTCACAGAAGAATTTTATCAAACGTTTAAGAATTAGCCCTAATTCTATACATAAAAAACATACAAAAGAATAAAACACACTGGTAAATGTGAAAAATATATACTCAGATTTAGAAAGATTGAACAGTGTTAAAATATACAGCTACTAAAATGTGTTAAGAAATAGACAACGTAAAAAGAGGTAAATTCAAAAAAATGTAAAAGACAGGATTAAAGGATGTAATCTTTGTAGGCAATTGAAGATAATTTGATATGAGCATAAAATTGTATTATCCATGGGATATTTTTTTAAGCCCCATGTTAACCACAAAACAAACAAACAAAAAAAACATAATAGATTTAGGAAAGGAAAAAAAGGGGAGAGGAGAAACAGAGCAAACTACAAAGGAAAATCACCAATGTAGAAAAGTAGGCCAAAATAGAGAGGAAAGTAATAAAATACCTAGGAATAAAACTACCTAAGAATGGGGGTGGAGACAAAATGGCATACTAGGAGGATGCAGAGTTCGCATCTCTGCACAACTAGGGCACCTACCAGGCACTGGTGGGGGACCATGGACACATAAGAGGATGGGAGGAACCCCCAGCAACCAGCTTGCGGGATCATGGTACCCAGGTTAGAGGTCAGGCCCAAGCTCCTGTGGTGGGAACTACAAGTCCAAAACGCTGGACTAACAGAGAAACTCAGACCCCAGGGAATATCAATAGGAGTGAGGCCTCTCAGAGGTCCTCATCTCAGCACCAAAAACCAGCTCTATCCAACTGCCTGAAAACTCCAGTGCTGGACATCTCAGGCCAAACAACCAGTAAGATAGGAATACAGAAACACCCATCAAAAAAAAAAAAATGAAACAACAAAAAAATATGTTACAGAAGAAGGAGCAAGGTAAAAATCTACAAAACCAAATAAATGAAGGTGAAATAGGCAACATACCTGAAAAAGAATTCAGAGTAATCATAGTAAAGATGATCCAAAATCTCGGAAACAGAATGGAGAAAAATACAAGAAACATTGAACAAGGATCTAGAAGAAACGAAGAGCAAACAAACAGTGATGAACAACATAATTACAGAAATTAAAAATATTCTAGAAGGAATCAATAACAGAACAACTGAAGCAGAAGAACGAATAAGTGACCTGGAAGATAAAATGGTGGAAATAACTGCCAGAGAGCAGAATAAAGAGAAAAGAATGAAAAGAATTGAGGACAGTCTCAGAGACCTTTGGGAAAACATTAAAAGCACAAACATTCGAATTACAGGGGTCCCAGAAGAAGAAGAGAAAAAGAAAGGGTCTGAGAAAATATTTGAGGAGATTATAGTTGAAAACTTCCCTAACAAGGGAAAAGAAATAGTCAATCAAGTCCAGGAAACACAGAGAGTACCATACAGGATAAACCCAAAGAGAAACATGCTGAGGCTTATATTAATCACACTATCAAAAATTAAATAAAAAGAAAAAATATTGAAAGCAGCAAGGGAAAACAACAAATAATATGCAAGGGAATCCCCATAAGGTTAACAGCTGATTTTTCAGCAGAAACTCTGAAAGCCAGAAGGGAGTGGCAGGACATATTTAAAGTGATGAAATGGAAAAACCTACAACCAAGATAACTCTACCCAGCAAGGATTCATTCAGACTCGACAGACAAATTAAATCTTTACAGATAAGCAAAAGTTAAGAGAATTCAGCACCACCAAACCAGCTTTACAACAAATGCTAAAGGAACTTCTCTAGGCAGGAAACACGAGAAGGAAAAGACCTACAATAACAAAACAAATACAATCAAGAAAAAGGTAATAGGAACATACATATCGATAATTACTTTAAATGTAAATGGATTAATTGCTCCAACCAAAAGACATAGACTG
This sequence comes from Eubalaena glacialis, assembly GCF_028564815.1. Lineage (NCBI taxonomy): Eukaryota > Metazoa > Chordata > Mammalia > Artiodactyla > Balaenidae > Eubalaena > Eubalaena glacialis. Next base: position 50,315,963 of record NC_083736.1, read on the forward strand.
GCTGAATGGATAAAAAAGCAGGACCCATACATATGCTGTCTACAAGAGACCCACTTCAGACATAGGGACACATACAGACTGAAAGTGAGGGGATGGAAAAAGATATTCCATGCAAATGGAAATCAAAAGAAAGCTGGAGTAGCAAGTCATATCAGACAAAGTAGACCTTAAAATAAAGACTATTACAAGATACAAAGAAAGACAATACGTAATTATAAGGGACCAATCCAAGAATAAGATGTAACAATTATAAACATTTATGCATCGCACATAGGAGCACTTCAATACATAAGGAAAATGTTAACAGACAGAAAAGGGGAAATTGGCAGTAACAAAATCATAGTAGGGTATTTTAATACCCCACTTTCACCAATGGACAGATGATCCAAAAGGAAAATAAATAAGGAAACACAAGCTTTACATGACACATTAAACAAGATGGACTTAATTGAAATTTATAGGACATTCCATCCAAAAAAAAAAAAAACAGAATACACTTTCTTCTCAAGGGTTCATGGAACATTCTTCGGGATAGATCATATAGTGGGTCACAAATCAAGCCTTTGTAAATTTAAGAAAATTGAAAATGTATTAAGTATCTTTTCCAAACACAATTCTGAGACCAGATAATAATTACAGGTAAACAATTGTTAAAAATACAAACACATGGAGGCCAAACAATATGCTACTAAATAACCAAGAGATCACTGAAGAAATAAAAGAGGAAATCAAAAAATACGTGGAAACAAATGGCAGTGAAAACGCGACCACCCAAAACCTATGGGATGCAGGAAAAGCAGTTCTTATAGGGAAGTTTATAGCAATACAATCCTACCTCAAGAAACAAGAAACATCTCAAATAAACAACCTAAACCTACACCTAAAGCAATTAAGGAACAAAGAAAAAAAAAAGAAACCCAAAGTTAGCAGAAGGAAAGAAACCATAAAGATCAGATCAGAACTAAATTGAAAAGAAATGAAGGCAACAATAACAAAGATCAATAAAACTAAAAGCTGGTTCTTTGAGAAGATAAACAAAATTGAAAAACCATTAACCAGACTCATCAAGAAAAAAAGGGAAAAGACTCAAATCAATAGAATTAGAAATGAAAAAGGAGAAATAACAACTGACACTACAGAAATACAAAGGATCATGAGAGATTACTACAAGCACCTATATGCCAATAAAATGGACAACCTGGAAGAAATGGACAAATTCTTAGAAAAGCACAACCTTCTGAGACTGAAACTGGAAGAAGTAGAAAATATAAACAGACCCAAGAAGAGCACTGAAATTGAAACTGTAATTAAAAATCTTCCAACAAACAAAATGCCAGGACAAGATGACTTCACAGGCGAATTCTATCAAACATTTAGAGAAGAGCTAACACCTATCCTTCTCAAACTCTTCCAAAATATAGCAGAGGGAGGAACACTCCCAAACTCATTCTACAAGGCCACCATCACTCTGATACCAAAACCAGACAAAGATGTCAAAAGAAAAACTACAGGCCTCTGATGAACATAGATGCAAAAATCCTCACAAAATACTAGCAAACAGAATCCAACAGCACATTAAAAGGATCATACAACATGATCAAGTGGGGTTTATCCCAGGAATGCAAGGATTCTTCAATATATGCAAATCAATCAATGTGAGACACCATATTAAAAAATTGAAGAATAAAAACCATATGATCTTCTCAATAGATGCAGGAAAACCTTTTGACAAAATTCAACACCCATTTATGATAAAAACTCTCCAGAAAGTAGGCATAGAGGGAACCTACTAGAATATAATAAAGGCCATATATGACAAACCCACAGCCAACATCGTTCTCAATGGTGAAAAATTGAAACCATTTCCTCTAAGATCAGGAACAGGACAAGGTTGCCCACTCTCACCACTATTATTCAACATAGTTTTGGAAGTTTTAGCCACAGCAATCAGAGAAGAAAAAGAAATAAAAGGAATCCAAATCAGAAAAGAAGAAGTAAAGCTGTCACTGTTTGCAGATGACATGATACTGTATATAGATAATCCTAAACATGCTACCAGAAAACTACTAGTGCTTATCAGTGAATTTGGTAGAGTAACAGGATACAAAATTAATGCACAGAAATCTCTTGCATTCCTATACACTAATGATGAAAAAACTGAAAGTGAAATTAAGGATACATTCCCATTTACCATTGCAACAAAAAGAATAAAATACCTAGGAATAAACCTACCTAAGGAGACAAAAGACATGTATGCAGAAAACTATAAGACACTGATGAAAGAAATTAAAGATGATACAAACAGATGGAGAGATATACCATGTTCTTGGATTGGAAGCATCAACATTGTGGAAATGACTATACTACCCAAAGCAGTCTACAGATTCAATGCAATCCCTATCACACTACCAATGACATTTTTTACAGAACTAGAATAAAAAAATTTCACAATTTGTATGGAAACACCTAAGACCCCGAAGACCCAAAGCAATCTTGAGAAAGAAAAATGGAGCTGGAGGAATCAGGCTCCCGGTCTTCAGACTATAATACAGAGCTACTGTAATCAAGACAGCATAGTACAGGCACAACACAGAAATATAGATTCACGGAACAAGATAGAAAGCCCAGAGACAAACGCACGCACATAAGATCACCTTGTCTTTCATAAAGGAGGCAAGAGTATACAATGGAGAAAAGACAGCCTCTTCAATAAATTGTGCTTGGAAAACTTGACAGCTACATGTAAAAGAATGAAATTAGAACACTGCCTAACACCATACACAAAAATAAACTCAAAATGGATTAAGGACCTAAATGTAAGGCCAGACACTATAAACCTCTTAGAGGAAAACATAGGCAGAACACACTATGACATAAATCACAGCAAGATCCTTTTGACCCACCTCCTAGAGAAATAGAAATAAAAACAAAAATAAACAAATGGGACCTAATGAAACTTAAAAGCTTTTGCACAGTGAAAGAAACCTTGAACAAGACGAAAATACAACCCTCAGCAAGGGAGAGAATATTTGCAAACCAGGCAACTTAGGAAGGATTAATCTCCATAATATACAAGCAGCTCATGCAGCTCAATATCAAAAATACAAAAAACCCAATCCAAAAATGGGCAGAAGACCTAGATAGACATTTCTCCAAAGAAGATATACAGATTGCCAACAACCACATGAAAAGATGCTCAACATTGCTAATCATTAGAGAAATCCAAATCAAAACTGCAATGAGGTATCACCTCACACTGGTCAGAATGGCCATCATCAAAATATCTACAAACACTAAATGCTGGAGAGGGTGTGGAGAAAAGGGAACCCTCTTGCACTGTTGGTGGGTATGTAAACTGATACAGCCACTGTGGAGAACAGTATGGAGGTTCCTTAAAATCTAAAAATAGAACTACCATATGACCCAGCAATCCCACTACTGGGCATATACCCTGAGAAAACCATAATTCAGAAAGAGTCATGTAGCATAATGTTCATTTCAGCACTATTTACAATAGCCAGGACACAGAAGCAACCTAAGTGTCCATCGACAGATGAATGGATAAAGAAGATGTGGCACATATATACAATTGAATATTACTCAGCCATAAAAAGAAACGAAATTGAGGTCTTTGAAGTGAGGTAGATGGACCTAGAGTCTGTCATACAGAGTGAAGTAAGTCAGAAAGAGAAAAACAAATTACTTATGCTAACACATATATATGGAATCTAAAAAAATATACATGGTTCTGAAGAACCTAGTGTCAGGACAGGAATAAAGACACAGATGTAGAGAATGGACTTGAGGACACGGGGAGGGGGAAGGGTAAGCTGGGACAAAGTGAGAGAGTGTCATGGACTTATATATTCTACCAACTGTAAAATAGATAGAAGCAGCCGCATAGCACAGGGAGATCAGGTCAGTGCTTTTTGATCACCTAAAGTGGTGGGATAGGGAGAGTGGGATGGAGATGCAAGAGAGAGGAGATATGGGGATATATTTATATGTATAGCTGATTCACTTTGTTATAAAGCAGAAACTAACACACCATTGTAAAGCAATTATACTCCAATAAAGATGTTAAAAAAAAGTTTTTATATGCCTGTGTGTGTGTATATATATGTGTGTATATATATGCATATATATAAATACACATATATATATCAATAATTACTTTAAGTGCAAATGGATTGAATTCAGAAGTCAAATGTCACACAGTGGCTAGATGGATAAAATACCATGACCCAACTATATGCTGCCTACAGGAGACTGATTTCAGCTTTATCACCACACATAGGCTCAAAATGAAGTTATAGGATAAGATATGCAGGTGGAAGCCACATGAAAGCAGCTTTCACCAAACTTATACAAGACAAAGACTTTAAGCCCAAAATGGCAGCAAGTTACAAAGAATATCATTATATAATGATAAAGTGGTCAATATATTATCAGGAACATATAAAAATCATAAATATATATGCAGCCTATAGTGAAGACCCAAATTGCACTAAGCAAATACTAAGTCTGAAGGGAAAATTAGAAAACAATACAGTAATAAGAGGGGAAATCAATACCTCACCTTCAGGAATAGATCAGCCAGACAGTAAATCTACAAGGAAATGTTCCACCTGAATCATAAAGTAGACAAATTGGACCTTACAGGCACATATAGAACATTCTTTCTAACAGCAGAAGAATATACTTTCTTCTCAAGTGCACATGGAACATTCTATGGAATGGATCATATAATAAGACAAAACAGTTCTTAGTAAACTTAAGAAGATCAACATACCAATTTTCTTTTATAAACAGAATGGTATGAAACTAGAAATCAATAACAGGAGCAAAGCTGAAAAATCTACACATATGTGAAAACTAAACAACATATGTCTGAACAACCAATGGGTTGAATAAGAACTTAAATAGAAATTTTTTTAAAAAAATTCAAAACAAATGATATTTGAAAAACAACGTAACCAATTTTGTGGAATGCTGCAAAAGCAGTTCTGAAAGGAAAGATATATGTTCCAATGTATGCATATATTAAGCATTTAGAAAGATCTCAAATAAACAATCGAACTTTAAACCTCAAGGAAGTAGAAAAAGAAAAATAAATTAAGCCCAAAGTTAGCAGAGGAAGGAAATAATAAAGATCAGAGTGGAAATAAATTGAGAAGTCAGAAAAAAATAGAAAAGATTGACAAAACTAAGAAGTTTTTGAAAAGATAAACAAAATCGAGAAACATTTGGCTAGACTACCAAGAAAAATGAGCAGACTCAAATAAAATCTGAATTTAAAAAGGAGACATTACAACTGATACTACAGAAATGCATAGGGTCATAAGAGACTACTATGAACAATTATATGTCAACAAATTAGATAACTTAGTAGAAATGAATATATTCATAGAAACAAAGAACCTCCAAAACTGAATCAGGAAGAAAAAGAAAAGCAAAAAAGACAAATAATTACTAAATGTATTGAATCAGTAATCAAAAACCTCAACACAGAAAACCTCAGGAGAAGACAGCTTCACTGATGAACTCAACCAAACACTTAAAGAAAAATTAAGGCCAATCTTTTTCAAACTCTTCTGAAAAAATAAATAGGAGAGAACACATTCAAACTAATTATTTGAGGCCAGAATTACTCTTCTACCAAAGCCAGATAAGAAAGAAAACTATAGACCAATATAACTGATGGGTATCGATGCAAAAATTCTCAACAAAATATTGGCAAACTGAATTTAAAAACACATTAAAAGGGCCATGACCAAATGTGATTTATCCCTGGGGTACAAGAATGGTTCAACAAATGCAAATCAATAAATGTGATGCATCATATTGATAGAATGAAAGATAAAATCACATGATCATCTCAATAGATGCAGAAAAAGCATTTGACAAATGCATCATCCTTTCATGATAAAGACACTCAACAAATTGATTATAGAATGAAAAAGTCTCAACATTACAAAGGCCAAATACCAGAAACCCACAGGTAACATTATACTCAATGGTGAAAAATTGAAAGCTTTTCCTCTAAGATCAGGAGCAAGACAAGGATGCACACTGTCAACACTGTTATTCATGTAGTACTGGAAGACCCAGCTACAGCAATTAGGTAAGACAAAGAAACAAAAGGCATCTAAATAGGAAAGAAAGAATTAGAATTGTCTGTATTTGCAGAAGATTCAATTTATTATAGAAAATTACAAAGCCTCAAAGGAAAAAATGTTTTAATTACTAAAGGAATTCAGTAACGTTGCAACATATAAAATCAACCTATGGAAATCAGCTGCATTTCTATGCAATAACAATAAAACATGAGAAAGAAATAAAGAAAACTATCCCAGGGGGCTTGAAATGCTGAAATAGGAAGATCCTGAGCTCACATCCTCTCACAGACACACCAAATCTACAACTACATATAAAAAAATATCTTGGAGAATGACCAGAAGACTAGTAGATCAGAGTTTTTACAGCTAAGGATATATTAAAAAGGCCACATTGAAATGATTAAGAGCACAGAGATGAGGTCTAGTCAGAGCCCAAACCCTGGTGCAGCAACAAAAGCAGGAGGGATAACACAACCATGAAGACTGCCCCTGAGGAGAAAGATGTCCAAACTTCAGGGGATCTGCATTGGGAAGTTGAGCCATTGGGATCTGCACTGTGGACTTGCACCAGGAAGATGAACCTTGTCAGATTTTGAAAACCAGTCCCAAGGTCCTGTACTGGGAAGATGAGCAGGGACTTGGTGGAACTTTTTCTGGGGATGGAAATGCTGGTGGGTGCAATTTTTTTTTTTTTTACTCTCCTTTCCCATAGATGGCCTGGCACTGGCAGGTGCCATTTCTGTCACTCTCCATCTACATAGTTAATAACGTGCACTGGCATTCCCTTGCAGACCAGCTCTGCCCACTCTCACTTGCCTCTCTGAAGCAGCAGTTCCCCACACCACCTGATGGGCTGCCTCACCTGGCACCAGCAGCAACTCCAACCAGCTACTGCCCTTAAACACCTGATGGGCCACCTAGGATGGCACCACTGATCTTCCAAAGATGCTACTGCCCCATCCTACCTGATGCTCAGCCCCAGCCTGCACCAGCATCCTTCCAAAGTGGTTCTTACAACCTTGCCCCCCAGTGCACCAGAAACAGTTATGGCCACATCTTGTGGCCAGCCAGTTTGGGGTCCAACACTGCCCATCAGTATGCCACAGCACTCGAGGTCCAACCACAACAGGAGGGCACACACAGCCCACACAGTGGATATCCCTGGAGCACCTAGCTCTGGTGACCAGGGAGGTTGTGCCACTGAGCCCCAAATGACACCTTCAACATAAGGACACTCTTTCAAGACCATAAGTTATAGCTGATCTATATAATACATACAAACAAACACAGAACTAGACAAAATGAGGAGACAGAGGAATACCTTCCAAACAAAACAAACAAACAAAACCTAAGACAAAAAACTAAAGAAAAAGGAGGTAAGCAATTTACCAAATAAAGAGTTCAAAGAAATAGTCATAAAGACGGTTACCAAACTCAGGAGAGAAATGGATTAATTCAGTGAGAACTTTTAAAAAAGAGAAAGTATTAAAAAGAAAGAATCAGAACTGAAGAACGCAATAACTAAAATGAAAAATATGAAAGAATCAACAACAGATAGAGGATGCAGAAGAATGGATCAGTGATCTCAAAGAGAGGACAGTGGAAATCACCCCACTGGAAAAGAAAAAAAAATTGTTTTGAAAGGAGTATTACTTAAGGGACCTCTGAGATAACATCAAGCATACTAATCTTCACATTATAGGGGCCCCAGAAGGAGAAGAGAGAGAAAGAGACAGAAAACAAGCACCAATGGAGAAATACAAAGGATCATGAGTTTGCCACAAACAATTATAAGCCAACAAATTGAACAACCTATAAGAAATGGATAAATTCCTAGAAACATACAAACTTCTAAGACTGAATCAGGAAGAAAAAGAAAATCTGAACAGACAAATCACTAATAAGGAAATTGAATTAGTAATTTAAAAAATCCCAATGAACAGAAGTCCAAGATCAGATGGACGACCTCACAGGAGAATTCTACCAAACATTTAAAGAAGAGTTAACACCTATCCTTCTTAAACTATTCCCAAAAATTGAACAGGAAGGAATACTTTCAAACTCATTCTACAAGGCCACCATTACGCTGAAACCAAAACCAGATAAGAATGTCACAAAAAATTACAGGTCAATATCCCTGATGAACAAAGATACAAAAGTCCTCAACAAATTGTTAGGAAATCAAATTCAACCATGAATTCAAAGGATCATACACCATGGTCAAGTGGGATTTATTCTAGGGATTCAAGCATGGTTTACCATCTGCAAATCACTCTCTGTGATACACCCCATTAACAAAATTAAGGATAAAAATCATATGCTCATCTCAATAGGTGCAGAAAAAGCATTTGAAAAAATTCAACATCCTTTTATGATAAAAAATCTCAAAAAATGGTTATAGAAGGAATGTATCTTAACATAATAAAAGCCATATATGGCAAACCCACAGCTAATATAATAATGGTGAAATGCTGGAAGCCTTTCCTCTAAGATCAGGAACAAGACAAGGATGCCCACTCTTGACACTTTTATTCATCATAGTGTTGGAAGTCCTAGCCACAACAGTCAGGCAAAAAAAAAAAAGAGAGATAAAAGTGATCCAAATTAGAAAGGAAAAAGTAAAACTGTCATTATTTGCAGATGACATGGTACTATATATAGAAAACCCTAAAGATTTCACCAAAAACAAAATGAGAAGTAAAAAATGAATTGGTGAAGTTGCAAGATACAAAATCATTATACAGAAATCTGTTGTATTTCTATATACTAATAATGAACTATCAGAAAGAGAAATTAAGAAAACAATTCCATTTACAATTGCATGAAAATGAATAAAACACCTAGGAATAAATGTAACCAAGGAGGTAAAAAATCCATACTCTGAAAACCCTAAGACACTGATGAGTGAAACTGAAGATAGCACAAATAAGTGGGAAGATATACTCATGTATTGGAGGAATTAATACTATTAAAATGTCTGTAGTACCCAAAGAAATGTACAGATTCAATGCAATTTCTGCAAAATATAATGGCAATTTTCATGGAACTGGAAAAAGTAATCATAAAATAGGTATTAAAACACAAAAGTCCCTGAATAGCCTAAACAATCTTGAAAAAGAACATGTCATTCTCCCTGATTTCAAACTGTACTACAAAGCTGTAGTATTTGAAACAGTATGGCACAAAACACATAGATCAATGGACCAGAATAGAGAATGCAGGAATAAGCCCATCCTTATATGGTCATTCAATTTACAACAAAGGACCCAAGAATATACAGTGAGGAAATATAGTCTCTAAACTAAATAGTGTTGGGAAAACTGAACAGCTACATGCAAAAGAATAAAACTGGAACAATTCTTACACCGTATATAAAAATAAGCTCAAAAGGGATTAAAGACTTAAGTGTAAGACTGTAACCATAAAACACGTAGAAGAAAACATAGCCAGTATGCTTTTTGACGTCAGTCTTAACAATATTCTTTTGGATCTGTCTTCTCAGTCAAGGGAAACAAAAGCAAAAATAAGCAAATGAGATCACATCAAACTAAAAAGTTTTTGCACAGCAAAGGAAACTATCAACAAAACAAAAAGGCAACCTAACTAGTGGGAGAAGGTATTTGCAATTGATATATCCAATAAGGAGTCAATTTCCAAAATATATAAAGAACTCATAAAACTCAATATCAAAAAACAAACAAAAAAATTCTGATTTAAAATGCACAGAGGAACTGAACAGACATTTTTCCAAGGAAGAATTACAGATGGCCAACAGACACATGAAAAGATGCTCAACATCACTAATCATCAGGCAAATGCAAATCACAACTACAATGAGATATCATCCCATACCGATCACAGTGGCTATTATGAAATAGACAACAAAAAACAAGTTTTGGCCAGGATGTGAATAAAAGTGAAGGCTCATGCAGTGTTGGTGGAAATGTAAATTGGTGCAGCCATTATTGAAAACAGTATGGAGGTTCCTCAAAAACTTAAAAATAGAACTACCATATAATCCAGCAATTCCACTTCTGGGTATTTATCAAAAGAAAATTAAAACACTGATTGAAAGATATATAAATTCATATGTTTATTGGCAGCATCACTTACCACAGCCAAGATATGGAAGCAACCTAAGTGTTCATCAGTAGGTGAATAAATAATGAAGATGTGGTATGTGTGTATGTGTTTGTATATCTATCTATCTATCTACCTATCTATCTATCTATCTATCTATCTCTATATATCTATACATATATAACAATATTACTTGGCAATTAAAATGAATGAGACATTGTCATTTATGACAACATAGATGGACCTAGAGGAAATAAGTGAAATAAGCCATATAAGTCAGACAGAGAAAGACAAATATTATATAATTTTACTCATATGTGGAATCTAAGAATCCAAACAAACAGAAACAGACTCATAGATACAGAGAACAAATTTATGTTCATCAGAGGGGAGGGATGGGGGGTTGAGTGAAATGGGTGAGAGGGATTAAGAGGCACAAACTTCCAGTTATAAAATTAATAAGTTGTGGTGATGTAATGCACAGCATAGGGAATATAATCAATAATATTGCAATATTTTCTTTCACCAGACTAATTTAATATTGTATGTCAATTATACTTTCAGTAAAAATGATTTTTAAAAACTTTATACAAAGCTACAGTAATCAATCAGTGTCAATCAATTGGTGTCAAGGATAAACACAGAGACCAATGGGATAAGATTGAAGTCTAGAAAAATGAGCAGTAACAAGTAAGTAACAAGTAACAAATGAACAATAACAAGTGTTGGAGAGAGTATGGGGAAATTGGAGCCCTCATACATTGGTGACGGAAATGTAAAATGGTACAGCTGCTGTGGAAAATAGTTTGTCAGAGAACGACAAATAGTGTATGATCTTATTTGTATAATGTAAAAAACCAAAACTCTTAGAAACAGAGTAGATTGGTGGTTGTCAGGATATGGGGTATGGGGGAAATGAGGTGAGGTTTGTCAAAGGGTACAGACTTCCAGTTAGAAGATGAATACGTTCTAGGGATCTAATGTATAGCATGGTGATTGTAGTTTATAATACTATATTATATACTTGAAAGTTGCTAAGAGAAAGTTGCTAAGAGAGAACATCTTAAATGTTCTCACAACAAAAAAGAAATGGTCATTACGTGATGTGACAGAGATAATAGCTAGTGCTAAGGTGGTAATCATTTTGAAATATAAGGGTATAAAACCAATACGTTGTACACCTCATAATAAAGCTAGTGAAAAAGAGGATGCCAAAACAAAATATGGACTGGGAGAAAATATATGCAAACCATATTTACAGAATATAGAAAGCTCTCTGAAAACTCAACAGTAAAATATTAAACAAACAGTCCAATTAGAAACTGGACAAAAGACATAAAAAGACATTTCATCATAGAAGACATACAGTTATCAAATAAGAATATGAAAAGATTTTTAATATTGTTAGCTATTGAGGAAATGCAAATTAAGACTATGATTAGGCATCCCGATACACCTATTAGAACAGCCAAAATTCAAAATATTGACAATACCAAATGCTGAGGAAGATATGGGGAAACTACATCTCTTGTAAATTTCTGGTGGGAATGTAAAATTGTACAGTCACTCTGGAAATTAGTTTATCAGTTTCTTTAAAGTAAATATATACTTACGCTATGACCCAGCAATTGTACTCCTTGGCATTTACCCCAGAGAAATGAAAACTTATGTCCACAAAAAGCCTGTATAAGTGTGTCCATAGCAGCTTTATTTGTAATAGCCCCAAACTGGTATCAACCCAGTTAATTTTGTGTAGGGAGTGGACTAGTTTCATTATTTTGCATGTGGCTGCCCAGTTTTCACAACATGATTTATTGAAAAGACAACACTTGCCCAATTGTATATTTACCTCCTTTATTGTAAATTAATTGACCATATAAGGGTGGGCTTATTTATGGGTTCTCTATTTTGTTCCATTTGTCTATGTGACTATTTTTCTGCAAATATCATACTGTTTTGACTACTATAGCTTTGTAATATAGTTTGAAATCAGGGAAAGTGATTCCTTAAGGTTTGTTCTTCTCAAGATGGCTTTAGCTATTCAGGGTCTTTTGTGGTTCTATACAATGTTAAAATTGTTTGTTCTATTTCTGTTAAAAATACTGTTGGAATTTTGATAGGGATTGCATTCAATTTGTATATTGCTTTGGGTAAAATAGAAATTTTAACAATATTAATTCTTCCAATCCAAGAGCACAGAATATCTTTCCATTTATTTGTGTCTTCAATTTCTTTCATTCATGACATAGATTTCAGTGTACAGGTCTTTCCCCTCCTTGGTTAACTTTATTCCTAGGTATTTTATTCTTTTTTATACGATTGTAATTGTATTTTTTTCTTAATTTCTCCTTCTGATATTTTGTTGTTAGTGTATAGAAATGCAGCTAATTTTTGTACATTGGTTTAGTACCCTGCCACTTTCCTGAATTTGTTGATTATTCTAAGTTTTGGTGGAACTTTTTGGGATTTCTCTATATAGAACCATGTCATCTGCAAATAGTGACAATTTTACATCTTCCTTTCCAACTTGATGCCTTTTTTTCTTACCTAATTGCTATAGCAAGGACTTCCAATACTATGTAGAATAACAGTGGGAAGAGAGGACATCCTTGTGTTGTTCCTGATCTTGGAGGAACAGTTACAGCTTTTCACCATCGAGTATGATGTTAGCTATGGGCTAGTCATATGTGGCTTTTATAATGTTAAGGTACATTCCCTCTATACCCACTTTGTTGATAATTTTTATCATAAATGAATGTTGAATTTTGTCAAATTATTTTACTGCACCTATTGAGATGATCATATGATTTTTATCATTCATTTTGTTAATGTGGTGTATCACATTGATTGATTGACATATGTTGAAACATCATTGCATCCGTGGAATAAATCAACATTGATTATGGTGTATGATCCTTTGAATGTATGGTTTAATGTGGTTAGCTAATATTTTGTTGAGTATTTTTGCATCTATATTCATCAGAGATATTAGCCTGTAATTTTATTTTTTTGGTGTGTGACACCACACAAAAAAAAACAGATACCTTGTCTGGTTTAGGTATCAGGGGAATGCTGACCTCATAATAATGAGTTTGAAAGTGTTCCCTCCTCTTCATTTTTGAAGACTTTGAGACTTTACACGTTTGGTAGAAAACACCAGTGAAGTCATCTGGTCCTGGACTTCTGTTTGCTGGGAGGCTTTTCATTACTGATTCAATCTCCTTATAAATCAGTATATTTATATTCTATTTCTTCCTGATTCAGTCACGAAGATTATGTTTCTAAGAATGTATCCATTTCTTCTAGGTTGTCCAGTTTGTTGACTTACAGCTGTTCATAATATTCTCTTATAATGTTTTGTATTTCTGTGATATCCATTGTAATTTCTCCTCTTTTCTGGTCTTATTTATCTGAGCCTTCTATCTTTTTTCTTAGTAAGTCTACCTAAAGAGTTATCTATTTTGTTTAGCTTTTCAAAAAACAGTTCATAGTTTTACTGATCTTTTCTATTCTCTTTTTAGGCTCTATTTCATTTATATCAGCTCTAATTTTTATTATTTCCTTCCTCCACTAACTTTGGACTTCATTTGTTCTTTTTTTTTCTCAAGTTCTTTAGGTCTAAAGTTAGATTATTTATTTGAGATTTTTCTTGTTTCTTGGGGTAGTCCTGTATTTCTACAAACTTCCCTCTAAGAACTGCTTTTGCTGCATCTAACAGATTTTGGTATATCATATGACCATTTTCATTTGTCTCTGGATACCTTTAGATTTCTCCTTTTTGCTACATTGTTCAGGCATGTTGTTAATCTCCACATATTGGTGATTTTTTAGGCTTTTTTTCATATAATTGATTTCTAGTTCTATGCCACAGTTGTCCCAAACGATGCATGATATGATTTCAGTCTTCTTGGGTTAATTAAGACTTGTTTGGTGGCACAACGTGTGATATAACCTGGAGAATGTTCACTGTGTATGAGAATAATGTGTATTCTACTGCTTTAGATAGAATGTTCTGTATATAACTATTAATTCAATCCATTCTAATGTGTCATTTAAGGCTGATGTTTACTTAATGATTTTCTGTCTGGATCCTTTATCCATTGATGTAAGTGAGATGTTAAAGTCACCTTCTATTAATATATCAATGTCAAATTCTCCCTTTAGGTCAGTTAATATTTGCTTTATATACTGTGGTGTTCCTATGTTGGGTGCGTATATATTTTAAAATGTTGTGTCTTCTTCTTTGACTTACTCCTTTATCATTATGTAATGCCCTTTTGGTCTTTTACTACGTCCTTGTTTAAAGTCTATTTTGTCTGATATGAGTATACCTACATCACCTTTCTTTTCATTTCCAATGGCATGATATATCTTTTTGCATCCCATCACTTTTTTTAAATTTTATTAATTTAATTTTATTCGATTTTTTATTTTTGAGTGTGTGTGTTAGTTTCTGCTTTATAACAAAGTGAAACAGCTATACATATACATACATCCCCATATCTCTTCACTCTTGTGTCTCCCTCACACCCTCCCTATCCCACACCTACAGGTGGTCACAAAGCACCAAGCTGATCTCCCTGTGCTATGTGGCTGCTTCCCACTAGCTATCTATTTTACATTTGATAGTGTATATATGTACATAACATTCTCTCACTTCATCCCAGCTTACCCATCCCCCTGCCTGTGTCCTCAAGTCCATTCTCTACATCTGTGTCTTTATTCCTGTCCTGCCCCTAGGCTCTTCAGAACAATTTTTTTCTTTTAGATTCCATATATATATGTTAGCATGAGATATTTGTTTTTCTTTTTCTGACTTAATTCACGCTGTATGACACACACTAGGTCCATCCACCTCATTACAAATAACTCAATTTCATTTATTTTTATGGCTGAGTAATATTCCATTGTATATATGTGCCACATCTTCTTTATCCATTCATCTGTCGATTGACACATAGGTTACTTCCATGTCCTGACTATTGTAAATAGAGTTTCAATTAACATTGTGGTACATGATTCTCTCTGAATTATGGTTTTCTCAGGGTACATGTCGAGTAGTTGTATTGCTGGGTCGTATGGTAGTTCTATTTTTACTTTTTATTAGGAACATCCATACTGTTCTCCATAGTGTCTGTATCAATTTACATTCCCACCAACAGTGCAAGAGGGGTCCCATTTATGCACACCCTCTCCAGCATTTATTGTTTCTAGGTTTTTGATGATGGCCTTTCTGACTGGTGTGTGGTGATACCTCATTGTAGTTTTGATTTGAATTTCTCTAATGATTAGTGATGTTGAGCATCTTTTCATGTGTTGGTTGGCAATCTCTATATCTTCTTTCTAGAAATGTCTATTTAGGTGTTCTGCCCATTTTTGGATTGGGTTTTTTGTTTTTTTTTGATATTGAGCTGCTTGAGCTGCTTGTAAATTTTGGAGATGAATCCTTTGTCAGTGGCTTCATTTGCAAGTATTTTCTCCCATTCAGAGGGTTGTCTTTTCATCTTGTTTATGCTTTCCTTTGCTGTGCAAAAGCTTTTGAGTTTCATTAGGTCCCATTTGTTTATTTGTGTTTTTATTTCCATTTCTCTAGGAGGTGGGTCAAAAAGGATCTTGCTGTGATTTGTGTCATAGAGTGTTCTGCCTATGTTTTCCTCTAAGAGTTTTATAGTGTCTGGCCTTACATTTAGGTCTTTAATCCATTCTGAGTTTATTTTTGTGTATGGTGTTAGGGAGTGTTCTAATTTCATTCTTTTACATGTAGCTGTCCAGTTTTCTCAGCACCACTTATTGAAGAGGCTGTCTTTTCTCCCTTGTATATTCTTGCCTCCTTTATCAAAAATAAAGTGACCATATGTGCTTGGGTTTATCTCTGGGCTTTCTATCCTGTTCCATTGATCTATATTTCTGGTTTTGTGCCAGTACCATACTGTTTTGTTTACTGTAGCTTTGTAGTGTAGTCTGAAGTCAGCGAGCCTGATTCCTCCATCTCCGTTTTTCTTCCTCAAGATGGATTTGGCTATTCAGGGTCTTTTGTGTTTCCATACAGCTTGTGAAATCTTTTGTTCTAGTTCTGTGAAAAATGCCATTGGTAGTTTGATAGGGATCGCATTGAATCTGTAGATTGCTTTGGGTAGTAGAGTCATTTTTACAAGGTTGATTCTTCCAATCCAAGAACATGGTAAATCTCTCCATCTGTTTGTATCATCTTTAATTTCTTTCATCAATGTCATACAGTTTCTGCATACAGGTCTTTTGTCTCCTTTTGTAGGTTTATTCCTAGGTATTTTATTCTTTATGTTGCATTGGTAAATGGGAGTGTTTCCTTAATTTCTCTTACAGATTTTTCATCATTAGTGTATAGGAATGCAAGAGATTTCTGTGTATTAATGTTGTATCCTGCTACTTTACCAAATTCATTGATTAGCTCTTGTAGTTTTCTGATAGTGTCTTTAGGATTCTCTATGTATAGTACCATGTCATCTGCAAACACTGACAGATTTACTTCTTCTTTTCTGATTTGGATTCCTTTTATTTCTTTTTCTTCTCTGATTGCTGTGGTTAAAACTTCCAAAACTATGTTGGATAATAGTGGTGAGAGTGGAACAACCTTGTCTTGTTTCTTTTCTTAGTGGAAATGGTATCAGTTTTTCACCATTGAGAACGATGTTGGCTGTGGGTTTGTCATACAGGGCCTTTATTATGTCGAGGAAAGTTCCCTCTATGCCTACTTTCTGGAGGTTTTTTATCATAAATTGGTGTTGAATATTGTTGAAAGCTTTCTCTACATCCATTGAAATGATCATATGGTTTTTCTCCGTCAATTTGTTAATATGGTCCATTACATTGATTGATTTGCGTATATTGAAGAATCCTTGCATTTCTGGGATAAACCCCACTTGATCATGGTGTATGATCGTTTAATGTGCTGTTGGATTCTGTTTGCTAGTATTTTGTTGAGGATTTTTGCATCTATGCTCATCAATCATAGTGGCCTGTAGTTTTCTTTCTTTGTGACATCTTTGTCTGGTTTTGGTATCGGGGTGATGGTGGCCTCGTAGAATGAGTTTGGGAGTGTTCCTCCCTTGTTATATTCTGCAGGAGTTTGAGAAAGATAGGTGTTAGCTCTTCTCTAAATGTTTGATAGAATTCGCCTGTGAAGCCATCTGGTCCTGGGCTTTTGTGTGTTGGAAGATTTTTAATCACAATCTCAATTTCAGTGTTTGTGATTGGTCATTTTATATTTTCTATTTCTTCCTTGTTCAGTCTCAGAAGGTTTTATTTGTCTAAGAATTTATCCATTTCTTCCAGGTTGTCCATTTTATTGACATCTAATTGCTTGCAGTAATCTCTCATGATCCTTTGAATTTCTGCAGTGTCATCTGTTCTCCTTTTTCATTTCTAATTCTACTGATTTGAATCTTCTCCCTTTTTTTCTTGATGAGTCTGGCTAATGGCTTATCAATTTTGTTTATCTACTCAAGGAACCAGCTTTAAGTTTTATTGATCTCTGCTATCATTTCCTTCATTTCTCTTTCATTTATTTCTGATCTGACTTTATGATATCTTTCCTTCTGCTAACTTTGAGGTTCTTTTGTTCTTCTTTCTCTAATTGCTTCAGGTGTAAGGTTAGGTTGTTTATTTGAGATGTTTCTCTTTTCTTGAGGTAGGTTTGTATTGCTATAAACTTCCCTCTTAGAACTGCTTTTGCTACATCCCATAAGTTTGGGTTGTCGTTTTTTCATTGTCATTTTTTTCCAGGTATTTTTTGACTTCCACTTTGATTTCCTCAGTGATCTCTTGGTTTTTAGTAGTGTATTGTTTAGCCTCCATATGTTTGTATTTTTTAAAGATTTTTTCATGTAATTGATATGTAGTCGCATAACATTGTGGTTTGGAGAGATATTTGATATGAGTTAGATTTTCCTAAATTTACCAAGGTTTGATTTTTGACGCAAGATATGATCTATCATAGAGAATGTTCCATGAGCCCTTGAGAGGAAAGTGTATTCTGTTTTTTTTGGATGGAATGTCCTATAAATATCAATTAAGTTCATCTTGTTTAATGTGTCATTTAAAGCTTGTGTTTCCCTATTTATTTTCATTTTGGATGATCTGTCCATTGGTGAAAGTGGGGTGTTAAAATCCTCTTCTATGATTGTGTTACTGTCGATTTCCCCTTTTACGGATGTTAACATTTGCCTTATACATTGAGGTGCTCCTATGTTGGGTGCATAAATATTTACAAATATTATATCTTCTTCTTGGATTGATCCCTTGATCATTGTGTAATGTCCTTCTTTGTCTCTTGTAATAGTCTTTATTTATTTATTTTTTTAAAACATCTTTATTGAAGTATAATTGCTTTACAATGGTGTGTTAGCTTCTGCTTTATAACAAAGTGAATCAGTTATACATATACATATGTTCCCATATCTCTTCCCTCTTGCATCTCCCTCCCTCCCACCCTCCCTATCCCACCCCTCTAGGTGGTCACAAAGCACCGAGCTGATCTCCCTGTGCTATGCGGCTGCTTCCCACTAGCTATCTATTTTACATTTGGTAGTGTATATATGTCCATGACACTCTCTCACCCTGTCACATCTCACCCCTCCCCCTCCCCATATCCTCAAGTCCATTCTCTAGTAGGTCTGTGTCTTTATTCCCGTCTTGCCACTAGGTTCTTCATGACCTTTTTTTTTTCCCTTAGATTGCATATATATGTGTTAGCATACTGTATTTCTTTTTCTCTTTCTGACTTACTTCACTCTGTATGACAGACTCTAACTCCATCCACCTCATCACAAACACCTCCATTTCATTTCTTTTTATGGCTGAGTAATATTCCATTGTATATATGTGCCACATCTTCTTTATCCATTCATCCGATGATGGACACGTAGGTTGCTTCCATGTCCTGGCTATCGTAAACAGAGCTGCAATGAATATTTTGGTACATGACTCTTTCTGAATTATGGTTTTCTCAGGGTATATGCCCACTAGTGGGATTGCTGGGTCGTATGGTAGTTCTATTTTTAGTTTTTTAAGGAACCTCCATACTGTTCTCCATAGTGGCTGTATCAATTTACATTCCCACCAACAGTGCAAGAGTGTTCCCTTTTCTCCACACCCTCTCCAGCATTTATTGTTTCTAGATTTTTTGATGATGGCCATTCTGATTGGTGTGAGATGATACCTCATTGTAGTTTTGATTTGCATTTCTCTAATGATTAGTGATGTTGAGCATTCTTTCATGTGTCTGTTGGCAATCTGTATATCTTCTTTGGAGAAATGTCTATTTAGGTCTTCTGCCCATTTTTGGATTGGGTTGTTTGTTTTTTGTTATTGAGCTGCATGAGCTGCCTGTAAATCTTGGAGTTTAATCCTTTGTCAGTTGCTTCATTTGCAAATATTTTCTCCCATTCTGAGGGTTGTCTTTTGGTCTTGTTTATGGTTTCCTTTGCTGTGCAAAAGCTTTTAAGTTTCATTAGGTCCCATTTGTTTATTTGTGTTTTTATTTCCATTTGTCTAGGAGCTGGGTCAAAAAGGATCTTGCTGTGATTTATGTCATAGAGTGTTCTGCCTATGTTTTCCTCTAAGAGTTTGATAGTGTCTGGCCTTACACTTAGGTCTTTAATCCATTTTGAGTTTATTTTTGTGTATGGTGTCAGGGAGTGTTCTAATTTCATACTTTTACATGTACCTGTCCAATTTTCCCAGCACCACTTATTGAAGAGGCTGTCTTTTCTCCACTGTATATGCTTGCCTCCTTTATCAAAAATAAGGTGACCATATGTGCGTGGGCTTATCTCTGGGCTTTCTATCCTGTTCCATTGATCTATATTTCTGTTTTTGTGCCAGTACCAAACTGTCTTGATTACTGTAGCTTTATAGTATAGTCTGAAGTCAGGGAGCCTGATTCCTCCAGCTCCATTTTTCGTTCTCAAGATTGCTTTGGCTATTCGGGGTCTTTTGTGTTTCCATACAAATTGTGAAATTTTTTGTTCTAGTTCTTTGAAAAATGCCAGTGGTAGTTTGATAGGGATTGCATTGAATCTGTAGATTGCTTTGGGTAGCAGAGTCATTTTCACAATGTTGATTCTTCCAATCCAAGAACATGGTATATCTCTCCATCTATTTGTATCATCTTTAATTTCTTTCATCAGTGTCCTATAATTTTCTGCATACAGGTCTTTTGTCTCCTTAGGTAGGTTTATTCCTAGATATTTTATTCTTTTTGTTGCAATGGTAAACGGCAGTGTTTTCTTAATTTCACTTTCAGATTTTTCATCATTAGTATACAGGAATGCAAGAGATTTCTGTGCATTAATTTTGTATCCTGCTACTTTACCAAATTCATTGATTAGCTCTAGTAGTTTTCTGGTAGCATCTTTTGGATTCTCTATGTATAGTATCATGTCATCTGCAAACAGTGACAGCTTTACTTCTTCTTTTCCGATTTGGATTCCTTTTATTTCTTTTTCTTCTCTGATTGCTGTGGCTAACACTTCCAAAACTATGTTGAATAATAGTGGTGAGAGTGGGCAACCTTGTCTTGTTCCTGATCTTAGTGGAAATGGTTTCAGTTTTTCACCATTGAGGACAATGTTGGCTGTGGGTTTGTCATATATGGCCTTTATTATGTTGAGGAAAGTTCCCTCTATGCCTACTTTCTGCAGGACTTTTATCATAAATGGGTGTTGAATTTTGTCGAAAGCTTTCTCTGCATCTATTGAGATGATCATATGGTTTTTCTCCTTCAATTTGTTAATATGATGTATCACGTTGATTGATTTGCGTATATTGAAGAATCCTTGCATTCCTGGAATAAACCCCACTTGATCATGGTGTATGATCCTTTTAATGTGCTGTTGGATTCTGTTTGCTAGTATTTTGTTGAGGATTTTTGCATCTATGTTCATCAGTGATATTGGCCTGTAGTTTTCTTTCTTTGTGACATCTTTGTCTGGTTTTGGTATCAGGGTGATGGTGGCCTCGTAGAATGAGTTGGGGAGTGTTCCTCCCTCTGCAATATTTTGGAAGAGTTTGAGAAGGATAGGTGTTAGCTCTTCTCTAAATGTTTGATAGAATTCGCCTGTGAAGCCATCTGGTCCTGGGCTTTTGTGTGTTGGAAGATTTTTAATCACAGTTTCAATTTCAGTGCTTGTGATTGGTCTGTTCATATTTTCTATTTCTTCCTGGTTCAGTCTTGGCAGGTTGTGCATTTCTAAGAATCTGTCCATTTCTTCCAGGTTGTCCATTTTATTGGCATAGAGTTGCTTGTAGTAATCTCTCATGATCCTTTGTATTTCTGCAGTGTCAGTGGTTACTTCTCCTTTTTCATTTCTAATTCTATTAATTTGAGTCTTCTCCCTTTTTCTCTTGATGAGTCTGGCTAATGGTTTATCAATTTTGTTTATCTTCTCAAAGAACCAGCTTTTAGTTTCATTGATTTTTGCTATTGTTTCCTTCATTTTTTTTTCATTTATTTCTGATCTGATCTTTATGATTTCTTTCCTTCTGCTAGCTTTGGGGTTTTTTTGTTCTTCTTTCTCTAATTGCTTAAGGTGCAAGGTTAGGTTGTTTATTCGAGATGTTTCCTGTTTCTTGATGTAGGCTTGTATTGCTATAAACTTCCCTCTTAGAACTGCTTTTGCTGCATCCCATAGGTTTTGGATCGTCGTGTCTCCATTGTCATTTGTTTCTAGGTATTTTTTGATTTCCCCTTTGATTTCTTCAGTGATCACTTCCTTATTAAGTAGTGTATTGTGTAGCCTCCACGTGTTTGTATTTTTTACAGATCTTTTCCTGTAATTGATATCTAGTCTCATAGCGTTGTGGTCGGAAAAGATACTTGATACGATTTCAATTTTTTAAAATTTACCAAGGCTTGATTTGTGACCCAAGATATGATCTATCCTGGAGAATGTTCCATGAGCACTTGAGAAAAATGTGTATTCTGTTGTTTTTGGGTGGAATGTCCTATAAATATCAGTTAAGTCCATCTTGTTTAATGTATCATTTAAAGCTTGTGTTTCCTTATTTATTTTCATTTTGGATGATCTGTCCATTGGTGAAAGTGGGGTGTTAAAGTCCCCTACTATGATTGTGTTACTGTCGATTTCCCCTTTTATGGCTGTTAGTATTTGCCTTATGTATTGAGGTGCTCCTATGTTGGGTGCATAAATATTTACAATTGTTATACCTTCCTCTTGGATCGATCCCTTGATCATTATGTAGTGTCCTTCTTTGTCTCTTGTAATAGTCTTTATTTTAAAGTCTATTTTGTCTGATATGAGAATTGCTACTCCAGCTTTCTTTTGATTTCCATTTGCATGGAATATCTTTTTCCATCCCCTCACTTTCAGTCTGTATGTGTCTCTAGGTCTGAAGTGGGTCTCTTGTAGACAGCATATATATGGGTCTTGTTTTTGTATCCATTCAGCCAGTCTGTGTCTTTTGGTGGGAGCATTTAATCCATTTACATTTAAGGTAATTATCGATATGTTTGTTCCTATTCCCATTTTCTTAAATGTTTTGGGTTTGTTATTGTAGGTGTTTTCCTTCTCTTGTGTTTCTTGCCTAGAGAAGTTCCTTTAGCATTTGTTGTAAAGCTGGTTTGGTGGTGCTGAACTCTCTCAGCTTTTGCTTGTCTGTAAAGTTTTTAATTTCTCCATCAAATCTGAATGAGATCCTTGCTGGGTAGGGTAATCTTGGTTGTAGGTTTTTCTCCTTCATCACTTTAAGTATATCCTGCCACTCCCTTCTGGCTTGCAGCGTTTCTGCTGAAAGATCAGCTGTTAACCTTATGGGGATGCCCTTGTGTGTTATTTGTTGTTTTTCCCCTGCTGCTTTTAATATGTTTTCTTTATATTTAATTTTTGATAGTTTGATTAATATGTGTCTTGGTGTGTTTCTCCTTGGATTTATCCTGTATGGGACTCTCTGTGCTTCCAGGACTTGATTAACTATTTCCTTTCCCATATTAGGGAAGTTTTCAACTATAATCTCTTCAAATATTTTCTCAGTCCCTTTCTTTTTCTCTTCTTCTTCTGGGACCCCTATGATTCGCATGTTGGTGCGTTTAATGTTGTCCCAGAGGTCTCTGAGACTGTCCTCAGTTCTTTTCATTCTTTTTTCTTTATTCTGCTCTGCAGTAGTTATTTCCACCATTTTTCCTTCCAGGTCACTTATCCGTTCTTCTGCCTCAGTTATTCTGCTATTGATCCCATCTAGAGTATTTTCAATTTCATTTATTGTGTTTTTCATCGTTTCTTGGTTCCTCTTTAGTTCTTCTACGTCCTTGTTAAATGTTTCTTGCATTTTGTCTATTCTATTTCCAAGATTTTGGATCATCCTTACTATCATTATTCTGAATTCTTTTTCAGGTAGACTACCTATTTCCTCTTCATTTGTTAGGTCTGGTGTGTTTTGACCCTGCTCCTTTATCTGCTGTGTGTTTTTCTGTCTTCTCATTTTGCTTATCTTACTGTGTTTGGGGTCTCCTTTTCAGAGGCTACAGGTTCGTAGTTCCCGTTGTTTTTGGTATCTGTTCCCAGTGGCTAAGGTTGGTTCAGTGGGTTGTGTAGGTTTCCTGGTGGAGGGAACTAGTGCCTGTGTTCTGGTGGATGAGGCTGGATGTTGTCTTTCTGGTGGGCTCGTCCACGTCTGGTGGTGTGTTTTGGGGTGTCTGTGGCCTTATTATGATTTTAGGCAGCCTCTGTGTTAATGGATGGGGCTGTGTTCCTGTCTTGCTAGTTGTTTGGCATAGGGTGTCCAGCACTGTAGCTTGCTGGTCGTTGAGTGAAGCTGGGTCTTGATGTTGAGATGGAGATCTCTGAGAGATTTTCGCCGTTTGGTATTATGTGGAGCTGGGAGGTCTCTTGTGGACCAGTGTCCTGAAGTTGGCTCTCCCACCTCAGAGGCACAGCCCTGATGCCTGGCTGGAGCACCAAGAGCCTTTCATCCACACGGCTCAGAATAAAAGGGAGAAAAAATGGAAAGAAAGAAAGAAAGAGGATAAAATAAAATAAAATAAAGCAATTATAATAAAAAATAAGAAAAAAGTATTAAGAATAAATTTATTAAGAAAAAAAATTTTTTTAATTTTTAAAAATAGATTTATTAATTTTTATCCTAAAAATAAGAAAAAAATTATTAAGAAAAACTTTATTAAGAAAAAAACTTTTTAATTTTTTAAAATAAAAAGTATGAAAAAACTTATTAAAAAATTTTTTTTTAATTTTTTAAAAATAGAAAATAAGGAAAAAATTATTAAGAAAACATTTATTAGGGAAAAAAATTTTTTTAAGCAAAAAGAAAAGAAAAAGAAAAAAAAAACAAACAAAAAAAAACAGACGGACCTCACCCTAGGACTAACGGTGAGAGCAAAGCTATACAGACAAAATCTCACCCAGAAGCATACACATATACACTCACAAAAAAAGGAAAAGGCGAAAAGTTAATATATCCTGCTCCCAAAGTCCACCTCCTAAATTTGGGATGATTCGTTGTCTATTCAGGTATTCAACAGATGCAGGCACATCAAGTTGTTTGTGGAGCTTTAATCCGCTGCTTCTGAAGCTGCTGGGAGAGATTTCCCTTTCTCTTCTTTGTTCGTACAGCTCCCGGGGTTCAGCTTTGGATTTGGACCCGCCTCTGCATGTAGGTCGCCTGAGGGCGTCTGTTCCCCGCCCAGACAGAACAGGGTTAAAGGAGCAGCTGATTCGGGGGCTCTGGCTCAGTCAGGCCGGGGGGAGGGAGCGGTACGGAGGAGGCGGGGCGAGCCTGCGGCAGCAGAAGCCGGCGTGATGTTGCAGCAGCCTGAGGCGTGCCGTGCGCTCTCCCGGGGAAGTTGTCCCCGGATCACGGGAGCCTGGCCGTGGCGGGCTGCACAGGCTCCCGGGAGGGGCAGTGTGGAGAGTGACCTGTGCTCGCACACAGGCTTCTTGGTGGCGGCAGCAGCAGCCTTAGCGTCTCATGCCCGTGTCTGGGGTCCGCGCTGATAGCCGCGGCTCGCGCCCGTCTCTGGAGTTCGTTTAAGTGGCGCTCTGAATCCCCTCTCCTTGCACGCCGCGAAACAAAGAGGCAAGAAAAAGTCTGCCTCTTCGGCAGCTGCAGACTTTTTCTCGGGCACCCTCCCGGCTAGTTGTGGTGCGCTAGCCCCTTCAGGCTGTGTTCACGCAGCCAACCCCAGTCCTCTCCCCGGGATCCGACCGAAGCCCGCGCCTCAGCTCCCAGCCCCCGCCCGCCCCGGCGGGTGAGCAGACAAGCCTCTTGGGCTGGTGATGCTGCTCCGCGCCGAGCCTCTGTGCGGGAATCTCTCCGTTTTTCCCTCTGCGTCCCTGTTGCTGTGGGATCCGCGCTGATAGCCACGGCTCGCGCCCGTCTCTGGAGCTCGTTTAGGCGGCGCTCTGAATCCCCTTTCCTTGCGCGCCGCGAAACAAAGAGGCAAGAAAAAGTCTCTTGCCTCTTCGGCAACTGCAGTCTTTTTCCCGGACTCCCTGCCGGCTAGCACCGAAGCCCGAGCCCCAGCTCCCAGCCCCTGCCCGCCCTGGCGGCTGAGCAGACAAGCCTCTCGTGCTGGTGAGTGCTGGTCGGCACCGCTCCTCTGTGCGGGAATCTCTCTGCTTTGCCCTCCGCACCACTGTGGCTGCGCTTTCCTCCGTGGCTCTGAAGCTTCCCCCCTCTGCTACCCGCAGTCTCTGCCCACGAAGGGGCTTCCTAGTGTGTGGGAACCTTTCCTCCTTCACAGCTCCCTCCCACTGGTGCAGGTCCCGTCCCTATTCTTTTGTCTCTGTTATTTCTTTTTTCTTTTGCCCTACCCAAGTACGTGGGGATTTTCTTGCCTTTTGGGAGGTCTGACGTCTTCTGCCAGCGTTCAGTGGGTGTTCTGTAGGAGCAGTTCCACGTGTAGATGTATTTCTCATGTATCTGTGGGGAGGAAGGTGATCTCCGCGTCTTACTCTTCCGCCATCTTGCCCCTCCCCCCGGTCAATAGTCTTTATTTTAAAGTCTATTTTGTCTGATATGAGAATTGCTACTCCAGCCATCTTTTGATTTCCATTTGCATGGAATATCTTTTTCCACTCCCTCACTTTCAGTCTGTATGTGTCCCTAGGTCTGAAATGGGTCTCTTGTAGACAGCATATATACGGGTCTTGTTTTTGTATCTATACAGCCAGTCTATGTCTTTTGGTTGGAGCATTTATTCCATTTAGATTTAAAGTAATTATTGATATTTATGTTCCTTAAAACCATTTTCTTAATTGTTTTTGGTTTGTTACTGTATGTCTTTTCCTTCTCTTGTGTTTCCTGCCTAGAGAAGTTCCTTTAGCATTTGTTGTAAAGCTCTTTTGGTGGTGCTGAATTGTCTTAGCTTTTCTTGTCTGTAAAGGTTTTAATTTCTCCATCGAACCTGAATGAGATCGTTGCTGGGTAGAGTAATCTTGGTTGTAGGTTTTTCCCTTTCATCACTTTAAATATGTCCTTCCACTCCTTTCTGGCTTGCAGAGTTTCTGCTGGAAGATCAGCTGTTAATCTTAGGGGGGTTCCCTTGCATGTTATTTGTTGCTTTTTCCCTGCTGCTTTTAATATTTGTTCTCTGTATTTAATTTTTAGTAGTTTGATTAATATGTGTCTAGGCATGTTTTTTCTTGGATTTATCCTGTATGGGACTTTCTGCACTTCCTGGACTTGATTAACTATTTCCTTTTCTATATTAAGGATGTTTTCAACTATAAGCTCTTCAAATATTTTCTCAGTCCCTTTCATATTCTCTCTTCTTCTGGACCCTTAGAATTCAAATGTTAGTGTGTTTAATGTCGTCCTAGATGTCTCTGAGACTGTCCTCAATTCTTTTCATTCTTTTTTCTTTATTCCGCTCTGCGGTAGTTATTTCCACTCTTTTATCTTCCAGGTCACTTATCCATTCTTCTGCCTCAGTTATTCTGCTATTGATTCTTTCTAGAGAATTTTTAATTTCATATTTTGTGTTGTTCATCATTGTTTGTTTGCTCTTTACTCCTCTAGGTCCTTGTTAAACATTTCTTGTATTTTCTCCATTCTATTTCCAAGACTTTGTATCATCTTTACTATCATTACTCTGAATTCTTTTTCAGGTAGACTGCTTATTTCCTCTTCATTTTTCGTTCTGGTAGGTTTTTACCTTGCTCCTTCATCTGTTGTGTGTTTCTCTGTCTTCTCATTTTCCTTCCTTAGTGTGTTTGGGGTCTCCTTTTCTCAGGTTGCAGGTTCATAGCTCTCGTGTTTTTTGGTGTCTGCCCCCAGTGGGTGAGGTTGCTTCAGTGGGTTGTGTAGGCTTCCTTGTGGAGGGTACTGGTGCCTGTGTTCTTGTGTATGAGGCTGGATCTTGTCTTTCTGGTGGGGAGGACCACGTCCAGTGGTGTGTTTTAGGGTGTCTGTGACCTTATTATGATTTTATGCAGCCTCTCTGCTAATGTGTGGGGTTGTGTTCCTGTCTTGCTAGTTGTTTGGCATCGGGTGTCTGGCACTGTATTTTGTTGGTCGTTGAGTGGAGCTGGGTCTTAGTGTTGAGATGGAGATTTCTGGGAGAGCTTTCGCCATTTGATATTGCGTGGAGCCGGGATGTGCCTGGTCGCCAATGTCCTGAACTCAGCTCTCCCACCTCAGAGGCATAGGCCTGACACCTGACCAGAGCACCAAGACCCTGTCAGCCACATGGCTCAGAAGAAAGGGAGAAAAGAAGAAAGAAAAAAATAATAAAATAAAGTTATTAAAGTAAATATTTTTTTGAATTACTATAAATAAGAAAATTAAAAAGTAATTTAAAAGAAAGAAGGAAAGACAAAAGAGAGCAACCTACCCAAAAGACAAATCCACCAATGATAACAAGCGCTATAAACTATAGAAAAAAAAAAGGACAGAGATAACACTAGGGCAAATGGTAAAAGCAAAGCTCTACAGACAAAATCACACAAAGATGCATCCACATAGACACTTACAAAAAGAGAGAAAGGAAAAAAAATATATGTATATATATATATATGTATATATATATATATATCAATATATATATATCAGTATATATATATATCAGTATAAAAAACAAGGAAGCGAGCAACCAAATCAGTAAACAAAACTACCAATGATAATAAACTCTAAATAGTAAACTAAACTAAACATAAAACCAGAGGAAAATTAGATGCAGAATGCAAACTCCAAGTACAGTTGTTTCCATAGTCCATCGCCTCAATTTTGGGATGGTTCGTTGTCTCTTCAGGTATTCCACAGATGCAGGGTACATCAAGTTGATTGTGGAGATTTAATCTGCTGCTCCTGAGTCTGCTGGAAGAGATTTCCCTTCTCTTCTTTGTTTGCACAGCTCCTGGAGTTCAGCTTTTGATTTGGCCCCGCCTCTGCGTGTAGGTTGCCTTAGGGCGTCTGTTCTTCACTCAGACAGGGCAGGGTTAAAGTAGCAGCTTATTAGGGTGCTCTGGCTCACTCAGGCCAGGGGGAGGGAGGGGTAGAGAATGCCGGGTGAGCCTGTGAGGCAGAGGCCGGCATGACATTGCAACAGCCTAAGGCTCGCCGTATGTTCTCCCAGGGAAGATGTCCCTGGATCACGGGATCCTGGCAGTTGCGGGCTGCACAGGCTCCTGGGAGGGGAGATGTGTATAGTGACCTGTGCTTTCACACAGGCTTCTTGGTGGCTGCAGCCACAGCCTTAGCATTTCATGCCTGTCTCTGCTGTCCGTGCTGATTGCCGCAGCTCACGCCCGTCTCTGGAGCTCGTTTAGGTGGTGCTGTGAATCCCCTCTCCTCACGCACCCCGAAACAATGGTCTCTTGCCAGTTAGGCGGTTCCAGACTTTTTCACGGGCTCCCTCCTGGCTAGCTGTGGCGGACTAGCCCCCTTCAGGCTGTGTTCACACAGCCAACCCCAGTCCTCTCCCTGGGATCTGACCTCCAAAGCCTGAGCCTCAGCTCCCAGCCTCCACCCACCCTGGTGGGTGAGCTGAGAAGCATCTCAGGCTGGTGAATTCTGGTCGGCACTGATCCTCTGTGTGAGAATCTCTCCACTTTGCCCTCTGCACCCTTATTCTTACAGTCTCCTCCATGGCTCCAAAGCTTCCCCCCTGCCACCCCCCATCTCTGCCAGTGAAGGGGCTTCCTAATGTGTGGGAACTTTTCCTCCTTCACAGCTCCCTCTCAGAGGTGCAGGTTCTGTCCCTATTCTTTTGTCTCTACTTTTTTCTTTTGCCCTACCCAGATACATGGGGAGTTTCTTGCCTTTTGGGAAGTCTGAGGTCTTCTGCCAGCGTTCAGTAGGTGTTCTGTAGGAGTTGTTCCACATGTAGATGTATTTCTGATGTATTTTTGGGCAGGAAGGTGATCTCCACGTCTTACTCCTCCACCATCTTGAAGGTCTCCCCACTTCACTTTTAGTGTGTTTGTGTTTTTACATCTGAAGTGAAGTTTTTTGTAGGCAGCATATACATGTCTTCTTTTTTAATTTTTTTATTCAGCCACTCTATATCTTTTGATTGGAGAATTTAATCTATTAACATTTAAAGTTATTATTAATAATATGTACTAATTGTCATTCTGGACAATATTTTCTGAATGTTTCGGTAGTACTTTTGTAGTTTCTTTCTTCTTGTCTTGTTACCTTCCCTTTAGATTTAATAACATTGTTTAGCATTATAATAAGATTTCTTTCCTATTTTCTTTAGTGAATCTACTATAGGTTTGGCTTTGTGACTATCCTGAGGTTCACATATAAATAATTTATGTATATAACCATCTTATTTTATATTGATAGCAACTTAAATTTGAATTCATTCTAAAACTCTACATTTTTAACCCCCTTGTTTTGTTTTCCATGTCACATTTTATATCTTTTTATTTTATATATGTCCTTAAATAATTATTGTAGTTTTCATTAATTTTACTACTTTTGCCTTTTAACCTTCATACAAACTTTACAAGTGATTAGTAGACTAACTTTACTGTTTTTTTACCCTTATCAGTTTTATATTTTTTTCTTTTCAGTTAGTGGTGTCATTTCTTTTCAGTTTAAAGAAGTACTTTTAATATTTTCTGTAAAGCTGATTTGGTAGTGGTGAACTATTTTATCCTTGCTTGTCTGGAAACTATCTCTACTTCAAATCTTTACATGTAGGATGTTCTTGGTTAGATTTTTTTCCTTTCAATGCTTTGAATATATCATGCCAATTTCATCTGGCATGCAAATTTTCTGCTAAAATATCTGAAGATCTTCTTATGTCACTTCCCTTTTATGTAACAAGTTGCTATTCTCTTGCTGCTTTTAGGATTCCCTAACTTTTGGAGCAGTTTTCTCAGGGTTACTTGAGATGCTGCCTCCTGGACTTGAATTCCTCAGTATGTCCATTGAATAAAACATAACTCTCAACATTTAGGTTGTGTACATGTTTTTTTAGCTGACAGTTATGGTGACTGATGAATGGACCAGAGCAGACTTTTCTCCTTCACCTGAACTCTGTGAGGATCTGGAACTTTGGTACCAGCAGAGGCCTCTTGTGCCCATCTGCCTCCTTGGGGAGTACAGATGAATTTAAGTGAGTCTCTCCTGGTTCTAGGATCTCCTGTTATTGATGATTCTAAGTTTTATTCAGTGGTGTTAAATTCCTCTCTGGAGAAGTAGTTTATCCTTGAAACTTAGTTTCAAGAAGAGGTGCCTGAGTTATCCTCAGTATAAAAGGCACTGGGAAGATTTTGCTCAGTTTAGACACTGAACAGGTTATTCTCAGTGAAAAGGACTGGGAAGATTTTACTCAACTTAGACATTGAGTGGTTTATGCTCAGTTTAAAGACTTGGAAGACTTTGCTCAGTTAAACACTGAACAAAGTTGGACTGAGTAATTAGGGGGAATACTGGCCTGTCGTTTTTCCTTGAATTGGCTACCTTAATAGAGTTTGTCAAAATAAAACTGAAAACTTATGAGAGCTTCTGATTTCCAAAGAAAGGGCTCACTCCTCCTGGCCAGCAACAGCTTTCTCAGGTGACTGAGAAACTTGCAGGAGTGGTGAAGGCAAGACCTCACGTTGTGCAGCTGTCTCTATAAGGAAAACCACTCCTTTTAATGAACAACCTTCTCAACTGGGGACACAAATAACTGGTCATTCCATAATCTGAGCACGTCTGGTAGTCTTATACACCACTGGGAGGACCTGAGACACATAAGAAGGGGCTGAAACAACTCTGGGTCCAAAACCTAGAGGAGTTAAGCTCTTAAGCAGCACATTGGCCCACTACACAATTGTCACCAGCAATTTTTGTTTTGACAAACCATCCTCAGAATGGGAAATAAAGCTTTCAGAACAAAAGATAAAGGAATGACAGATTGCCAGCCTCCAACTAATACTCCAGCCAGGTTTATGTACAAAACTTACACTTACAAGTACTTACTTAATTGGGAATTAAAGGAAATCTTGCTCTTTTATTGTGTATGAAGCTAATTTAAGTTTAAAAAGCAAGCTTGATAAAAATATCTTTTCAAAATTCTGACTTTAAACAAAGGCCTTCTAGGGAGACTTACATTTCTCTTGTGTCTTTGATATGTAAAAGTTCTACCTGATCTTCCTAAGGGGTTGTGTGTGTGTGTGTGTGTTTGTGTGCATATGTGTTTTGACAACTTGACCTCTGCCATACTATTTTTGAGAGTAAACTCTCTAGATCTCACTTAGGTGACATCCTCTTCCACTCTCTTATGGAGAAGCATCTTGAGTCTTATTGGTTTGAATCACTATTAAAATATTTCATTAATGGCCAAATGATGGATCCTTTAAATTGGAAAATCTTCTAGATTGGTGGATTTCTAGAGCACTGTCATTATAAATAGCTGTTTTATTGGTACCTATAAAAGCAAAAATCAAATTAAAAGTAGAAAAAAGAAATATATCCAATGGTCAAACTAAGAACATCCTTAGTTTAAATCAAATAAAGAAAAATCGGTTTGGGAAGGTTTATTTGCTTCCCCTCAATGGGTCTTACAGATGCTAATAAAAACATTAAAATAATTAATGTTAACAGGAAAAAAAAAACTTGTAAGAAAGAGTCTAGATACTTTTTCCAACAATGTAGAAAATTTAAAAAGGACTTAAATGAATAAAGATATCTTTAGATGGTTATTTAAAATAGGCTAAATAAAACAGAAACGTGATTAAAACACAAGGTTTTCATATTACACTACCGAAGGTTAAATGGGCCAAAAGAGACCCCCTACTGGTCCTCAACATTAAAAGCCATACAGGTCGGCTCTATGTACCCCAGTATACATATACAGAAAAAAAAAATACACTGAGATACCTGAGCAGCAATTATTTGGGGGCAACAATTAGGCAAAAGAGCCTGAGTTCTTTGGCTCAACCCCCCTCTGGGGATCCCAGAACCTTTTATATAAAAATAGATAAAATGGACATGGAATAAAAAGAAAGAAAAACTTCTAGAGCTCCTCCTGTAAGATCAAAACTTGTTGATTGGAGCCTAATGAAAGCTAAAGTTAAAGGTATAAAAGTTGATGGAATTGAGATGAAAGTGTATAAAATTAGTATATTTAAATGGGCTTTATATAAGATGGCTACATCTCTTTTGTTTAATTATATTGTGGGATAGGCATGTTTCACTGGGGAATGCTTCCCCTATGTGCTATAATAATGCAGGACATATAGATCTGCCCCTGAGAAAATATTAAACATACTAAAGGAAACCAATAGGGGTACCTGAGCCATTCAAAAAATTAAAACTGGGAACTGACATTCAA
Source organism: Eubalaena glacialis (assembly GCF_028564815.1). NCBI lineage: Eukaryota > Metazoa > Chordata > Mammalia > Artiodactyla > Balaenidae > Eubalaena > Eubalaena glacialis. The sequence continues at coordinate 50,348,948 of NC_083736.1, forward strand.
AGGCTAATAAAAATAAAAATAGTGATTTTGCTCTGGGTTTAACTTGTAAACTCATAAACAAGGTCTTGCTCAAAGCCTTCTACAAGTTTTTGAAGGCATGATAAACTAAATTCTAAAGTTCTAGAACTTAGAGCTCATAAATTTCAGTTTAGTTAGAAATATTCTCACTGATATAATATATAGTTGGACAAATAAAACTTTTAGTATCATTTAGGCAACAGACCAGTTCTCTGGTGAAATAAAAGCAACTGTCTTTCTCTTGCAAATTTCTACAAACCAGAAATGTAAATACAGGTCACAAGGACCTGAAACTGAGTCTAATTAGCTCAATCAGGCAAAACCAGAAACCAAAGGAAAACAGTGACAAAGTGGCAGTTTTAAAATTCAAACCACTGGGAATGCTCCCTCAGCCAAACTTTACAAATAGTAAGGCCTTAGTCATCTGAGCAAGAAACTTTAATGTATTCCAACTGTTTTTGTAAACTAGTAAGTTTATATTGTAATACCTGATTCATAAGTAAGTTTTTTTTTTTAAGTGAGGTCATGAGATCTCTACTTTTGCCTGTTTATACATCTGTGTACACATTATACATATGAGATATCTCTACCTCTGGAAATTATTTTCAAAATTCAATTTAGAAAGAGCTCAATTTAAAAGTAAGCACTTACAAATTAAATATAAAAAAACCTGGCCAAAATGACTTTCAGGTTCACATAAACTGGGAAGTATTTAATATTAATTTGATACCTGGTATTAAAGTTAGATTAAGTTTGTTGATCTAATTAGTATAGACATGTCTTTAGAGTCATCAACATTAAATATAATACTTTATTGTACCTAGGTTTAATAGAAGTCAAATAAGACCTTATTATATCTAGTGTAAGAAAAATTACTTGACATGATGAAACTTTAAAGTAAATGTAAATGAGATAAGAGCTTTTGGGTCAACTCTTTAAAAATAATTATATTTTAGAAATGTCTACTTAAAATGACCTCTCCTGATATTTGGTAACATAAAGTTCTAGAGTTGTGCTAATTTAAGTGAAGTGATGGAAGTTTATTGACATAAAATACTGAGACATCAATTACTAAACAGAGAAATTAAAGGTATTTAGGACATTAATGAATATGTTTGGTGCCACCCTGAGATGTTCTCTAAAAGAAAACAAATGTTTTTTTTTTTTAGAAATTATCATTGGTATTTATGTTCACCAATCTACAGAATGCTAATGTAAAAGACAGTTCATAATTGCTTACTTCTTAGTTTTCTCTGGAAATTAAGGTTTTTAAGAGTTGAAGATTCTAATTTAAACATGTAATCAAAACTAATAGGAATAATAAGGAACTATTTCAGTATAGAGTAAGAAAGCAGAATGTGTGTTTTCAGTAAAGAAGGTATGAGGGGTAGCCTCATCCACCAGAGGGCAGACAGCAGAAGCAAGAAGAACTAAAATTCTGCAGCCTGTGGAACAAAAACCACATTCACAGAAAGATAGACAAGATGAAAAGGCAGAGGGCTATGTACCAGATGAAGGAACAAGATAAAACCCCAGAAAAACAACTAAATGAAGTGGAGACAGGCAACCTTCCAGAAAAAGAATTCAGAATAATGATAGTGAAAATGATCAAGGACCTCGGAAAAAGAATGGAGGCAAAGATTGAGAAGATGCAAGAAATGTTTAAAAAAGACTTAGAAGAATTAAAGAACAAACAAACAGAGATGAATAACACAATAACTGAAATGAATACTACACTAGAAGGACTCAATAGCAGAATAACTGAGGCAGAAGAACGGATAAGTGACCTGGAAGACAGAATGGTGGAATTCACTGCTGTGGAACAGAAAAAAGAAAAAAGAAAGAAAAGAAATGAAGACAGCATAAGAGACCTCTGGGACAACATTAAACACAACAACATTCACATTATAGGGGACCCAGAAGGAGAGGAGAGAGAGAAAGGACCAGAAAAAAATATTTGAAGAGATTATCATCGAAAAGTTCCCTAACATGGGAAAGGAAATAGCCACCCAATTCCAGGAAGTGCAGCGAGTCTTATACAGGATAAACCCAAGGAGAAACATGCCAAGACACATAGTAATCACCAGCAAAAATTAAAGACAAAGAATAATTATTAAAGCAGCAAGGGAAAAAAGACAACATACAAGGGAACTCCCATAAGGTTAACAGCTGATTTCTCAGCAGAAACTCTACAAGCCAGAAGGGAGTGGCATGATATACTAAAAGTGATGAAAGGCAGGAACCTACAACCAAGATACTCTACCTGGCAAGGATCTCATTTAGATTCGATGGAAATCAAAAGCTTTACAGACAAGCAAAAGCTAAGAGAATTCAGCACCACCAAACCAGCTATAAAACTAACGCTAAAGTAACTTCTCTAAGTGCGAAACACAAAAGAAGAAAAGGACCTAAAAAAAATCCAAAATAATTAAGAAAATGGTCATAGGAATATTCATATAGATAATTACCTTAAACGTGAATGGATTGAATGCTCCAACCAAAAGACACAGGCTTGCTGAATGGATACAAAAACAAGACCCATCTATATGCTGTCTACAAGAGACCCACTTCAGACCTAGTGACACATACAGACTGAAAGTGAGGGGATGGAAAAAGATATTCCATGCAAATGGAAATCAAAAGAAAGATGGAGTAGCAATACTCATATCAGATAAAATAGACTTTAAAATAAAAAATGTTACAAGAGACAAGGAAGGACACTACATAATGATCAAGGGATCAATCCAACAAGAAGATATAACAATTATAAATATATATGCACCCAACATAGGAGCACCTCAATACATAAGGCAACTGCTAACAGCTTTAAAACAGGAAATCGATAGTAAAACAATAATAGTGGGGGACTTTAACAACTCACTTACACCAATGGACAGATCATCCAAAATGAAAATAAATAAGGAAACAGAAGCTGTAAATGACACATAGACCCGATAGATTTAATTGATATTTATAGGACATTCCATCCAAAAACAGCAGATTACACATTCTTCTCAAGTGTGTTCAGAACATTCTCTAGGATAGATCACATACTGCGTCAAAAATCAAGCCTCAGTAAATTTAAGAAAATTGAAATCATATCAAGCATCTTTTCTGACCACAACACTATGAGATTAGAAATGAATTACGGCAAAAAAACGTATAAAACACAAACATATAGAGACTAAACAATACGTCACTAAATAACCAAGAGATCACTGAAGAAATCAAAGAGGAAATCAAAAATACCTAGAGACAAATGACAATGAATACACGACAATCCAAAATCTATGGGATGCAACAAAAGCAGTTCTAAGAGGGAAGTTTATAGCTATACAAGCCTACCTCAAGAAACAAGAAAAATCTCAAATAAACAATCTAACCTTACACCTCAAGGAACTAGAGAAAGAAGAACAAACAAAACCCAAAGTTAGCAGAAGGAAAGAAACCATTAAAGATCAGAGCAGAAATAAATGAAATAGAAACAAAGGAAACAATAACAAAGATCAAGAAAACTAAAAGCTGATTCTTTGATAAGGTAAACAAAATTGATAAAGCATTAGCCAGACTCATCAAGAAAAAGAGGGAGAGGACTCAAATCAATAAAACTGGAAATGAAAAAGGAGACGTTACAACAGACACTGTAGAAATACAAAGCATCCTAACAGACTACTACAAGCAACTGTATGCCAATAAAATGGAAAACCTGGAAGAAATGGACAAATTCTTAGAAAGGTACAACCTTCCAAGACTGAACCAGGAAGAAATAGAATATAAGAACAGACCAATCACAAGGAATTAAATTGAAACTGTGATTAAAAATCTTCCAACAAACAAAAGTCCAGGACCAGATGGCTTCACAGGTGAATTCTATCAAACATTTAGAGAAGAGATAACACCCATCCTTCTCAAACTCTTACAAAAAATTGCAGAGGTAGGAACACTCCCAAACTCATTCTATGAGGCCACCATCACCCTGATACCAAAACCAGACAAATATACTACAAAAAAAGAAAATTACAGACCAATATCACTGATGAATATAGATGCAAAAATCCTTAACAAAATACTAGCAAACAGAATCCAACACCGCATTAAAAGGATCCTACACAATGATCAAGTGGGATTTATTCCAGGGATGCAAAGATTCTTCAATATATGCAAATCAATCAATGTGATACACCATATTAACAAATTGAAGAATAAAAAACATATGATCATCTCAATAGATGCAGAAAAACTTTTCACAAAATTCAACACCCGTTTATGATAAAAACTCTCCAGAAATTTGGCATACAGGGAACCTATCTCAACATAATAAAGGCCATATACAACAAACCCACAGCAAATATCTTTCTCAATGGTGAAAAACTGAAAGCATTTCCTCTAGATCAGGAATAAGACAAGGATGTGCACTCTCACCACTATGATTCAACCTAGTTTTGGAAGTCCTAGCCACGGCAATCAGAGAAGAAAAAGAAATAAAAGGAATTCAAATTGGAAAAGAAGAAGTAAAACTGTCACTGTTTGCAGATGACATGATACTATACATAGAGAATCCTAAAAATGCAACCAGAAAACTACTAGATCTAATCAATGAATTTGGTAAAGTTGCAGGATACAAAATTAATGCACAGAAATCTCTTGCATTCCTATACACTAATGATGAAAAATCTGAAAGAGAAATTAAGGAAACACTCCCATTTACCTTTGCAACAAAAACAATAAAATATCTAGGAATAATCCTACCTAGGGAGACAAAAGACCTGTATGCAGAAAACTATGAGACACTGATGAAAGAAATTAAAGATGATACCAACAGATGGAGAGATATACCATATTCTTGGATTGGAAGAATCAATATTGTGAAAATGACTATACTACCCAAAGCAATCTACAGATTCAATGCAATCTCTATCAAATTACCAATGGCATTTTTTACAGAACCAGAACAAAAAATCTTAAAATTTGTATGGAGATACAAAAGACCCCAAATAACCAAAGCAGTCTTGAGGGAAAAAAACGGAGCTGGAGGAATCAGACTCCCTGACTTCAGACTATACTATAAGGCTACAGTAATCAAGACAATATGGTACTGGCACAAAAACAGAAACATAGATCAATGGAACAAGATAGAAAGCTCAGAGATAAACCCACACACCTATGGTCAACTAATCTATGACAAAGGAGGCAAGGATATACAATGGAGAAAAGACAGTCTCTTCAATAAGTGGTGCTGGGAAAACTGGACAGCTACATGTAAAAGAATGAAATTAGATCACTCCCTTACACCATACACAAAAATAAACTCAAAATGGATTAGAGACCTAAATGTAAGACTGGACACTATAAAACTCTTAGAGGAAAACATAGGAAGAACACTCTTTGACATAAATCACAGCAAGATCTTTTTTAATCCACCTCCTAGAGTAATGGAAATAAAAACAAAAATAAACAAATGGGACCTAATGAAACTTCAAAGCTTTTGCACAGCAAAGGAAACCATAAACAAGATGAAAAGACAACCCTCAAAATGGGAGAAAATATTTGCAAATGAATCAATGGACAAATGATTAATCTCCAAAATATATAAACAGCTCATGCAGCTGAATATTAAAAAAACAACCCAATAAAAAAATGGGCAGAACACCTAAATAGACATTTCTCCAAAGAAGACATACAGATGGCCAAGAAGCACATGAAAAGCTGCTCAACATCACTAATTATTTGAGAAATGCACATCAAAACTACAATGAGGTATCACCTCACACCAGTTAGAATGCGCATCATGAGAGAATCTACAAACAACAAATGCTGGAGAGGGTGTGGAGAAAAGGGAACCCTCTTACACTGTTGGTGGGAATGTAAATTGATACAGCCACTATGGAGAACAGTATGGAGGTTCCTTAAAGAACTAAAAATAGAATTACCTTCTGACCCAGCAATCCCACTACTGGGCATATACCCAGAGAAAACCATAATTCAAAAATTCACATGCACCCCATTGTTCATTGCAGCACTGTTTACAATAGCCAGGTCATGGAAGCAACCTAAATACCCATCGACAGATGAATGGATAAAGAAGATGTGGTACATATATACAATGGAATATTACTCAGCCATAAAAAGGAACGAAATTGGGTCATTTGTTGAGACATGGATGGATCTAGAGACTGTCATACAGAGTGAAGTAAGTCAGAAAGAGAAAAACAAATATCATATATTAACGCATATATGTGGAACCTAAAAAATGGTACAGATGAACCGGTTTGCAGGGCAGAAATTGAGACACAGATATAGAGAACAAACGTATGGTCACCAAGGGGTGATAGCGGTGGAGGGGTGGGGCGGGTGGTGTGATGAATTGGGCGATTGGGATTGACATGTATACACTGATGTGTATTAAATTGATGACTAATAAGAATCTGCTGTATAAAAAAATAAATAAAATAAAATTCATAAAAAAAAGAAGGTATGTGGAATGGAATTACTTTTTATTGAGGGAAAAGAAAGAAAGTATGTCTTAGAGCTGGTTGTTTTTGGATGGAAAAATAAAGGACTAACTAATATGGATACAGAAAGTGATGAAGTTTGTTGAAAGGAACCTTGCGGGGGGCGGGGAGGAGTTTTATGCATGGTCAGGATTAACTAATTTTAGATTGAAGTTAAATAAGTAAATGAATTTTGTTGTTAAGTGAGTACAAGACTGGAATTTGAAGGAAATTTCTTAGAGTGCTCCTTTTTGATAAGAGATTGTGTGAGTTCTATGCCCTTAGGTGATCTGTATTTGGGTTTTTTTCCATCTTTTTGTGACTTTGGTTAAATGAATAAGTATTGTTTTAAAGAGACCTATGATCCTGTTGTGTTTTAAAACATTTTTGATATTTTTAATAAACTTCCCAAATATCAAAATCTAACTAAAGCTCTTTTAGCCTCCAACTAACTCGGATGATTTGAAGGAACCCTGAGACATCTCAGAGAGGAATGTTAAACTAATTAAGTTTATTTTGTATGTGAAATTACTTGAAAAACATTGTCAAGTGATTGGAGATGAGCCTTACGTTATTGTGTATGGATAAGTGTCATTAATAGAGATATTCCAAAATTTATATGGAATTTCTAACATCTGATATGCCCTGATATAATGTTATCAATCATAATTCTAGTTATTATCCTAAAATGTTATATGTCACAGAAATATCCACATTTCTTGCTAATTGCATTGTACTCAAATCTTTAACCTTGCTATTTTAAGATTTGACCTTTATAGACAATTATTATTTTACAGTGATGCTTTTACAAAATTAAGATCTTGAAGAAGACTCATAAAAATGACTTTTTTAACAAATATAAGTTTTTGATAGCCTTTAGATAATACCACTGAATTGGGGAAGAAATGACAAAACTCTAATGGAAAACCCTATGACTTCATCCAGATTAACAGGAATTAATTACATGGGACTGAATGAACTGATGAGTATAATTTATAACTTTATGACATTTTGGGAAACATAGTAGCTTTAATCTTTGTTTTCCAGAAAAACCTTGGCTCTTATGCTATGACCTACAAGTTGATAAAGTATACCTTTTAAACAAGGATGAAACACTTATCTTTTTCTCTCTACCTGACCCTGTTAGAGTTTGGCTTCTCCAGCTGGCTCTCCTGTGGACTTGATGGTTTATTGCAACTGGATTACAACTAGTTATACTAATCATTATTTTAATTTGTTCTTTGTTTCCAAATTGTTTACGATTTTTGTCTCCCTACTACACTATGACTTTGTCAATGTTACTAGCTGCATTACTTACATCCTGTCTATTTTATAAGATTGTCATCTCTTACAGTACCCAGTGTGCAACCAGGCCTCCAACAAAATTGATGATGGCTAAACATCTTGAGGAAATAGATCATATTTATGACTCTAATAATGTAATTATAATAGTGTGATTCTAGGTATGGGAAGAAGCAACAAAGGGAAAAATTTCCTGGATCATTATAGACTAGTAAGATAGAGGATCCAGAGAATATTTAGTTATCAACAGGACCTAATCCAGAAATTAACACCTGGGGTGGAATATAAACAAGAATTTTTGCCTGATCTGGGATGAGCCTCCCATCATCATGGGACAAAAATTGATCATGAAATGTCTCCCAAATATTGGTCGAATTTCAAACCAAGAGAAGGAACCAAGAAATAAAATATTGCCTACCATATCAGTAAACAAAGGATGTCACAATCACCAGCAATTGCAGCCACCACTGACAATGGTGAGCTGGTGAGCCCTGAGGGAACTCAGGAAGGAAACAAAAACTACCCTCTATCTAGCAGCCATCAGACTGCAGCCACTCCTGATAGTGAGCCCTGAGGAAACTCAGGATGTGAAAAAACAGGATACTGGCCCTAGATAGCTGAGGTGCATATCAAAGGAGTGATTCCAGTGAGCCCAGACTCTTGCATCTTCCCATACATATAGAAACGCTAAATTCCTTAACTTGAGATATCTGGTTTTCTTTTATTAACAGTAATCTTTTGCTCCTACTACCTGACCTTTGTTGCAAAACCCCTATATATCCTAGTTCCCCCTTGCCTCCTCAGAGCAGTTTTCTCAGAGTTACTTGAGATGCTGCCTCCCGGGCTTGAAGTCCTAAGTATGTCTGCCGAATAAAACATAACTCTCAAATGAAAAAAAAAAAAATTCTCTAGCTATTGACAGTTTAATTATAATGTGTCTTGGTGTGGATCTCTTTGGATTTATCTTATTTAGAACTCTCTGGGCTTCCTGAACCTGGGTATCTATTTCCTCCCACAGATTAAGGACGTTTTCATCCATCATTTCTTCAAATTATTTTTCTGCCCCTTTCTCTCTCTCTCTTTTCCTTCTGAGACCCCTATAACGTGAACGTTATTCTGCTTGATGTTGTCCCACAGGTCCCATAAGCTATCTTCATTCTTACTTCTTTTTTCTTTTTACTGCTCTGTTTAGGTGAATTACCTTGCCCTGTCTTCCAGAGTGCTGATCCTTTCTTCTGCTTCATCTATGCTGCTGTTGAAACCTCTAGTGTACTTTTCAGTTCAGTTAACATATTCTTTGGCTCTGTGAATTCCATTTCGTACTTTCTTATATTTTCTTTCTCTTTGTTGAAGTTCTCACTGTTTTCATCCATTGTTCTCCCAAGTTTGGTAAGCATTTTCATGACCATTAATTTGAATTCTTTATCAGGTAGGTTATTTATCTTTGTTGCATTAAGGATTTTTTCTTATATTTTCATTTGGAACATGTCCAGGACACACTCACCTGCTTCATCATGGCATTGGGAAAATGCCTTGATTTCAAACACCCACCAGCTTCAATGACGCAGTGGGAGAGTGCCTTGTCTAAACATGCCTATCAGGTTTAGCAAGGGAGCAGTAGAATGTCATGAACACAAGTGCTACTGAGCCCCAGTCAGGAGGCATGGGAATATTGCAACTGCCTGCACTCAACAGCTTCAGCAAGGCAGCTGGGTAGTGTTGTGATCTCTTGCCCTGGCAGACCTTAGCAAGGCAGCAGGATGGTGTCACATTTGTTTGTTTTTGCCTACGCTAATGGGAAGAGGGAGAGTGCAAAATGGTGTCCACCAGTGCCTCCTTTTTTGCAGAATCCAAACTGCGCCATGCCCCTCCAGCAGATGCTTTTTTCCTTTTTTTAATTTTGACTTACAATATTACATTAGTTTCAGGTATACAACATAGTGACTTTTTATAGAGTATACTCCATGTGAAGCTATTATAAAACATTTCCTGTACTGTACATTATATCCATGTATCTTATTTTATATTAATATTACCTCTTAAACCTCTTCCCCTATCTTGTCTGGCCCCCTATCTCTCCCCCCACTGATAACCACTACTTTGTCCTCTGTATCAGTGAGTCTGCTTCTGTTTGGTTATATTTGTTCATTTGCTTTATTTTTTAGATTCCACATATAAGGGAAAATATAGAGTATTTTTCTCTGACTTATTTCACTAAGCATAATATCCTCCAGGTACATCTGTGTTGTAGCAAATGTAAAATTTTGATTCCTTTTTTCTGACTGTTAAATAAATAAATCTATATGTCTATATTTATATATCTACATATAGATATATAGATAATATAGACATTTATAGATATATGCTACATCTTCTCTATCCATTCATCTGTTGATGAACACTTAGGTTGCTTCCATATTTTATCTATTTTAAATAACGCTGCTATAAACATTAGGGAGCACATATCTTTTTGAATTAGCATTTTTGTTTTCTTTGGATATTTACCCAGCAGTAGAAATGCTGGATCATAGAGTAGTTCTATTTTTTTAAATATTTTGAGGAAACTCCATATTGTTTTCCATAGTGGTAGTACCAGTTGACATTTCCACCAACACCATACTGTTTCCCTTTTCTCCACATCCTCACCAATACTTGTTATTTCTTGTCCTTTTGATGATAGCCATTCTGACAAGTGTGAGGTTATATCTCACTGTGGTTATTATTTGCACTTCCTTGATGATTAGTGATATTGAGCATCTTTTCATGTGTCTATTGACCATCTGTATGTCTTCTTTGGAAAAATGCTTATTCAAGTCTTCTGTACATTTTTTATTTGATTTTTTTTGATATTGAGTTTTTTATATATTTTGGATATTAGCCCCTTGTCAGATGCATCATTTGCAAATATCTTCTCCCATTCAGTAGGTAGAGTTTTTGGTTCTTTGATGCCTTCCTTTGCTGTGAAAAACTTTTACGTTTGTTTAGGTTCCATTTGCTTATTTATTTATTTTTTCTCTTGCCTGAGGAGACAAACCCTCCAAAATATTGCTAAGGCCTATGTTTTTTTTTGTTTTGTTTTTTTTAATAGTAATCTTTTATTTATTTATTTATTTTTATATTTATATTTATTTTTGGCTGTGTTGGGTCTTTGTTTCTGTGCGAGGGCTTTCTCTAGTTTGTTTCTGTGCAGTGCACAGGCCTCTTCACTATCGCAGCCTCTCTTGTTGCAGAACACAGGCTCCAGACGCGCAGGCTCAGTAGTTGTGGCTCACGGGCTTAGTTGCTCTGTGGCATGTGGGATCTTCCCAGACCAGGGCTCAAACCCATGTCCCCTGCATTAGCAGGCAGATTCTCAACCACTGCGTCACCAGGGAAGCCCAGGCCTATGTTAGAGAATATATTTCCTATTTATTCTGTAGGAGTTATACAGTTTCAGGTTTTACATTTTTTTTTTTACTCTAAGATGTACTTTTTTTTGGTGGCATGAGGGATCTTCCTAACCAGGGATTGAACCTGCACCCCCTGCAGTGGAAGCATGGAGTCTTAACCAATGGACCACCAGGGAAGTCCCCATGTTTTACATTTAGGTCTTTAGTTCATTTTGAGTTTATTTTTTTTAATGGTGTGAGAAAATGTTCTAATTTTATTCTTTTACATGTAGCTGTCCAGATTTCCCAACACCACTTTTTGGAGAGACTGTCTTTTCCCCTTTGTATATTCTTGCTTCCTTTGTCAAAGATTGATTGACCATATGTGCATGGGTTTATTTCTTGACTCTGTATTCTGTTCCATTGATCTCTGTGTCTGTTTTTCTGCCAGTACCATGCTGTTTTGATCACTGTAGCTTTGCATTATAGTCTGAAGTCAGAAAGTGATGCCTCTGGCTTGGTTCTTTTTTCAAGATTGCTTTAGCTATTTTGAGTTTTTTTTTGTTCCATACAAATTTTAGGATTATTTGTTCTAATTCTATGATAATTGTAATGGGTATTTTGATAGGAATTACATTAAATCTGTAGATTTCTTTGGGTAGTATGGCTATTTAAACAATATTAGTTCTTCCAATCCAAGAGCACAAGATACCTTTGCATTTATTTGTATCATCTTCAGTTTCCTTCATCACTGTCTTATAGTTTTCAGAGTATAGTTCTTTTACCTGCTTGATTAACTTTATTCCTAGATATGTTACTCGTTTTTATGTGATTGTAAATGGGATTTTTTGCATTCTCTTTCTGATAGTTCATAATTAGTTTATAGAAAAGCAATAGATTGCCATATATTAATTCTTATACAACTTTACTTATTTAATTTATTAATTTTAATAATTTTTTTTGCTGGTGTCTTTAGGATTTTCTTTATGTAGTATTATGTCATCTGCACATAGTGACAATTTTCATTTTTCCTTTCCAATTTGGATGTCATTTTTTTTTTCTTGTCTGATTGCTGTGGCTATGACTTCCAATACTATGTTGAATAAAATTGAGCAGAGTGGATATCTTTGTCTTCTTGTTGATCTATAGAAAATACTTTCAGCTTTTCACCATTGAGTATGATTTTAGCTGTAGGTTTGTCATATACAGCCTTTCCTATATTAAGATTCATTCCTTCTATATCCACTTTATTGAGATTTTTTATAAATGGATGCTGAATTTTGTCAAATGCCTCTCTGTATCTGTTAAGCTGATCATATAATTTTTATTTTTAGTTTTTTTAAAAATGTGAGTGGTGTGTCACATTGACTGATTTGTGGATTTTGAACCATTCTTCTATCCCTGGAATAAATCCCACCTGATCATTGTGTATGGTCCTTTAATGCATTGCTGAATTTAGTTTGCTAATATGTTGCTGAGGATTTTTGCATCTATGTTCATCAATGATATTGGCCTGTAATTTTATTTTTTTGTGTGGTGTCTATGTTGTCTGGTGTTGGTATCAAGCTGATGCTGGCCTTGTGAAATTAATTTGAATGCGTTCCTTACTCTTCAAATTTTTGGAAATGTTTGAAAAGGATAAGTGTTAAGTCCTCTTTAAGCATCTGGTAGAATTCAGTTGTGAAGCTGTCTAATCCAGTCTTTTGCTTGTTTGGAGGTTTTTTTTTTTTTTGAATTACTGATTCAATTTTATTACCAGTACTCGGTTTGTTTATATTTTGTATTTCTTTCTGATTCAGTCTTGGGACATTGTATATTTCTAGCAATTTATCCATTTTTTCTTGGTTGTTCATTTTATTGGTGTATAACAGTTCATAGTAATCTCTCCTGATCCGTTGTATTTCTGTGATGTCAGTTGTAACTTTCCCTTTTTCCTTTTATTTATTCACGTCCTCTCTTTTTTCTTAATGTGTTTGGTTTAAGGTTTATCAATTTTGTTTATTTTTTCAAAGAACCAGTTCTTAGTTTCATTTATCTTTCTATTGTTTTTTAAATTATTTTTTCGTTTATATTATTTAAATTATTATTTTTGTTTCATCTATTTCTTCTCTGATATTTATGATTTCTTCTTCTAGCTGTGAGTTTTGTTTGTTCTACATTTTCTGGTTCCTTTCAGTGTAAGGTCAGCATGTTTAGTTGAGATTTTTGTTTGTTTGTTTCCTGAGGTAGACTTGTTTCACTATAAATGTCTCTCTTGTAACTGCTTTTGCTGTGTCCCATAGATTTGTATAATTGTGTTTTGATTTACATTTTTCTCCAGATATATTTTTATTTCTCCATTGTTTTCTTCAGTGATCCATTGGTTGTTTAGTAGCATATTGTTTAGCCCCCACATGTTTGTGTTTTTTGCAGTCTTTTTTCTTGTATTTGATTTCTAGTTTCATAGTGTTGTCATTGGAAAAGATGCTTGACATGATTTTAATCTTAAGTTTGAGGCTTGTTTTTTGGCCTAGAATGTGATCTATCCTGAAGAATGTTTCATGTGCACTTGAAAAGAATGTGTACTCTGCTGCTTTTGGATGGAATGTTTATATATATATATATATATGGTCTAATGTGTCATTTCAGGCCAGTATTTCCTTATTGTTTTTCTCTCTGAATGATCTGTCCACTGATGTAAGTTTGGTGTTAAAATCCTCTACTATTATTGTGTTACTGTCAGTTTCTTTCTTTATGTTTGTTAATATTTACTTTATATATTTAGGTGTTCCTTTGTTGGGTGCATGTATATTAACAATTGCTATGTCCTTTTCTTGGATCAATTCTTTTATTATTATGTAATGTTCTTCTTTTTTTCTTATAACTGTCTTGGTTTACAATCTGTTTGATATACATATTGTTACTCTAGCTTTTTTTTTTTTGTTTTCATTGGCATGAAGTACCTTTTTTCATCTTCTCACTTTGAATCTGTGTGTGTCTTTACATCTGAACTGAATCTATTGTAGTCATCATATATAGGGTTCTTGTTTTTTTTTTAATCACTTCAGCCATTTTGTGTTTTTTGATGGAAGCCTTTAGTCCACTGATGTTTAAAGTAATTATTGATAGCTATGTACTTATTGCCATTTTGTTAATTTTTCTCAGGTTATTTTTGCAGTTCTTTTTCTTTTACTGTCTTCCCTAGTGATTTGATGACTATCTTTAGTGTTATGTTTGAATTCCTTTCTCTTTTTTGTGTGTATCTATTATAGTTTTTTGGTTTTTAGTTACCATGAGGTATATATAACTATATATATATATATAATTATAATAATCATATGAGATATGCATATGATTATTTTAACATGATTATCTCTTAAGTTTGAATACATTCTAGCAACCTTGTATTTTTACTTCCCCCTCCCATATTTAATATTTTTGACCTCATATTTTATATCTCTTTGTTTTGTGTATCCTTTAACTTTTATTGAGAATGTAGATAATTTTACTACTTTTGTCTTCTACCCTTTCTTTAGATTTGTAGGTGGGTTGATCTATTACCTTTACCAATGAGATTTTTCCTTTCATAATTTTTTTTTTTTATTTCTAGATGTGGTCTTTTCTTTTCCACTTAGAGAAGACCCTTTAACATTTCTTGTAAAGCTAGTTTAGTGGTGCTGAACTCTTTTATCTTTTGCTTGTCTTTAAAACTCTATATTTTCTACAAAACTGAGTAATAGACTTGCTGGGTAGAGTTCTTGGTTGTAGGTTCTTTCCGTTCATCACTTTAAATATATTGTGCCACTCCCTCTGGCCTGGAACATTTCTGTTGAGTCAGCTGACAGTTTTATTGGAGTTTCTGTGTTTGTAACTTGTTGCTTTTCCCTTGCTGCTTTTAATATTCTCTCTTTATCTTTAATTTTTGCCATTTTAATTACAATGTGTCTTGGTGTGCACCTCTCTGGGTTGATTTTCTTTGGGATTACCTGTCCTTCCTGGACCTGTATGTCTGTTTCCTTTCCAGGGCAGGGATGTTTTCAGTTATGGTTGCTTCAAATAAGTTCTCTGCTCTTTTCTCTCTCTCTTCTCCTTCTGGGACCCCTGTAATGTGAATGTTAGTGTGCTTGATGTTATCCCAGAGATCTCTTAAACTGTCTTTGTTTTTTAATTTTCTTTCTTTTTCTGTTCAGTTTGGTGTTTTCCACTACCCTGGCTTCCAGTTTGCTGACCCATTCCTCTGTATCTTCTAATCTACTGTTGATTTCTTCTAGTGTATTTTTATTTCAGTTATTGTATTTCAACTCTGGTTCTTCTTTATATTTTTTAGCTCTTTGTTAAATTTCTCATTGTATTCATCCACTCTTCTTCCAAGTTCATTGAGCATCTTAATGATCACTACCTTGAACTCATCAGGTAGCTTCCTTATCTCCCGTCACTTACTTCTTCTTCTGAGAATTTTTTCTTGTTCCTTCATTTGGAGCATATTCCTTTGTCACCTCCTTTTGCCTAATTTTCTGGGTTTATTTGTGTGTATTAGGTAGGTCGGTTATGTTTACCAGTATTAAAGTAGTGACCTTATGTAGGAGATGTCCTATTGGGCCCAGATGCACATTCCCCTCTTGTCACCAGAGTTATATGATCCAGGTATGCCCCTTATGTGAGCTGAGTGTGCCCTCCTATTGTGGTGGGGCTGACTAAAATGGGCATGCTGGTAGGTGCTGCTGGACCCTGGCCTTTTTGGTTGCCAGGCCCTGCCTCTAGTGGAGGCTGATGGCTGCTAGTGGGCATGGCCATGATCTGGTGCATCTGGCTATGGGCCCAGGGTATCCTAGGGCAGCTAGTTCCAGGGCCTATGTGATCTTGGGGCTGATGCTGGCCTGCTGATTGGCAGGACCAGGTCCCATGGTGGCTTTTTATGGGTGCCAGGAGGTCCAAGGCTGGTGCCAGACTTCAGGTGGGAGGGGCTAGGTCCCACTGTGGCTGTCTGTGGGCCTGATATATCCTGGGGCAGCTGGCTGTTGGGCTCAGGGGTGATGGGGCTGGTGCCATCTCACTGGTGTGCAGGGCTGTTTCCTCATGTGACTGTCTGCTAGGCCTGTGGGGTCCTGGCACTGGTGCCCACTGACTGGTGGGCAGGGCCAGCTCCCAGCACTTATAGGTTAGAGAGAGGACTTCAAAATGGTGCTTGCCAACACCAGTGTCTTCATGGTAGAGTGAGCTTTTAAAAATGGCTGCCACCAGCAACTATGTCCCCAGGAGAAGTCCCAGTTACCTTCTCCCTCTCTGGGAGGCTCACCAAGATCAGAAAGTGGGTCTGATTAGGCTCCTTTCAAATTACTGCCTCTGCACTGGGTCTTGCAGTGTATGAGATTTTGCATGCACCCTTTAAAAGCAGAGTCTCTGCTATAGCCCTCAGGGTCTCCAATACACAAGCCATGATGGCCTTCATAACCAGACATTCTGTAGGCTTGTCTTTCCACACAAGACTCCAGAATTAGGAGCCCTATGGGAGGTTTGGACCCCTTGATACTTGGGGAAACTTCTGCAGTTATGATTATTCCCCCCTTTTGTGGGTCGCCTACCCAGGGGCATAGATCTTGGCTATACTGTGTCTCTGCACCTCCTACCCATCTTGTTGTGGTTCCTTCTTTATATCTTTAGTTGTGGAAAATCTTTTTTTTTAGTTTTCAGTTCATTCTAATCAATAGTCACTCTCTAAACGGTTGTAATTTTGGTGTGACTGTGAGAGGAGATGAGCTCAGGATCTTCCTAATCTACCATTTGTGCCATTCCATCCCAAGTAAATAATTTCAAATAGTGATAAACACTATTAAGGAAATGAAATATGGAATGTAGATAGAGTTACAAATATGGTTGGAAATACAGTCAGGAGGCAAATCATGAAGGGTATTATAGACCAAAATAATGAGTATGAATTTTATTTTAAGTCTATTGGGAAGCTATTGGAGGATTTTTAATAGTTATTAGATGATTGGTTGACATATAGAGAGCATCAGAGCCATTTGAGATTGGATTCTGAATTGTTAGATAGGCACATTAACCAGCCAAGCAGCTCTATTCAGGACACAAAATACACAAGTATAAAATTCACGTGTTGTGGTACTGTAGTAATATTTATTTAAAATAATTTTTAAGTTAGGAATTTTATTCAATTTTAATTTGTATCTGCAGTGAGGTATGACTACAACAATGATTCTCAAGCTTCAACATGCATCAGAATCACTTGTAGGCCTTGTTAAAACACACTTCCACAGTATCTGATTTAGTAGGTCTAGAGGTGGGCCCTCAAATTTTGCATTTCTAACAGGTTTTTAGGGGATACTGATGTTGCTGGTTGTGGGATTTGATAACCGCTGGATTACAGAAACACAAAATAAATTTCATGAGACCTAGGCTACATTAAAAGACATCCAGTGAATCATTGGTGTTTGAGGATTTAATATTGACCTTTTCAGTTATTCATGAGTGAGTCCAAAGTTCCGGAACCTAAAGTAATTTGTGACATCTGGCTCTTTTTTGGATCTTGATTTTATATTACCTAACAGTGGCATCATCTACCCTATTTCTGTCTTTAGGATAAAATCTTCACTTTAATCCAAGGTTCCTGTATGGTCAAATCACCAAGTAGTCATTGTCAGCAATCAGTGAATATGATCACTTGCATGTAGTTAATAACCAAAATCATGATAAGTAGTGGTTATGAGTACTATTGGAGTTTGAGCAACATTTCCAAGACATATATATATGTCACCTTCATGACTTTTGCCAGATCCATGTATTTCTATTTTATTAATGGTTTTGTTTACATCATTTTTTTGCTTTTGTTTTTCTTTGTCCTTAGTGGTGATATTTATAAATTTATGGATGAGATATGCTAGTAATATTGGCATATATTAAAATAAGTTCATAACCATTAAAATAAATAATCATTCATACCAACTAAAATTATCTCATGTACCACCAGTGATATACATGTCTGGGTTTGGGAATCATTGGGGTAGAGCAAATTTTTGATGGTGCCTGATTCATTTATTCAAAAATTATTTGTTCACTCTACTCTGTTCTAGGCACTGTTATAAATGCCAGGGACAGAGCAGACATTTTTGTGGTAATTGTCTAGTGGAATAAATAAATGAAAAACACATAAACAAAATAATTTTTCTGATATTACGTGCTATCACACACACACCCCAGAATGGTAGATTAAAATAACATCAAGGGAGATACCTTAGCTATGATGGTCATGCAAATCTCTGGAGAAAGGGCATTCCAAGGAATAACAACAGATACAAAGGATCTGAAGTGGAAATGGAGGGGAATATTTGAGAAAGAGCCAAAAGGCCCATGTGGCTGGAGCATAGTGCATGAGAGAGCATGTTACTAGGAGGTGAGGTTGAAGACATAGATTGGGTCAGATAGTATAGGACTTTGTAAGCCATGGTTAGAGGTTTGAATTTTATTCTAATTACAGTTGGAAACATTGGAGATTATTAAGCAGGGAAATAATCTGATTTGAATTTTTAAAAAAATCACTCTGGCTGTTCCATAGAGAATGGATTGTAGTAGAATTGGGAAAACCAATTAGGATTCTATTATAAGTGAGATGATAGTAGCCTGGAGCAACCTGGTAGCAGTGGAGATAGAAGTGGTCAGATATAAATAGGTTTGGGGGTAGAATTGGCAATATTTGATAATAGATTGAATATCTATTATCATCTATCATTGAATATCTAAAGGGGAGGAAAAAGAACAATCAAAGATGACTCCATGGTTTTTGTGCAATTAAAAGGATAATGGTGTTATTAATTGAGATGGGGTAAACCAGAGAAGGAGAAGGTTTTGGGAATAAATCAATGCTTCTGCTTTGGATATGCTAAATTTGAGATGCCAATTAAACATCTATATGTAACTATCAAATGATCGTGCATGTACACAAATCTGATGTTCAGGGAAGAGGTTCAGAATAGAGGTATAAATTTGAGAGTCATTAGCATCTAGAAGGCATTTTAAAAGCCATGAATCTGGATTTAGATGACCAGGGGAGAAATTGTAGATAGAGGAGAGGGCATATCTGAACCTTGAGACCTTTCAGTAGCAAGGGAAATTAATTAAACTAATCACACAATATAGAATTGCAAATCATTATATTGTTTGATTCATTGTAATTCCAGGTCCTGGGAAAAAACTAAAGTACAATAATGGCAATAGCTTGACCTCCAATTTTATAGGTCTTGCCCTGACACTAACTAAGAGGGTGACCTTGCACAACCACTTGCTCCATTTTGAACCTCAGTGTTCTCATTTGACAAATGAGGAGGGTTTGCAATTATATGGCTCTCAAACCTCTTGCAACTTTGATTCATAGAATTCTATAATCCAGCAGCTGAGACAGTAAATTTTGGATGTGACTACCTGTGCCAAGAGGAGTGAAAAGTAGAATGCCTTCGTATTGCACATGGAAGTAGACATAGCTTTTTATATAGAATGTTGGGGGTCAAAGCAAATAACTTCTCTGTACTTCAGTTTGCCTATCTGCTTTTGAGAAGGATCAGGGACTAAGAAAAGTTTGGTCAGTTATTCCAGAAATGACTTCTTTTCTCAAGTTGCCTTAAGTGAGAGTGAGGGATATGTGGGGCAGTGAGAAGCACTGAAATTTTATCCAAACAAACCAAAGGTAGCACAAGATAATTGAATTTGGCTTCAGGAGCCTTGGCTTCTAGTATTTTTTACCCACTAGGCTGGCTTATTTTGTGTATGGTCTTTTCTCTGCATTTCACTTTTTCTCATCTATAAAACAAAGAGGTTGTTCAAACTCACTGGTCCCTACTAAACTTTAAAAAGTTGGAACAGTTATGGATTTCTTTGAACATGTACTAATATGTATCACATTGGATTCTGGTTTTCCATTTGTGATAATATTATATTTTCATTTTTAAATTATTTTTTTACATGAGTCAAGTACAAAATCTATTAAATAAAAATAGTCAAAGTCATAAAGGTGAAAGTAGGTGGTCTCTGAGTTCTCTTTATTGTTTTTCTTGATGGCTGAGGTACATCTTATTGGTTTTCTCTGAGGTCTCTTTCTAAACCTCAGTTGAGTCTCCATTTTTCTCATCCGCTAGATGGAAACAAGACAAATCTGAAAAGGGGCATCTGCTGAGAATTTTTGTGACTAGGTCTAGATTTGTAGTCAACTGTTTATCCCCCATGCATTTTGAAGTGATGCCATTCCCAATTAATGAGTGATTGGGGTGGACTTTACCATATACAGGAGCTGGGAGTGGCTTTAACTCTTAAAGACCTTGAGGGAAGGCATTATGTAGTAAAACATCTTTCAGTGCACCAGATGTAGCGTTAGTGGACTGAAATGGGACCTGGGTAAGCAGAGTCCAAAGCTGGCATTTCCATAATAGTAATGTCACTTACTGAGTGCTTACTTACCTTGTGTCAGTCAAGGTTCTAGGTGCTTTATATGGAATATCTCATTGGATATTCGTGACAACTCTACAAGGTAAATACTATAATTATCACTTTTTTCCTGATGAGAAAACTGAGGCACAAACCAAATAAGTACCATACCCAAGGTCACACAGCTAAAAAGTAGAAGGGTTTAGATTCAAGCATCTAACCTTTCCTGTCCCTTCTGAGGAGTTGTTCCATTAGCTAAACCCCCTCAAAAGTTACCAAATACACTTGATTAAATATGAACCCATCTAAGTTGTGGTCAGTTTATGTCTTGAGCAGCATCGTCTTCCCTGATCTCTCTCCCTATTCTGTGCTTTCCTAGCTCTCCGTGTTGGAACCCAGACAGCTTCTGCTCTAAAATTAAAGCTGGTACTGTGTGGCATTGGCAGTCTGGGGTGTAGCACCTGGCCAAAGGGATCTCAGCTACAAGCCTGAGTGCTCACAAGAAGCTGGGCCTAATAAGGTGGATCCAGCCAGAGGTTCTTTTTTTTATTTTATTTTATTGGATTATAGTTGATTTACAATGTTGTGTTAGTTTCAGGTGTACAGCAAAGTGATTCAGTTATATATATACATATATTCATCTTTTTCAGATTCTTTTCTCATATAGGTTATCACAGAATATTGAGTAGAGTTCCCTATGCTATACAGTAGTTCCCCATTAGTTATCTATCTTATATATAGTAGTATGTGTATGTTAATCCCAAGATCCTGATCCATCCGTCCTCTAACCAGAGGTTCTAAGAGGAAAACTAGTTCTATTGTAATACAGTACTTATGAGAGAAAAGGTGGCCTGATAGGATCCTCTGATAAGAATTGATGAAAGTGCTAGTGAAAAATAACTATTCTTATCTCCACTGAGTAGAGGGCTGATTCTCAAGCCTTCCTTCCCACCCTGGTGGCCTTATTTTCTACCATAAATCAGTGTTACAGCCAAAGGGAGAGAAACTGCAAGTTCATGAAGAGAGCCTGGAAAGCTCCGGGGGACTGAGAAAGAGGGTGAGCATCAGTTTGGTATGGTTATTTCTTTTTTTTCACTTTACACAATAATTTTCAATTTGTTTAAAAAAAAAAAAGGTGAACTTCCCTGGCGGTGCAGCGGTTAAGACTCCGAACTCCAGTGCAGGCGGCATGGGTTCAATCCCTGATCAGAGAACTAAGATCCCACATGCTGAGTGGCATGGCCAAAAAGATAAATAAAATTTAAAAATTTTAAAAATAAAAATTTCCAGCTTTCTTGAGCTATAATTGACATATTGTGTAGGTTTAAGGGGTATAATGTGATGATTTGTTACACATTTTTTGCATGATACACATTTTGCAATATGCAAAATGTTTACCATGATAAGGTTAATTGACACATCCTTCACCTCATATAATTACAATTTCTTTTTTGTGGTGAGAACATTTAAGATGTTCTGCAGACAGTTTTTCAGTACTGAAAAGCCAGACTGAGTGCTGACAATTTCCTGTCTGCTTGCTTTCCCTAGGGCAGCACTGAATACTGAAGTTTGTGTGGTTTCTCCCAGTTCCCTAGAGCTGGACCAGCTTTCTGTGCATGCTCATTGGCTTTCTACAAATGCTCATTCTCTCTGCCCTTGGGGGCATGGACAGAGAGCCAGCCATGGGGTGGAGGTGTGTGTGGCTGAGGCATGTGGTGCATTGGAGGTGCCCATGGGCCAGTTGGGAGCATCTGAAGGTGAGATGTCCCCAGCAGTTCATGGGCAGTTTTCTTGATATGTGTTTCTTTGATGCCTTCTGAGAGCCCTAGGTGCTGCTCTCCCAGCCATGTCCCACCCACCAGTTGTGCAGCACACCTCAGTAGAGTAGGCAGTACTAAGAGTAGGCTGCATGTCTCACAGGGAAACTGGACCCTCACTCACATGCTCTCACTTTCATCTGTTGGAAAAATTATGGGCCAAGAAATTCTCTCTTGACCCTGGGCTCTGTCACCTTGGGGGAGGGTTGACACAAGTAAAATGAAACTGATCCTCTTACCCTCTTCAATGCATCCAATCTTGGATTTTTTTTTTTTTTTTTTGCTCCAACAGTATGCTGGGACTTTTCTGCTGGACTCACAGACTTCCACAAATGCACTCTTGTTGATGGGTGATTGTCAAAATCTTTTTTTTTTTTCTTTTTTCTTTTTTTTTGGTGGGGGACGATGATAGAAAATTCCTTCTGCCATTTTCATGATGTTATTCTCCCATTTGCTGTGGCTTTAAAACTGCATTTAGTCTGGCTATCTGGCTTGAGATAGAGGCTGTGTGTATCTGCCATGTAGCAAGAGCTTTTTTGACTGGAATTCTTTTCTGGAAAAAGTGATTTGGATATAATCTTAATTTCTCTGAGAATTTTGACAGTGTGATTGTGGACAGGGGTGGATGAACAAACAAGAAGGCCCATAGAGTAGTCACTTAAAGGTCACTTAGCTTTCTGAGCCTCAGATTATCTCCTGCTTTTCTCATAATTTCTCTCAAATGGCCCTGAGTTAAGGAAATTAACTGGGACTGGGTGAAGCTTGGACCAGGATATTGGTGTAGAGTGTGCAAGCATTTGAAGTGTTCTTCCCTTAAAGTATTTTAATGTTCATGAATACTATAACATGGTAGAACTTCCATCTTACACTTTCTTTGGTACAACATTGTGCTCTATTAAATTCCTGTGCTGTATTTCTGAGTGATCTTTCTAATGGGCTAGAATTCTCCTAACCCTGAAGCACCTTGTAAGAATCAGGGACATTGACGACTATCCTAGCTCATTTCAGTCCAAGTAGCCACTTTCCCATTTCATCTTCCTCATCTCCTACATTTGAGGCCCCTCTCAAACAGTAGCTATCATGTTCCTTGTTGCAATCAAATTCACCCAGCAAATACTCCCTGAGCACTCACTGTATATCGCAATTCTTGAGTGCAGATGCAGATTCAGGTGCCTTAGAACTGCAGTTTTGTACTTGCTGGGTTTTTGCATTCTATGACAGTGCCTGATTCTGGCCTCTCACAGAATTTATAGTCAATCTTGGCCAGCTCTATTGTCTCTGGAAAGGAGGACAAGAACTTGAATGATTAAAATACATCTAATCTCAGTTTATCATTGATTTCAACCTCTTCCTCAATCAGAACTGTGAATTAGAAACAGACAATTTGTTTTACCTACTTGTTAAATATGTCACTTTCAGATAGTGATATCTCAGAAACAAAACTTTCCAAAAGCAAGATGCCTGCAGGACCAATACATTGGATCATCAGTTCTTAATTAACTGAGAGACTGGCTATCTCCCTCTAGTGTTCGAATTCATTCATCTTTCACTTTTTTTATTTAATCAATGAGATAATATGGTGTGTTAGCCTCTGAAATCAGACTGCTTAAAATTAAATCCTAGCTTCTCTCTTTCCTAGCCTTAGACAAGTTACTTAACCTGTCTGGATACACAGTTTACCCACCCCACTGTGATGCTGTGAGTTGTAAAAAGACCTAATATATGTAAAACACCTATACAGTACTCAATATAAGTTAGCTATTACTATCTATGTGCACAATGAGAAGGAAACTGCTGAATTCCATTACCCCATGAATGACCTAGAAAGTCAGTTATACCTTAGTTGGAAATAGAAATTATAAATATTTATGATTATTACCTTTTCTATTATTCTTAAAATATATTGTATTGTATATTGTATTTATTTATCTTTTTCTAAGGCTCTCATGCTCTTATTTTCACTTGCTCACTATAACATCCCTGTGAGATAGGTAGATTGGAGATTGTGACTTCAGTTAACTGAGGCCTAAAGAGACTTGCTCTTAGATGATTTGCTCTGGATCACACTTGAGAGCCCAGGTCTCCTAACTCCCAATTTCAGATCCTTCCACCACAAAAAAACCTATTGTTCTCTGTAGGTTATCAATGCAAATATTATTGCCATTTTTATTATCAATAAACTGTAATGGAAAAACTTTGGGGTGATGAAATTTTGCCATAGTCTGTGGTAACTGAGCTGAGTCTATGATACTGTACCAGGAGTTTCTAATTTAGATTGTTTTTTATTGTGTGTGTATATAAGTATGCCTCAATCATGACCATGTATAACATACACTCATAGGCTCATAGACGGGTGAGGCATATGGAAATCTCAAATGGGAAGAAATTCTTGGGGAAGGTGTGGATATAGAATGGGTTGGGTGTAAATTTGTTTTGCAGAACCCAGCCTGGCTTTTCTTAAATCTATGAGGGCTTCTCTCATCTGAACCATAGAATCAAGAGGTATTTGACATAGTTTGAAATCAGGAGGCCTGTGTGTGAAAGAAAGAGAGTGGAGAAGTCAGAGACTGGTCTACTTCCCACAGAGCCTTCTTCCCTCCTGCTGGGGTCCTCTTTGACTGAAGATAGCTTTGATTTCCTTTGCCAAGGATGAGGAGGGGTAAGATAATGGAGGGGGAGTAAAGAAGCAGCCCAGGAGAAGCAAGCTGACTATAAAAAAGCAATCTCATTCCCACACCAGATTCCATTAATTTCCAATCATTTAAAAGCCTTTGGGTTTTAATTTTTGTTTTAGTGCCACCTAGTTTCTGTATATTGATTCGTTTCGCCATTACCAAAGTGGCTGGTTTCTCCAGTTTGCCTGTAAACAGAAGAATAGGTTGTGGGCATTCAGGTCCAGGGTTGCACGAGGTAGGAGCCACATAAGTATTTGTTGGCTAATGGGAAATGGGAAACCATCAGGCAGTCATCTCATAGATGATAGCTACTCCATTTGGCCTTTTTTACACTACTGGAGGATTTTTTAAAAAGGAACTTACGAAGAGTGTGTATGTTTATGTGTGTATATGTGTTCTTATCTGTTGAAATCTATGTGTGTCTATGTTACCAGCCTCAGTTCCTGAGTGGCCCTTAACCACAAATTCTGCTTACATCCTGGTTATTCCCACTCCCACCCTTTTTCCTATGGTTGTTTGGCTACCTTGGAGGTCCTGGCTTCCCACTCAGCATCTCACCCCCACTCTGTGTCCATACCAAGAAGCAAATCCTCCATAATTTCCATTTGTGTCCCCTAACCACACCAATTAAAAAAAATAAATAAATTATTTAAGTGCCTGATTGATATTTCCTCAATCTTATATCAAGTGTAAGTAAAAGCATCCCTGAAATCTTTATTTTTAACTCATCTGTAATCTACAACCTAAGTAAAACAGTACTCTTATAATGCAAGTGCAGCTTCGAGATAAGTCCTTTAGTCTCTCCTTTCTAACCCAGCTTACTGCCCCTAAGCTTCTCTAAAGTGAGAATTCTGGATGCCACCACTGTCTTGCCTCATTTTTCTCCTTTTGTGCCACCGAATCCCATTTTTATTCCAAACCCTGATGACAGAAGTGACCAGCTTTAGGTAGGATGCCCAGGGATGTTTAACTTTCATTCATGGCCCTCTTAAAGGCTCAGAATTTTACTTTTAAGCCTTTGTAATATAAGAAGCTTTTGGTGAGTCCTTTCCACTTTTAAACTGACACTTTCCCACTGTCCAGCTGAAATTTGTGCAGTGGCTTATCTTAAGGGAGGAACCTATTCCAGGCAGCTGGCCGGGCTTCCAACCAGTTTTCTGTGCTCCTGGTGCCTACATGAAGGACCGGGGAGAAGAGAAAAGGGGAAAAAGGTCCTCCAGTTCCTCAATTTATGCCAGCTTTGCAGAAATCCTCTTAGTCCCCTAGGCCTTGGGATGAGAGATGTTGCCAGCAAGAGCAACATGCCTTGGGTTACCCCTTTCTGCCTCCTCCCTCTAGTTCCTCTAGGTCTTTCCTCTTCTGTATGAAGGTAGAAGATAAAGAGAGTATAGCCACCTTCTCCCCTTTGAAGCCCAGGAAGAATAAATGCTGGGTTCTGGAGGGCATGTTTCCAAGGGAAGATGAGAGTTTGATGTTTTCCCATATTTTTTCAAGGAATCCTGCTTGTTTTTGAGCAGTGTGTTGTAGCATGTCCTGGAATTAAGGAAAGCAATCTATTCCGCTCCTATACACATAAAGCTTCCAGCCAAGACTGTGAAAGGGATATTTAAGAAAGAAAAAGAGAAAGGGAAAGGGTGGAGAGAAGTCTGGAAAAGAAGAGGCTAGAAGGAGGGTAGGCTGAAGTCAGAGAAAGGGGAGAAAAGTAAAGAAAGGGGAGAGAAAAGGGAAAGAGAAGGTCTTTGAATGGGCAGGACTTACTTCCTTGCCTATTTATGTTATTTACTGATTTTGGATGTCTGTCTTGAGTCTTTTGGTTTTCATCTAGCTGTTATTCTCTCAGCCTGCCCTGGAAGTTCAGTTCTTCTGACCTATACATTCTTTTTACAAAGACAGAAAAGCAAAATTGTGATTTATCTTGTCATGTTTCTGCCTTTGTTAGCTTTTTCAAAGGCAGCCCACCAGGCTGACTCTTAGAGGAGAGCCATGTAGCCCATGTTGGCTGACCTTTAGGTTTACATAGAGACTACGTGCCCCAGCCAGGGCCTCCTGGCTTTCACTAACGCAACAATACCTATGAAAGTTTGATGCGATTTGTAGCATACTTCAGAAAGCAGTTAATGGTGCTTAGTGAATAAGGTCTTAAGTGGGAGAGTCCTCATTTCAGGGAAATACTCCCATTTAAATACCTTGAAAAAATCACTTCCAAGTGTGTGGGAGATAAGAGAGATATCTTGTTGAGTGTCTTTATTGTACAATCCCTTGCACTTAGTAGATGCTTAATAAACATTTATGGAATCAGTATCTGTGTCTGCAAAGAATGGGTGGTGGTCTATTCTCTGGCCATGTTTTGAGTAAAATTTGATAATTGTTATTACCTTAAGGTTGTTATGCTTGAATATTTTTTGTTCCTTGTCAACCAAAATGTTGGTAAAACCACAAAAGTTTATGGACCACTCAGCAGGACATTATTAAAGTTTGTTGTATGCCCTTGTGTTATGGGCTGTGGGAGAGATAAGAAAGAAAACTCAATGATGGCTCATGTCTATTTGAGCAGGTAAGACTCACATATGAAAAAAGCACAAAATGTGGACAAGTCCTATTTGGAAGAAAAACATGCTAAAGTGAAAAGGTTTGGGAGTCAGTCCAATCTTCATTCCAAACCTGGCCTCACTGTTTATCAGCTGAGTGCCTTTGGGCTAGTACTTAACCACTTTGAGCCTATGTTTTCTCATCTGTAAAAATTAAGATACCATACAAAAGGGAAATAAGAGAGACAAAATATATAAAGTGCCTGATACCTGGTAGTTACTTAATGATGATAGTAATAATATGTATTACCCTAATACTCTTGTAAAACCTGCTTTAAAGAAAAGTGAAAAATTTTTTTAGCTTTAGGATGGTGATAAGCTTCTAATTATTCCATATCATATTATTTTAAATTAAAATATCAAGTACTTTTAAATAAAGGGGTGGAGAAATTGAGCTTCAGTCTTCAAATGTCCATTTGAGCTTCATGCTTTAAGCCCTATTCAAATGGCAAATTTCCGTGTACCTATATTTTCTTCTTCTCTTCCTTTTTTTTCTCATAATGTTAGTCCCTGGAGTTGAACTTGGTTTTAAGACTTCTGATTTGCTTTGCCTTACTTAATTCCTTTCCTGCTTCTCTTCATTTGATGGTTCTCATACACTATTCTCCAAATTTTCCCCTTTCTCCGCCCACTCTTCACCCTGAAAGACACATACACACAATAAATGAGTGAAGTCTAGGAGGTCAAGGGAGTTGTATCTAAGCATTCCTGCTTCTTGGCATCTCTAGTGTCTTAGAGAACATCGCTTCTGGAATGAGAGTGCCTCTTTATGCTTCCTTTCAACATTTTCCTCTTTCTAGCTTTCTCCTTAAGTGTATTTGATGAGAACGAGTACAATCTCATTACTTCATGAAAAGAGTCATTAATAATGATTAGCCATGAAATCTAAACTTGTGAAAGTCTTGACCCTGGACACAAGCCTAAAACAACCTCAGAACGCCTTAAGATGATAATTTCTCTGGCCATTGGATAAAGGCAGGGGACTTGGACAGAGGCCAGGCACTAGTAAGACTATAAGGAGAAAGTTGTTTAAAGGAAAGAATCAATAAAAGGAGTTATTGCTAAGTGGAAGAGTGATGAAGTATCATTCATTGAGGGAGGAAACAGATTTCATAAGTAAGTTATAAGTGTAGTGTTTGGTTTCTATATTTACTTTCCATGTAATAGGGATATTTTACACAAGTGGCATCAAATCTAGCTGGCCCCTTCTCCTCGGCCATTCCTGAAATCTACCTAATTGTGGAGTGGATTGCTGTGACTATTTCCACAAAGGAGAAGATGAACAGAAGAATTCTTTTTCTAGGGGATTAATAACATTTTGGTAGGAAAGAGTCTTTGGCCAAATTACTTCATGGGGCAGTAATAACTGTAGTTAAAATTAATGAAGTATGTCCTATGTGCTAGGAACTATTACATCACTTTACCTTTATAAATCACTTATAAACCCATTTTTCAAATGAGGAACCTGAAGCCAGAGAGGTTAAGTAACTCCCTTCCACCTAGCCTTTTGATTTCCCTTATCTTGTCCTACGTTTTTTTTCTCTCTAGCACTTTTCACCCGCAAGCAAACATAGTATGAAATTGTTAGATTTATTGTTTATTGTCTTTGTTCCCCCGCTAGAATGCAGGCTTTATGAAGGCAGGGATCTGTACCTGTTTTTTTTGATTGAGATATCTAAAATGCCTTAAAAAAAAGCTCTCTACATATTAAAACCTCATTTAATATTTGCAGAATAAATAACTTGCCCAAAGACACATAACTTGTAAATAGCAGAGTTTGGATTTGAACCCAGGCAAACTTTAGTGTCTGCTCTCTCTACCTACTGTACTGTTTCTCTGACTGAAGCATGTGAATTATTCATCAATTTCTGATGCCATATAAAATATTATGCTTTCCACAGCTACCTTTACAAACTGTAAGCCATTGTGGCCTACATAGGGAGAAGTCAGTGGAGTGTTCTGCATCATTGCCAAGGGATTTTCTCGGAAGAACTCCCAACCTGCATCAAGCCCCTGTAGGTTCAGTTTAGCCCAGCTTGTGTACACTATGGTCATTCTGGGTAAAGAAGGGTGATGTCATAAAGACTAGTGCATTCTCTTTTTTGTTTTGGCTGTGGCTGAAATCAGAGAAAATGATTCTTTTGTTTGATATAGCTGTGACCTTTTAGTGTCCATGCTTTTCACATTCTCTATCCCCTTTCCCGAGTTACAAGAACAACTCCCTTAATGAAGATCAAAAGTCAGGGGAAGTTCAACTGTGGATTTCATTCAGAAATGGAAATACACTACAAAATCCCTTCAGAAGTCTCTTTCTAGAATGAGTTGATTTTAGGCTAGCATTCAAGTGAGCAGGCTTGATTGAGATGGCAGCTGAAAGAGCCCTAGTGTCTGGGTCAGCTCAGCATCTGAACCAGTTTTCCAATTTATGCCTTCATAGGAACTACGGTATGATTAATAATGCTTTTTTCCACCTGCACTTTAAAGAAGCATTTTAAAAAATGGCTGGTGGTTCTTTTAAGTTAGAAGACCAGATGTACCTGACATCCTGTGCTTTCACTCCCCCATCCTCATAGTATAGAGACATCAAATGTAACCCTTCCTTAATCGCCTGGCCCTTACAAATAATTTCTCAGTGTCTTCTCAGCATAAGAGGTGCTTCTCAGGAGAACAGAGAGACAGATGTTCACATAACAATTTTCAAGGTCATAAGGAATATAATGTGCCATATAGTAAAGATGGAATAGAATATCTTGACCTTATTTAAAGAATGAAAATTAGTCAAGATGATTTCATGTGTTAGAGTCCACACTCACCAGGGTATGAATAATGCAGCCTGATCTCTCCATTAGATTATGAAGCTCTCAAGTCTCATTAACATTCTACATCATTGTCTGGCATCTTTTCTAGTGCTCAGCAAATGTGTTCTTTCTTCTATGTTTTGGCAAATAATGTTTTCCCCAGCTTTATTGAAATATAATTGAAATATAACATGGTGTAAGTTAAAGGTGTAAAATGTGATGATTTGATATATGTATTTATTGTGAAACGATTACCACAATAAGGTTAATTAACACATCCATCACCTCACATAGATATAATTTTTTGTGTGTGGTAAGAACTTTTAAGATCTATTCTCTTAGCAACTTTCAAGTATACAATGTGGTATTGTTAACTATAGTCACCATGCTGTAAATTACCAAAACCTAGTCATCTTATAACTGGAAATAACCACCTTCACCCATCTTTCCCACTCCTCTGCCCCTGAGAGCAACCAATCTACTCTTTTTCTATGAGTTCATTTTTTAAGATTCCATATGTAAGTGATATCATAGAGTATTTGTCTTTCTCTGTCTGACTTATTTCACTTAGCATAATGCCCTCAAAGTCTATCCATGCAGTCACCAATGTCAAGATTTCCTTCTTTTTCTGGCTGAATAGCATTTCATTCCATTTCTTTATCCATACATCAGTTGCTGGACACTTAGGTTGTTTCCATGTCTTGGTTATTGTAAATAATGGCTATAACGAACATGATGTTGCAGATATCTCTTCCAGGTACTGATTTTATTTCCTTTGAGTATATAGGCATACCTCATTCTATTGTGCTTTACCTTATTGCACTTCACAGATAATGGCATTTTTTACAAATTGAGGAAGTCTATTGTCGCTATTTTTCCAGCAGCATTTGCTCACTTCGTATCTCTGTCACAGTTTGGTAATTTTCACGATATTTCAAACTTTTTTCATTATTATTATATTTATTATGGTGAATTGTGACAGATGATCTTTTATGTTACAATGGTTTTGGGGCATCACAGACCAGGCCCATATGAGATGGCAAACAATTGATAAATAGTGTGCGTGTTCTGACTCCTCTGCTGACTGGATGTGTCCCCATCTCTCTCCTCTTTTCAGATCTCCCTATTACCTGAGACACAACAACATTGAAATTAAGCCAATTAATAACCCTATAATGGTCTTTAAGTATTCAAGTGAAAGGAAGAGTTACATGTCTCTCACTTTAAATCAAAAACTAGAAATGATTAACCTTAATGAGGAAGGCATGTTGAAAGCTAAGATAGGCTAAAAACTACACCTCTTGCCTCAAACAGGCAAGTTGTGAATGCAAAGGAAAAGTAATTCTTAAAGGAAATTAAAAGTGCTACTCCACTGAACATATGAACGATAAGAAAGCAAAAACAACCTTTTTGCTGATATGGAGAGATTTGAGTGATCTAGATAGAAAATCAAACCAGCCACAACATAACCCTACGCCAAACCTTATCCAAAGCAAGGTCGTAAATCTCCTCAATTCTATGAATGCTGAGAGAAGTGAGGAAGCTGCAGAAGAAAAGTGTGAAACTAGGAGATATTGGTTCATTAGATTTAAGGAAAGAAACCATCTACATAACATAAAAGTATGAGGTGAAGTGCTGCTTGCAAGTGATGATGTAAAAGCTGCAGCAAGTTATCCAGATATTCTAGCTAAGACAATTAATGAAGGTGGCTACACTAAACAACAGATTTTCAATGTGAATGAAACAGCCTTCTACTGAAAGAAGGTGCCATCTAGGGCTTTCATAGCTATAAAGGAGAAGTCAATGTCTGGCTTCAAAGGACAGGTTGATTTTCTTGTTAGGGGCTAAGGCAGCTGGTAACTTTAACTTGAAGCCAGTGCTCATTTACCATTCCAAAAATCCTAGGACCCTTAAGAATTATGTTAAATATTCTGCCTGTTCTCTGTAAATAAGAATAATAATAAGAAGAATGCCTGAATGACAAGCACATCTGTTTACATCATTGTTTACTGAATATTTTACGCCTACTGTTGAGACCTACTGCTCCGAAAAAAATGATGCCTTTCGAAATATTAATGCTCATTGGAAACACACTGGTCACTGAAGAGCTCTGATAGATGTACCACAAGATTAATGTTGTTTTCATGCCAGTTAACACAAACTCCATTCTGCAGCCCATGGATCAAAGAGTAATTTTGAATTTAAGTGTTATTGTTTAAGAAATACATTTTGTAAAGCTATAGATGCCATACATAATGATTCCTCTGATGAATCTGGGCAAAGTAAATGAAAAACTTTCTGGAAATGATTCACCATTCTAGATGCCATGAAGAACATTCATGAGTCATGGGAAGAGGTTAAAATATCAACATTAACAGGAGTTTGGAAGAAGTTGGAATCAATAACTTAGAGGTGTTCATGAATAACTTTGAGGTGTTCAAGATTTCTGCAGAGGGAATGGCCATCATCAAAAAATCTACAAACAGTAAATGCTGGAGAGGGTGTGGAGAAAAGGGAACCCTCGTGCAATATTTGTGTGGCTATAAACTGATACAGCCACTATGGAGAACAGTATGGAGGTTCCTCAAAAAACTAAAAATAGAGCTACCATATGACCAGCAATCCCACTACTGGGCATATACCCTGAGAAAACCATAATTCAAAAAGAGTCATGTACCACAATGATGTTCTTTGCAGCTCTATTTACAATAGGCAGGACACTGAAGTGACCTAAGTGTCCATTGACAGATGAATGGATAAAGAAGATGTGGCACATATATACAATGGAATATTACTCAGCCATAAAATGGAACAAAACTGAGTTATTTGCAGTGAGGTGGATGGACCGAGAGACTGTCATGCACAGTGAAGTAAGTCAGAAAGAGAAAAACAAATGCCGTATGCTAACACATATATATGGAGCAGCTTCAAGATGGCGGAAGAGTAAGACGTGGAGATCACCTTCCTCCCCACAAATACATCAGAAATACATCTACATGTGGAACAACTCCTACAGAACACCTACTGAACGCTGGCAGAAGACTTCAGACCTCCCTAAATGCAAGAAACTCCCCACGTACCTGGGTAGGGCAAAAGAAAAAATTAAAAAACAGAGACAAAAGAATAGGGACGGGACCTGCACCAGTGGGAAGGAGCTGTGAAGGAGGAAAGGTTTCCACACATTAGGAAGCCCCTTCGTGGGCGGAGACTGCGGGTGGCAGAGGGGGGAAGCTTCAGAGCCATGGAAGAGAGAGCAGCAACAGGGGTGTGGAGGGCAAAGCGGAGAGATTCCCTCACAGAGGATCGGTGCTGACCAGCACTCACCAGCCCGAGAGGCTTGTCTGCTCACCTGCCGGGATGGGCGGGGGCTGGGAGCTGAGGCTCTGGCTTCGGAGGTCAGATCCCAGGGAGAAGACTGGGGTTGGCTGCGTGAACACAGCCTGAGGGGGCTAGCTCACCACAGCTAGCCGGAAGGGAGACCGGGAAAAAGTCTGGACCTGCCAAAGAGGGAAGAGACTTTTTCTTGCCTTTTTGTTTCCTGGTGCGCGAGGAGAGTGGATTCAGAGCGCTGCTTAAAGGAGCTCCAGAGATGGGCGTGAGCCACGGCTATCAACACGGACCACAGAGACGGGCATGAGACGCTAAGGCTGCTGCTGCCGCCACCAAGAAGCCTGTGTGCAAGCACAGGTCACTCTCCACACCTCCCCTCCAGGGAGCCTGTGCAGCCCGTGACTGCCAGGGTCCCGTGAACCAGGGACAACTTCCCCAGGAAAACACACGGCGTGCCTCAGGCTAGTGCAACGTCACGCCAGCCTCTGCAGCTGCAGGCTCGCCCCGCATCCGTACCGCTCCCTCCCACCAGGCCTCAGTGAGCCAGAGGCCCCAAACCAGCTTCTCCTTTAACCCCGTCTGTCTGAGGGAAGAACAGAGGCCCTCAGGTGACCTACACGCACAGGCGGGTCCAAATCCAAAGCTGAACTCCGGGAGCTGTGCGAACAAAGAAGAGAAAGGGAATTCTCCCCTAGCAGCCCCAGAAGCAGCGGATTAAATCTCCACAATCAACTTGATGTACCCTGCATCTGTGGAATACCTGAAGAGACAACGAATCTTCCCAAATTGAGTAGGTGGACCTTGGGAGCAACAATATATATATTTTTATCTCTTTTTCTCTTTTTGGGAGTGTGTATGTGTATGCTTCTGTGTGTGATTTTGTCTGTATAGCTTTGCTTTTACCATTTGTCCTAGGGTTCTGTCTGTCCGTTTGTTGTTTTGTTTTGTTTTTTTACATAAAAACTATTTTTTCTTAATAATTATTTTTATTTTAATAACTTTATTTTATTTTATTTTACTTTATTTTATTTTATTTTATCTTCTTCTTTCTTTTTTTCCTCCCTTTTATTCAGAGCTGTGTGGTGACAGGCTCTTGGTGCTCCAGCCAGGTATCAGGGCTGTGCCACTGAAGTGGGAGAGCCAAGTTCAGGACACTGGTCCACAAGAGACCTCCCAGCTCTATGTAATATCAAACGGTGAAAATCTCCCAGAGATCTCCATCTCAATGCCAAAACCCAGCTCCACTAAATGACCACCAAGTTAAAGCACCGGATGCCCCAGGCCAAACAACTAGCAAGACAGGAACACAACCCCATCCATTAACAGAGAGGCTGCCTAAAATCATAATAAGGCCACAGACACCCCAAAACACACCACCAGACATGGACCTGCCCACTAGAAAGACAAGATCTAGCCTCATCCACCAGAACACAGGCACTAGTCCCCTCCACCAGGAAGCCTCCACAACCCACTGAACCAAACTTAGCCACTGGGGACAGACACCAAAAACAACGGAAACTACGAACCTGCAGCCTGCAAAAAGGAGACCCCAAACACAGTAAGTTAAGCAAAATGAGAAGAAAGAAAAACACACAGCAGATGAAAGAGCAAGGCAAAAACCCACCAGACCTAACAAATGAAGAGGAAATAGGCAGTCTACCTAAAATGGAATTCAGAATAATGATAGTAAAAATGATCCAAAATCTTGGAAATAGAATGGGGAAAATACAAGAAACGTTTAACAAGGACCTAGAAGAACTAAATAGCAAACAAACAGTGATGAACAACACAATAAATGAAATTAAAAATTCTCTAGAAGGGAACAATAGCAGAATAACTGTGACACAAGAACGGATAAGTGACCTGGAAGATAAAATAGTGGAAATAACTACTGCAGAGCAGAATAAAGAAAAAAGAATGAAAAGAATTGAGGACAGTCACAGAGAACTCTGGGACAAAATTAAACACACCAGTATTCGAACTATAGGGGACCCAGAAGAAGAAAAGAAAAAGAAAGGGACTGAGAAAATATTTGAAGAGATTATAGTTGAAAACTTCCCTAATATGGGAAAAGAAATAGCTAATCAAGTCCAGGAAGCACAGAGAGTCCCATACAGAATAAATCCCAGGAGAAACACGCCAAGACACATGTTAATCAAACTATCAAAAATTAAATACAAAGAACAAATATTAAAAGCAGCACGGGAAAACTAACAAATAACACACAAGGGAATCCCCATAAGGCTAGCAGCTGATCTTTCAGCAGAAACTCTGCAAGCAGAAGGGAGTGGCAGGACATATTTAAAGTGATGAAGGAGAAAAACCTACAACAAAGATTACTCTACCCAGCAAGGATCTCATTCAGATTTGACAGAGAAATTAAAAACTTTACAGACAGGAAAAGGTAAGAAAATTCGACACCATCAAACCAGCTTTACAACAAATGCTGAAGGAACTTCTCTATGCAGGAAACACAAGAGAAGGAAAAGACCTACAATAACAAACTCAAAACAATTAAGAAAATGGATATAGGAACATATATATTGATAATTACCTTAAACGTAAACGGATTAAATGCTCCAACCAAAAGTCATAGAAGGGCTGAATGGATACAAAAAAAAAAAAAAAAAAAGACCAATATATAGGCTGTCTACAAGAGACCCTCTTCAGACGTAGGGACACATACAGACTGAAAGTGAGGGGGTGGAAAAAGATATTCCATGCAAATGGAAATCAAAAGAAGGCTGGAATAGCAATTCTCATATCAGAGAAAATAGACTTTAAAAAAAAGACTATTACAAGGAACAAAGAAGGACACTTCATAATCATCAAGGGATCAGTCCAAGAAGAAGATATAACAATTGTAAATATTTATGCACCCAACATAGGAGCACCTCAATACATAAGGCAAATACTAACAGCCATAAAAGGGGAAATCGACAGTAACACAATCACAGTAGGGAACTTTAACACCCCACTTTCACCAATGGACAGATCATCCAAAATGAAAATAAATAAGGAAACACAAGCTTAAAATGATACATTAAACAAGATGGACTTAATGGATATTTATAGGACATTCCATCCAAAAACAACAGAATAAACATTCCTCTCAAGTGCCCATGGAACAGTTTCCAGGATAGGTCATATCTTAGGTCACAAAGCAAGCCTTGGTAAATTTAGGAAAATTAAAATCATATCAAGTATCTTTTCCGACCACAATGTTATGAGACTAGATATCAATTACAGGAAAAAATCTGTAAGAAATACAAACACATGGAGGATAAACAACACACTACTTAATAACCAAGAGGTCACTGAAGAAATCAAAGAAGAATTCAAAAAATACCTAGAAACAAATGACAATGAAGACACAACGACCCAAAACCTATGGGATGCAGCAAAAGCAGTTCTAAGAGGGAAGTTTATAGCTATACAAGCCTACCTTAAGAAACAACAAACATCTCAAATAAACAACCTAACCTTACACCTAAAGCAAATAGAGAAAGAAGAACTAAAAAAACCCAAAGTTAGCAGAAAGAAAGAAATCATAAAGATCAGATCAGAAATAAATGAAAAAGAAATGAAGAAAATGATAGCAAAGATCAATAAAACTAAAAGCTGGTTCTTTGAGAAGATAAGAAAAATTGATAAACCATTAGCCAGAATTATCAAGAAAAACAGGTAGAAGACTCAAATTAATAGAATTAGAAATGAAAAGGAGAAGTAACAACTGACACTGCAGAAATACAAAGCATCATGAGAGATTACTACAAGCAACTCTATGCCAATAACATGGGCAACCTGTAAGAAATGGACAAATTCTTAGAAATGCACAACCTGTTGAGACTGACCCAGGAAGAAATAGAAAATATGAACAGACCAATCACAAGCACTGAAATTGAAACTGTGATTAAAAATCTTCCAACAAACAAAACCCCAGGACCAGATTGCTTCCCAAGCGAATTGTATCAACCATTTACAGAAGAGCTAACACCTATTATTCTCAAACTCTTCCAAAATATAGCAGAGGGAGGAACATTCCCAAACTCATTCTACTAGGTCACCATCACTCTGATACCAAAACCAGACAAAGATGTCACAAAGAAAGAAAACTACAGGCGAATATCACTGATGAACATAGATGCAAAAATCCTCAACAAAATACTAGCAAACAAAATCCAACAGCACATTAAAGGTATCATACACTATGATCAAGTGGGGTTTATCCCAGGAATGCAAGGATTCTTCAATATATGCAAATCAATCAACGTGATACACCATATTAACAAATTGAAGGAGAAAACCCATATGATCATCTCTATAGATGCAGAGAAAGTTTTCGACAAAATTCAACACCCATTTATGATAAAAAACCATCCAGAAAGTAGGCATAGGGGGAACTTTCCTCAAAATAATAAAGGTCACATATGACAAACCCACAGCCAACATCATCCTCAATGGTGAAAAACTGAAACCATTTTCACCAAGATCAGGAACAAGACAAGGTTGCCCACTCTCACAGCTATTATTCAACATACATTTGGAAGTTTTACTCACAGCAATCAGAGAAGAAAAAGAAATAAAAGCAATCCAAATTGCAAATGAAGAAGTAAAGCTGTCACTGTTTGCAGATGACATGATACTATACATAGAGAATCCTAAAGATGCTACCAGAAAACTACTAGAGCTAATCAATGAATTTGGTAAAGTAGCAGGATACAAAATTAATGCACAGAAATCTCTTGCATTCCTCTACACAAATGATGAAAATTCTGAAAGTGAAATTAAGAAAACACTCCCGTTTACCATCGCAACAAAAAGAATAAAATATCTAGGAATAAACCTACCTAAGGAGACAAAAGACCTGTATGCAGAAAATTATAAGACACTGATGAAAGAAATTAAAGAGGATACAAATAGATGGAGAGATATACCATGTTCTTGGATTGGAAGAATCAACATTGTGAAAGTGACTCTACTACCCAAAGCAATTGACAGATTCAATGCAATCCCTATCAAACTACCACTGATTTTTCACAGAACTAGAATAAAAAATTTCACAATTTGTATGGAAACACAAAAGACCCTGGAGAGCCAAAGCAATCTTGAAAACGAAAAATGGAGCTGGAGGAATCAGGCTCCCTGACTTCAGACTATACTACAAAGCTACAGTAATCAATGCAGTATGGTACTGGCACAAAAACAGAAATATAGATCAATGGAACCGGATAGAAAGGCCAGAGATAAACCCACGCACATATGGTCACCTTATCTTTGAAAAAGGAGGCAAGAATATACAATGGAGAAAAGACAGCCTCTTCAATAAGTGGTGCTGGGAAAACTGGACAGCTACATGTAAAAGAATGAAATTAGAACACTCCCTAACACCATACACAAAAGTAAACTCAAAATGGATTAAATATCTAAATGTGAGGCCAGACACCATCAAACTCTTAGAGGAAAACATAGGCAGACCACTCTGTGACATAAATCACAGCAAGATCCTTTTTGACCCACCTCCTAGAGAAATGGAAATAAGAACAAAAATAAACAAATGGGACCTAATGAAACTTAAAAGCTTTTGCACAGCAAAGGAAACCATAAACAAGACCAAAAGACAACCCTCAGAATGGGAGAAAATATTTGCAAATGAAGCAACTGACAGAGGATTAATCTCCAAGATTTACAGGCAGCTCATGCAGCTCAATAACAAAAAAACGAACAACCCAATCCAAAAATGGGCAGAAGACCTAAATAGACATTTCTCCAAAGAAGATATACAGATTGCTAACAAACACATGAAAAGATACTCAACATCAGTAATCATTAGAGAACTGCAAATCAAAACTACAATGAGATATCATCTCACACCAGTCAGAATAGCCATTATCAAAAAATCTACAAACAATAAATGCTGGAGAGGGCGTGTTGAAAAGGGTACCCTCTTGCACTGTTGGTGGGAATGTAAATTGATACAGCCACTATGCAGAACAGTATGGAGGTTACTTAGAAATCTAAAAATAGAACTACCATATGACCCAGCAATCCCACTACTGGGCATGTACCCTGAGAAAACCATCATTCAAAAAGAGTCATGTACCAAAATGTTCATTGCAGCTCTATTTACAATAGTCAGGACATGGAAGCAACCTAATTGTCCATCATCAGATGAATGGATAAAGAAGATGTGGCACATATATACAATGGAATATTACTCAGCCATAAAAAGGAATGAAACTGAGTTATTTGTAGTGAGGTAGCTTGACCTAGAGACTGTCATACAGAGTGAAGTAAGTCAGAAAGAGAAAAACATATACCATATGCTAACACATATATGAGCCTGACCTTTGGGACCAGGCCGGGCTGAGGGGTTGGGGACAGGGAGGGAAGTGGCCATGAGAGAGGTGGAAGAGCTTCCAGAAAGGGACATACTGATGGCTCAGTGGGCAACAATGGCCTCCTACAAACAGGCCCATGGCCCCTTCTTCCCAGACCTGCTGGCCATGGGGCAGTGATTCATGGCCAAAT